>NW_018397255.1:6205281-6269968 GCF_002168275.2 Theobroma umbraticum | reverse complement strand
AAAAAAAAACCCCAGGTGTGTAACTAGATGAAAGTTTATATTGTCTTCTCATTTTCTCTCTTGGTTTTTTCTTTGTTTCAGGTGTTTTGGACCTTTTTCTCAATTTCCCTGGATATCATAGGTGGAAGTTCACTGATGTACTGCGAAACTTTCTCAAGATAATTGTTAGTCTTGCGTGGGCCATCATTCTTCCACTATTCTATATGCGTGCACTCTCTTTTGCCCCTGATAAACTTAAAGATGTGCTATCACTTCTTCGTCAAGTAAAGGGCATTTCTCCTCTATATCTCTTGGCTGTGGCGCTATACTTGCTTCCAAATTTACTGGCAGCTGCTCTGTTCATTTTCCCAATGCTCCGGCGTTGGATTGAAAACTCAGACTGGCACATTATTAGGTTACTGTTATGGTGGTCACAGGTACTTAATAGGTTCCTTTTTCTTGTAGTTTACTTTTACATTCTTTTATTATCTCTACCATAGTCTTTCTTGTTCCATATCATTTTCTATTCAGTTGTCTTATTGTTGATGTGGTTGGATGTATTTTTTTTGTTTTGGCTATGTAAGTATCTGGTGTTCTGAAATCCCTACCCATCTAATCAGTAAAAGGTGTTAAGGATTTATAATAGTTCAGCCCCTGGCAGTTAGAAATGTTAGGCACCGTGGTCATATCGCTTTTGACCATGCTCAGCTCAAGGATATAGTTGTACTGGACTTCTGACCAGTGAACGCGCTGGGCAGCCATCAGCCTGGTTCTTTTTTGTTTCCAGAACAGTGACAATTATTGTTTTGAGACTACTAGGAAGCATTCGCATTTGACCAAAAGTTGTAGTCAGCTATGACTTTGCATCCCTTAACCCTTCGTCTTGATTTTGTATTCAGTCCGCCTGAAAGTAAATGATAATGTCAATAATGTTTCTCATAACCGTTACTGAATTGTTTCCAGTTTAGCAGAGTTTTACAGCAAACTCATTGCCTGTCAGATATCAGATTTAGATGTCACATATCCAAGGAGAAGCATGATTTGAGAATTTAAACAGATTTCCTCATTGCGAGTTTGCATAGTTTGCGCTATGCTAAATAATCATGAATGAATTAGCAGAAAGACCTATATGTTGAGAAATGCATTTGAATTGAACTTCTACCTTAAGTTCAGTGTATGTCATAGAATCTAGAATGACGAATCTTTGAGAAAGCTGGTCTTAATCAATATTTCTAGTCTCACAGAACCTCATGTTATTAATATAGAATTTCTTAATTGTCTTAACAACTTTTGGTCATTCATCTTCCTGTTATAAGTTTAAACTTACTCTCTCTCTCTCTCTCTCTTGCTATTTCCTGGGATATGAAGATATCAAAATATTGATATCACGAAGCTATTATCGACTGTTTGTTTCACCTCTTGAATGAATGTCCTTGTGTGCAGCCAAGAATTTATGTTGGGAGGGGAATGCATGAAAGTCAGTTTGCGCTTATAAAGTGAGTTTTAAAAATAAATACACCTTCTGTCAAAGAGCAACACTTTCCTTTTATATATTTCATTTTTCAGTTGGTTGAAAGCTTCTTCATGTTTGACTATTCCTCTTTCAGGTATACTCTTTTTTGGATATTACTTTTGTGTGCCAAGTTTGCGTTCAGCTATTTTGTCCAGGTGAACTTAGTTTTAGCTTTAATTTTGCCAATCAAATTAGACAGTGCAGTAATTTGCATCTGTTTTAACCCCTTCTGCACTTTTCCTCCAGATAAAACCATTGGTGAAGCCGACAAAAGATATAATGAGCATTCGTCATGTTAAATATGCATGGCATGAATTTTTCCCTAATGGTACCTGTTTCTTTTTCTCCCCCTTTGTGATTTAATGTTTTCTGATTTATTTTTTATATTTTGTTAAAGGTTATCTTGTAATTACAGCTGAACACAACTATGGAGCTGTTCTTACACTCTGGGCACCAGTAATATTGGTGTGTACATCAATATTACTTAGTTCCTCATTTATTCTTTTGATCAGTTCATTATAAACATATTTGGTGAATGTGTCATGTAACTTTTTGAAATTTATTGCAGATTTATTTTATGGACACTCAAATATGGTATGCTATTTTCTCAACCATATGTGGTGGTGTTAGTGGGGCTTTTGATCGCCTTGGAGAGGTAATCCTTTGGAATTCATTTTATTCGTTATTGAAGAACTCTTTTTTCCTCGTCTTCTTTCTTGATCTACACTCATGCACTATCCATAACTTGTTGGGCATCAGTTGTCTTATTTGTTTATTTTGCCTTTACATTTGTTCAATATTTTCAATTAGTCTGATACTGACCACAGCTAGATTACTTAGGCATCCTGCAGCAGTGCTTGGGATAAATTATCTGTTTTTTTCTTTTGGGAAATTACATTTTAGCTTTCTTTCAATAGATTGTGTTGAACCAGTGTTATGAGAAACTCAAATCTGGATTTGAATTATCTCATATAGGTTATTTGGTTTCGCTTTCCATATAAATATTTTTTCAAGTTGTAATAGAATTTGGGAAGCATGGAGATAACTCAAAATAATTACCAGTTTATATTTTCTTTCGGCCATGCAAGTTGCTTATGAACTGGCTTGTTAATGTTCTTGAACTTGGTAACACACGCACAAAAAGTCATGGGTTGTCGCTTCTTACTCTCATCTTTTCTTCAGATAAGAACTTTGGGAATGCTAAGGTCACGCTTTCAGTCCTTGCCTGGTGCATTTAACACATGTTTGGTGCCTTCTGATAAATCACAGAAGAGGGGATTCTCTTTATCAAAGCGATTTGCTGAGGTAAAACTCATGTGTCTTAAATCATTATTTTGTTATCTGATGATATGAGTGAGTAGAATCAAATATATGCCCTAATGATTGTATCGTATATCTCCACAGGTAACAGCAAGCAGAAGAAGTGAAGCTGCGAAATTTGCTCAGTTATGGAATGAAGTGATTTGTAGCTTTCGTGAAGAAGATCTAATTAGTGACAGGAAAGTTTTCCTTCCGAAGAGATGTTTTCCTCATGTTCAGTATATTATCTTTTACTCTACAAGCAGTTAAAACTAAACTGGGTATTTCTTTAAATCAGGGAGATGGATCTGTTACTAGTTCCTTATACATCAGATCCTAGCCTGAAAATAATTCAGTGGCCACCTTTTTTGCTGGCAAGCAAGGTCTGTAAGGTCCCTTAAGGATTCCTGTTTGGTTTAGCTGCTTTATATTTTGTTGACTCTACTTCCTCTGCAGATCCCAATTGCATTGGATATGGCAGTTCAGTTCCGCTCGAGGGACTCTGACCTTTGGAAGCGTATATGTGCTGATGAATACATGAAATGTGCTGTGATTGAATGCTACGAGTCTTTCAAAATTGTCGTAAATACTCTGGTGGTTGGTGAAAATGAGAAAAGGTTGTTATTCTTTATTGATTTTAGTTTAAGGTTTTCTTTATGATAGATATCAGGGCATTTTCAATCCTTCAAATCCACAGTAGTGCTCTCCTCGAAGCCTGGGATTTTACGTAATAGCTGATTATTTGTTCTTTACATAGTAACACTCCTGCTCTCATGTTTTTTTTTTCTCTCTTCCTTGTAGATATCAGGGGGAATCCTCTTGAACCCATGTAAAACTAATTTAGTTTTACACCCTTTCATATTGTTTTGTATGATTTATATTTTGTTAATCCACCTGTTAAATTTCATGTTCTGTTTGCGTAAGTCATACCGAATTTTGAGTTAATTGAGATTGTCTAACTATTTGTTTGATAACAATAAATTTTAACTGTTAAATATGTTGTGAAAAAAGACAGTATTCTTGATCCATGTGGTAGATATTGAAATAACTTGAAACTTTATGTGCATGATAGGTACAAGTGGGTTGTTAAATCTAACTATTGTTTTGTTAAACTATTAATTGTACATAACGTTTTAGAAGGGTGTAAAACTTAATTCGTTTTACATCATTGTAACTCAATCCTTCCTCTCTCTCTCTCTCTCTCTCTCTCTCTCTCTCTCTCTATATATATATATATATATATATATATATATATATATATATATATATATATCTAAGAAGTTTAATTTGAAAATTGAGGTTAGCATGAGTCTACTAAGGAACCACTCTGCGATTACTAGATTAGCTGTTATCCTTTACAGCAGAGTTAACTTTGTTGTACCTATGTACTATATCATCATTTTTACTCATTTTTTTATCTCCAATGCAATTATGTGCTTTAGTTGCTGAATTGCCTGTGTCAAGGTTTCTTTATGATTCTTGAATCATATTAGGTTGAAGGGTCAAGTTATGTTTTACAAAAATATCATATGATTTTTTGGTGTTTATTTCCGAAACCGCAATATTTTCGGGGCAGCATGGTGAATTTTTTTTATTGGGGCTTCAGTGCTAGTATTTCTGACTGCAGTTATAATGTTACAGGACCATTGGGATTATCATCAAAGAAATTGAGAGTAACATTTCGAAGAATACTCTTCTTGCAAATTTCAGAATGGCTTCTTTACCTGTCCTTTGCAAGAAATTCGTGGAGCTTGTTGGGATCTTGGTCAGTTGATATGAAAAGCAATAAAAATTTATATCTTCATTTTGCTTTTACACATTTGTAGTAAGTACTTTTTATTGTACTGCAGAAAGATGGTGATCCACCCAAACAGGATGCTGTGGTTTTGTTGCTTCAAGATATGTTAGAAGTAGTTACACGTGATATGATGGTGAATGAGATACGGTTAGTGAACTCTGTTTACTCTTCTATATGGAAGAAACTGTTTTGCATGTTGGGGCACGAGGTTGCATTTTCTATTAAAGCTTAAGTGCCTTGGTGTGTAATATTTTACAGTGAATTAGTAGAACTTGGACATAGTAACAAGGAATCTGGAAGGCAACTTTTTGCTGGTACTGATGAAAAACCTGCCATAGTGTTCCCTCCTGTGCTTACAGCACATTGGGAAGAACAGGTACATATGATGATAAAATAAAATAATTGAATTAGTTGAAACACAAATTATGGTTCAAAAAACTTAAATTAGCTTGGAACCGTTTACATTTTGTAACAACTTAATCCCATGTTTTGAAATTTTGGTTGTTTTAGATAAGACGTCTTCATATGCTTCTGACAGTCAAAGAATCTGCCACTGATATACCAACAAACCTCGAGGCACGTAGAAGGATTGCATTCTTTGCAAATTCATTGTTTATGGATATGCCACGTGCACCTCAAGTTCGTAACATGCTCTCATTCAGGTATTTTGTGTTTCCTTAACATAGTCATTGAATATATGTTCTAGTTGCGTGGTCCTTTGCAGAAATTGATTTTGGGATACACCATCCTTCTCTGTCATTCTAGGTGTAGGTACTTTTGTATGATTTTATTCCTTTTGAAAGTCTATTTACTTTCTTGACATATTAGTTCTGTAGCACATAAATATGCCAATGCAATCCTGATGTTTTGCCTGTTGAAAATAGATGTCTGATTTTGTGTCTCAGCATTTGTATGCTGAAGACTTTAGCTTTTCATAATTGAAGTCACCTTCCTGCCATTGTCAGTGTCCTGACTCCATACTATAGTGAAGAGACTGTCTATTCTACAACTGAACTTGAACTGGAAAATGAGGATGGTGTATCAATCATATTCTACTTGCAGAGGATCTATCCAGGTTTGTGATATTGTGAACTTCCATACTAAAATCTATTGAGGTTCCCATTTTGTTTTAACCAATTGTTGTTACTGACTCTGTTTAGATGAGTGGAACAACTTTTTGGAGCGACTCAACTGTAAGGAGACTGAGATTTGGGAAAATGACGAAAATATTTTGCAGCTTCGCCACTGGGTCTCCTTAAGAGGACAAACTCTGTGCAGGACAGGTACTTTATGCATTATTTTCTTCCTTTAATTCATCTATTTGTTTAACTCTGTGCAGGACAGGTGCTTTATTCGTTATTTTCTCCCTTTAATTCATCTATTTGTATATCTCTCTCCATTATAATTGTTGGCACTGCAGTTAGAGGGATGATGTATTACAGACGAGCTTTGAAGGTTCAGGCTTTTCTTGACATGGCTACTGAAGAAGGTACACGTATAAAATTTCTCTGCAATGTTTAAACAATTTTCTTTAGACTTTAAATGTCAGAGGTTCTTCTTTTCTGGCAGTCCACCTTCTATGCAAGTTGATAATAAAATGAGATTAGGGAAGTGAAGGATATGGCAATTTGTAGTCAAGCAATCAATATCAAAGCCTCCCTAATAGGATCCAGATCTGGCATTCCATACTTCCTGATTTGAGCTTCATCATTACAGAAACTAGCTATTTAATCATAAGCAACTTGTAAATATGGTGTAGCTTGCTTTGTTCCATTGTAATGGATCTTTTAAAAAAAAATTAGAATGGTGATGAATGGGCAAAGGCAACTTGTGATAGATGAATTCTGAGTGAAAAAAAATGGATAATTTAGGACAGGGTATAAGTTTGTTGACTAATGGGATAGATAGATGCTAGACTTGTATCTTTTGTTTGGAATACTTTTTGTGTCTTCTTCTCCAGCTTCACGAACCTTACATTTTATTTCATTTTAAATTTTAAATTAAAATTAATAGAAATTGTTTATAAATATACCTAAATCATGTTTTCATGGATTAAGTATTTTCTTTTTTATCTTATGCTTCTTATGCTATAGTATGTAGACATAAAGACAGGATTGAATATCTGCAAAATATTAAATTGAAAGACGTTTTCTCCTTTATTTTAGCCATGTATAACTAAGCATATAAAGTTATATTAAAAAAGGTAAAGAGAAAAACAAGGAAACAAGAAGTTAAATGCTTACAAATTCTATAAATACTACTAAATCAGTTGAGAGTATTATGAGTGGGTTGTACTTAAGGAACCACTTGGTGTTTTCCAGTTTAACTTTCAAGAAAGTATAATGGACAATAATTTATTTAGCATGTTAGTAATTTATTGCTAAGGCAAACTGCATTTTACTGGTTGATTCAATGAAGAATAACATTTGTGAATGTTTTAGCGTCTACATACCTTAAGTCCATGCATAATTGCTTTTTTTTTTTTTTCTATTTATGTTCTTTCCTCAAATGTTGTTGTCAGTCTCTGCAAAAAATATTTCTATATGCTTAATCTAGTGTAGTTGTGGCTTTGAGGAAATTATAGCAGCTTTTTCTTCTTGCCTGTGCAGAGATTTTAGAAGGCTACAAAGCCATCTTAACTCCATCTGACGAAGATAAGAAAAGTCAGAGATCCCTATATGCTCAGTTGGAGGCAGTGGCTGACCTGAAATTTACTTATGTTGCTACCTGTCAAAACTATGGAAATCAGAAACGGAGTGGAGATCGTCATGCAACTGACATCCTGAATTTGATGGTTAAGTAGGTTCCTTGGCTGGTAATATCTTTAGGTCTTTTTGTTTTGACATCTTGAACTGTTCCCTTGCTAACTCCTGGTTCTTCTTATACAGTAATCCCTCTCTTCGTGTGGCATATATTGACGAAGTTGAAGAAAGGCAAGGTGGAAGAGCTCTGAAAGTTTACTATTCTGTACTGGTTAAAGGTGTTGATAATCTTGACCAGGTAACAATCCTTATAAACTGCAAACCAGTAGCTTGTTTTGCAATTAAGTGCAATAATTGCTGACTACTTTTTATCTTCTCTGAAGGAAATTTATCGAATAAAATTGCCTGGGAATGCAAAGCTAGGAGAAGGAAAGCCTGAAAATCAGAATCACGCTATAGTTTTTACTCGTGGAGAAGCTCTTCAGACCATTGATATGAATCAGGTAGGCAATAAAAGTTTTTAATTATTGAAATATTAAAGATTTTTGCAGTAGATCTGATGATATATTACTACAACTTTTTCTAGGACAATTACTTGGAAGAAGCATTCAAAATGCGTAATCTTTTGGAAGAATTTAATGAGGATCATGGAGTACGACCGCCTACAATTTTAGGAGTTCGTGAGCATATCTTTACTGGAAGGTTGAATGAACTTTATTATATTTGCTTGTTTGTTTGTTTGCTTCCTCTTGTCAATAGCTGTTAAGGTTTTACTTATGTCAAAATCTGGTGGTTTTATTTTATGCTTTGTAATCTATTATGCAGTGTATCTTCTTTGGCTTGGTTCATGTCCAATCAAGAAACGAGCTTTGTCACCATTGGTCAAAGAGTTCTTGCACGACCATTGAAGTATGTTTTGATCTCTTAAAGTTTACTTCTTTCATCAGATAACTGTATCAGGCAATTATTTCATAAGAAAAAGCAATATCAATTTGTTAAATTATATTTCTGAGAGAATACTTTATGACAAATGAATTGCAGTGCGTTTTCCATTTGTGAGAGGTAATACCCTAATGCTATGTTGAAAATTGCTTTACGGTGCTTAATGCTAGCTTATCCTCATATCAGAAATTCGCTATATTATGTTTCATTACACTGCTGATATTTCTAATTCCCCCCAGCCAGCCCTTTATTCCGACCTTATTTTCTTTCTGTGTTGTTACTTTCTTTGTTAGACAGCAAACATTAGGACAACCAATAATCAGCTATATTAAGTTTTTCTCTCATGTTGGAATGCAAGTGTTTTCCATGTTGGTTCCAGGGTATGACGATCATATATCTCAAAATGTTTTTGGTGGGTTTTAGGGTTCGTTTCCATTATGGTCATCCAGATGTGTTTGATAGAATCTTCCACATAACCCGTGGAGGCATCAGCAAGGGTTCTCGTGGCATCAATTTGAGCGAGGACATCTTTGCTGGTAATGATTTTAAACCACCTACTCCTAAGTGAATTCATATTATTATTTTTCTTGATACTTATTGTACCTTCACAGGTTTCAACTCGACCCTAAGACGAGGGAACATTACTCATCATGAGTATATTCAAGTTGGGAAAGGTCGGGATGTTGGGCTCAACCAAATATCACTTTTTGAAGCAAAAGTGGCTTGTGGTAATGGGGAACAGACACTTAGCAGGGACATCTACAGATTAGGCCATCGCTTTGACTTTTTCCGCATGTTGTCGTGCTATTTTACAACAGTGGGATTTTATGTCAGCTCAATGGTAATTCGTTTTCCTTGCAAGATTGAAGCTATAATTGAAAAACTACTATGCACAAAGTAAAGAAAAATTGAACCTGGGGCTTTCCCTGATATGTTGCTCTGACTCTTCATTTTCCTTGAAGTACTGTGTCCGGCAAATACCCAACGGACTTATGTATGGAGATCCAATATAAGGAAAAACTTAGAAAAAATTGAACATACCCATGTCAGACACATATTCATATTTGACACTCACTTTTAAGTTCAAATAACATAGTTCCCTGATGATTCACCTGCCCACCTTAGGGTGGATTTCTACCCCAGCTCCTGCAAAAAGCCAGAAGTTTGTCTCCTTAAACCCACTGCTCCAAAAGGGAAAAAAAAAAAACCCAAAAGGAAAATCACTATTATTAATGCCCTGTTTTCTGAGTGACTAAATCTGAATGTAGTCATTGGAATTAAGTCATTCTTAAGAAATCCAGCTAAAACAGGAGAAAAAATAACCTCTATTATGTTTGTATGTGAATGGATTCAATGGGAGAAGGTTAAAAAAACTCTTTTCCCTTGGGTTATTACTCATTAAATAACTATGCACACACTGTTCACATTTGTCTTTGCATTAGATGCAGGGTTTTCTATTCATCAAGAGCTCTCTTTTGTCTTTCCTTTCAAGTATATGATTCATGGGAACCTGAAAATATTCTTTTGTTCTGTTGCTATATTTTTCTATATACCTGGCCTGCTTGTACTTTCAGCCCTTTTTTTATTCCAAAATGCCTGTGGAAAATTAATTTCTTTCACATTTTCAAGGTTATACTTGGATGGAGACCTTGAACATAGAAGCAGAGTAGATTTTCAAGTAATTCGAATGTGAACTTTATAAGTGCCATTTCATCATGAAAACATTAAACCTGTGGAGTGGGCCAGCAATGAGAGATGCAGATTAATTCGAAAGTTTATTAATTAGTAGTTTTGATTCTTTTGGCTCTCTTACCTTAGCTCTTTTAACCTAATGTGAACCCCTTCCTGTTATTATGCAGTTGGTTGTCTTTACAGTCTATCTTTTCTTGTATGGAAGACTTTATTTGTCATTAAGTGGTTTGGAGCAGTCAATAGTTAAGTTTGCTTCAGCAAAGGGAGATGATCCCCTAAAGGCAGCCATGGCTTCACAGTCTGTTGTTCAATTAGGCCTTTTGACAGCCTTGCCCATGGTCATGGAGATTGGATTAGAGAGAGGATTTAGAACTGCATTAGGTGACATAATAATTATGCAGCTTCAGTTGGCATCTGTGTTCTTCACTTTCTCCCTTGGAACAAGGGTCCATTATTTTGGGCGCACTATCCTGCATGGCGGGGCAAAATACAGAGCAACAGGGCGTGGTTTTGTTGTTCGGCATGAGAAATTTGCAGAGAACTATCGACTATACTCAAGGAGCCACTTTGTAAAAGGGCTGGAGATTATGGTATTGCTTATATGTTACAGGATATATGGTTCTGTGGCAAGAGATTCTACAGCTTATGCTCTCCTCTCATTTTCAATGTGGTTTTTAGTTGTCTCCTGGCTGTTTGCTCCTTTCCTTTTGAACCCATCAGGATTTGAATGGCAAAAGATAGTAGAAGATTGGGAAGATTGGGCAAAGTGGATTAGCAGCAGAGGTGGTATTGGAGTTCCCTCAAATAAGAGCTGGGAATCTTGGTGGGATGAAGAACAGCAACACCTGCAGCACACTGGGTTTATGGGACGTTTGGTGGAGATTGTTCTTGCTCTGCGCTTCTTCCTTTACCAGTATGGAATTGTGTATCATCTAAACATGACCAAGAATAGCAGACAAGGAATACGGCAGAGCATCATGGTGAGTATTAGTATATGAGCCTCTTAACATCTTCTGCTTGTATCACTGTTTAACTTGTCATCTCTAGCATTAAAGGAAGACGGTAATCTAAACTTTCAAGGTTAAAAACCATTTTTTTACTGTGGCCTTTACTATGTTCTCTTTGATTAATTTATCATTAAATCTTTCAGAAAAAAGGATTAAAGAAATAGATCTAAGATTTTACATCTTAGTGCTTCCTTAAGGATGCATATCGGTATATGCCAAAGGATGCATGCTATGGCAGCACATAACAGTCTGTTCTTATGTCATTCGGCAAATAAAACGTTTATACAAGTCGAATTCTGTACCCTGGCTACATATTGAAAGATCTTGAGCTTGGGATTGTTAATTTGCAATACCAAGAGTATTTATTTTGCTATTATGCTTTCAGGTTTACGGTCTGTCCTGGCTGGTCATTGTTGCGGTGATGGTTGTTTTAAAGGTGAGGCTCAAACTCCATGTAATCATTCAAAATGAGAATATTCTGATTTCTGTTATTAGCTCTAAACACTGACGCACTTTTAATCTGCAGATTGTGTCCATGGGTAGAAAGAAGTTCAGTGCAGATTTCCAGCTGATGTTCAGACTTCTTAAGCTACTCCTGTTTGTCGGGTCTGTAGTAATTATTGCTATGCTGTTTTATTTCCTTGATCTCACAGTTGGAGATATCTTTCAGAGCCTACTAGCCTTTATGCCGACAGGGTGGGCTCTACTGCAGGTACTTGGCTCATTGTGAGAAGCACTTTTGTCTTTGTAGAAATTCCACCTTTTTATTTTTAACACCGTCTACATTGCATAAGCGAATCTGACTACTCTAATTTTGTGAGTGAGCCAACTGCCAGAAGCTTTACTTTTGAAAGTGTCTGCTTATGCATTCTACATAATTATCTTTGTCATGAAGTTTGAGCCATTTTTCCATCCTTTGGGCCATTCTATTTGCGACCGATTTTCTGAATTTGGGAACCTAAATATGAAATTATGGGCATGCATGATTTGGAAAGGATATTGACATGTGCATTTCTCTCACCAACCAAATTCAGTACTAGGAGAAACTGAAATCTCTCTTTACATTTATTCTGATAAGTATCCATCCCATGTACAATAACCCCGTATCTCATAGTCATAGTGGTAATTAAGTATATTTCACTCATAACTAAGTGCTTTCTTTTGATAAAAATGATCAGATATCACAAGCATGCCAGCCAGTGGTGAAGGGCATCGGAATGTGGGGTTCTGTCAAGGCTCTAGCAAGAGGGTATGAATACATGATGGGGGTATTCATCTTTGCCCCAGTAGCCATCTTGGCCTGGTTCCCCTTCGTCTCAGAATTCCAGACTAGGCTGCTGTTCAACCAAGCTTTCAGCCGAGGGCTTCAAATCCAACGTATTCTGGCCGGTGGCAAGAAGCAAGCGTGAAACAACAAATGCAGAATGACGATTTATCGAAAAAAACAAGGGAGGATGTAGGAGCTGGGTACAGAGGGAAAGCAGTGGTTTGTAAGTGTAGCGGAAACACAAGTGATGAGCCAAAATAACGCATATGAGGTCCCCGTTGTTATTCAGATACATGCTCCGAGGTTTCCTTTACTGTCCATTATGTACAATATAAGCAAAGCAATGAACTAAATCTGTGTTAGAAGCCTGAAAGTCCTCTTCCTGGAACAGTAGGAACGGCAAATTTGAGCCTTTACACCACATTCCAAACAAGGGCGAGTAATTGTTTCCAACATCATTCAAACAAGCTGTTCAGAATTTATCCATTACATATAACTGCATTACTACTGTTTTTTTTTTTCTTCGTCTTGGCTGCATATATTCAATATATGTATACAAAATTTCATCAAAAAGAGAACAATGTTGGGAAGCTATACTTAAGAAAGCCTCAAGCCAGAGTTCCCTTTTGGCACCTGTTATACAGAAAGAAGATACGGTATAACATGAGAACCATATACATTACACGGACATCGACAGGGAACCCTACAACCACACTCTTAAGACAGAAGCGGGGAGGGGAATCAAAGAAGATTTGAACAATTAACTATTCAACTGCCACGGCTGAGTTAAATGTAATCATATCCTTCCCTATAATCAGTACCAGGTTGAAGAAATCCTCCTAACTATGCATCACCACTCCAAACTCAAAAGTCAAACCAGGATGCATCGCACAAGCACTCTGTATTACCACCCACAAACCTCAGCAAATTCATAAAGAGTAATCAACAAAGCCAGTTTTAAGGGGATTTCCAATCAAATTGAAGATTATTAAAGCCATTTACTGCTCCAAGCCCATTAAGTAATCGGTTAGCTAATTCTTGTTGCTGATGATGGCTCACAGCATCTTGAGGCATCAATGGCATGCTCACCCTTCCACTGAAATTCATGGAGTTATTCCCCATGGCAGATCTCATAGCAGTTGGGTTTGGAGAAAGACGCATACCACCACTCAAGTTGCCGAATCCTCCACCCCCAATGCCTGAACCGTTATTAATGAACCCATTCCCCATCAAGCAGCTACCACTAACCTGGGGAGGCCCATTATCGTTCTTCAAGTTATTCCTTACAGAGCCAACACTGACCATGTTACCTGCTTCACTGAACTGTGATGGAATCATTATTTCTGGAATGATTTTTTCAACAGAGCTCTGGGATTCATTTGGGTCAACCTCACTTGACTGAGATGACTGCTGCGGTGGAATTTGTGCAGATGAATTTGCTGAATTAACATGGTTTGCAGTAATTGAAGGAGCCAATGTATTAGAACTTTGAGGGAGATTAGAAGAGGACGGCGTCGGAGATGAGAAGGGTGAAGAGGGATTTGGTTGAGCAGGTGGCAAAGTAGTAGAGGACCCTGCAGATGGGATCTGAACTGGGGTTCCAGCATAGGGACTGTTTGGATTGTTCATCTGGTTCTCAATCCTAGAATTCATGGAATTCTGATGAAGAACCCCAACAATGGTGGTAGCAGATGTAGAAGTGGATGTTGCACCCTGGGAGTTGTTTATACGGGCAACACCATTGCTTGTAGAAGGCTGCAGAACACTTGATTGTATTGAATGAGGATCATTATTTGCATTGTCTCCAGTAATTTGCTGCTGCTCCTCAGGCTGCTGAGCTGAATTATGCTGTGCAGATGATGGAGCACTCCTTCGTGGGAACTTGGCCAGACTTTCTGAACATAAATCAAAAATATTACTAACCAACACCTTAAGGGAAAGTGAAAACTACAACCATTTAAAAGAGACAAGAGACAGATCAATGACATTGCTACTTGTGACATTTCAAGGCTTCCATAATAATTTTGACTTATTAACATATTATAAGAGATGATTATGCATATACTTGGGCCAAGATCATGAATTTGTCCAAATCATACATCTCAAGAATCTTCTTCAACATTCAAACTAAAACAAAACAAAAGAAGCTAGCGCAACACTAGTATTACTAAGGGCCTCAAGTTCAGTCCGTATTAAACAGGACAAAGTAATCCTCCTAAATGGCATATGATGCCCATCCAAACGACCCTCAAAAGCCAGTTGAATCGCTTGGTTAAAACTGGTTAAAACTGCATCCAGTTTTATTTCCACAAAAATAGCTAATATTGATCCAGTTACAAAATCTAGTCAAGTTAGCTGACCTCTGGTGACATATTATCCCAGATTAGCTTGGGCACATAAAGGTTCCCAAACTGATGGTTTTATCACTCAATTTAAGCTTTGCTGGATAAATTCAGCACAATTACATAGAACAACAGAAAATGGCTACACTTGGAAGTATAGGGTGGTAAACAGGACTGTTCTTAAACTGATCCTGAAGCATGACCTGACGAGTAAACTGGATTGTGAAATACTTCAGAGGATAAGAGTTTTCAATGAGCCACCCACAGTTCATCATTTTGAACTTGCAATCTGGTGGGGACAATTTGGTGCCTCCATCAACTAAGGTTTCTCTGGATTCTTGCAAGGGTATGACAATCTGAGTCAATTTGTTCCAGGTTTCTTTCTGCAACAAGGGCCTAGTGCTCTACCTAATTATTAGGGTTCAGACAGGCCAGAAGGCATAGGCATAACACAATTGATCAACAGGAATGCTTCTTAATAAATCAGTGAACACGAATAACGACTGTAAATTGGAAGAGCAGAATTTAATGAGAATACCCATGGGTCCCATTCCTGTCTCTCGGCTATAATCGATCAAATCCTTCATACTATTAACAACCTCTGATATCTGCAATTGGTTAACCAGAACAAACAGGAAACCACCAGTTAGATCACATATAAGCTTATAATTCCTCTTAAGCTAAGCTGGTAATATCATTTGTCTAGCCAATAGCTTTGAATTTGTGCTTCATGTAAGATGATATGAGAGTAGACAAAACACCATTGGGAGAAGGCATATTTGTAGATGAAGAAGAAATGTTGGATAATATGAAAAGGATTTAAAAAATAATATATTAATGTTAATCATATAAAGGAGTTTTGCCCACTAATCATTTTCATTGATCGAAAGACCTACAATCTAATCAAGCTTAAACCCCACTATTATGATAAGGCTCATCTATTTACCAATTAATTTTTCAATCAGTACAGCATTTATCTCCCTATTCCTGACAGGTGCCACCAAAATACAAAAAATAAAAATAAAATGATTTTAAGGACGTATTTAGTCCCATTATGAATTTAGTCCCTATAATTTCATGAAATCTTGAGATTATTTCCTTAACATTAATTTGTAAAAAGCATATCTCTATTTACTCATACTGCTACTTATGTGCCACAAAGGGCACCAATTAGCAGTGCTAACGTGTGCAACTCTAACAATAAAAATTATGACATGGTTTTTTTATGTTACAAATTTAGATCAGTCCCTGTGGTTTTATTGTGGAAAATTTCATCTCATCCTATAGAATTTCGTACAAACAAGTATAAATTGCTAACCCCATAAATCTCAAACCACTCAATTTCTAAATATGGTAAAATCTAGTTAGATGACTCTAATATTGGACAAAAAGAGAAATTAAGGCTTGATTTAGTAGCAAGTAACATTCAATCATTCAATTATTAGATATTGTTCAATTGTTGAATTTGCATGATAAAAAGAATAGCTAAATAAAAAGAGCAATTACAGAAGAAAAAAGGAAGAGGGAAGATCCCAATATTTGTAGACATAAAAGAAGTTATTAAAAAATATGAAGAAAAAAGAAAGAAAAATAACAAGTAACAACATGTTTTGGTGCATTTGTAATTTTTCTCATGTTAAAGCCATATCATGCCATGTGACTGGTTTTACCAAATAAAAAAAGTTATGATTTGAGATTAACAAAATTGGCAATGTTACTTGAGCACAAAGAGAAGCCATAAAGAAATGCTGTACTTCAGAACAACAGAAAACAAAGTTGACACCTATAATACCTGAAGGCACCGGACATATCTCTTTGTATATCCTAAATCATTAACTAAAGGAACATCCAAGGCTTTTGCTAATTGACGAGCAGATGCAACAAACCTGCAAGAATGACTTGTATTATTGACAAAAGTGACAAGTGAAATATGTGATAAGTGACTACTATACATATGTACAAATGGTGCGTGGAATATGTGAATCAGGAAAAGATGGAATAGCGTTTTTTGCAAGAACAACACTTCTACATCACATTCAGTTAGATATCCAAGTACACCCTTGTACCTGCCATTAAGTAACATATAGGCGCATTATTTAAAACATGTTCTGACTATCATCTACACAACACAACTGAGTTTTAATTCCAAAAAGTTCAGGATCAGATACATGAATTCATTTCTTCACCCACTTGATCTGAAGTTATATCCTTTAAAGGTTCCAAAGACATCAATCAAGTCCCTTCTCATCAGTTCCCTACCTGCCTCCACTTCAGACCTAATTGAATCAAATCACTCTTGCCTATGAGAGTAAGGGAGCAACCCTACATCTATATTGCACATGAGTAAACCATTTAAGTTATCCTTCTCTTAACTCATCCTCATTTCATGCAAGCTATATGTTCTTAGGAATATTTTCATTTCTTAGTCTAGCTTTTCTTAAATGACATTTCAACATCTCCGTTTCATTTACACCCATCTTACGGATGTTTCGTCTTCTAACCACCCTACCGATATCAACACTGTAGAGCATAGTATGGCCTTATGCTTTTATGACTTTCCTTTCAAATTTGGCAGGCATCTGCGTAGCACTTCTCCTTTTCATCCAATGTGTTTTGATTCCATGGATGACACCTTCTTCAAGTTATGAATAAATAACTCACATCTCACACAGACCACATGGAGAACATAATTCATTAACTATTAGAATGATTTACTAAGAATAGAAAACTCACATATTACAGTTATTCTGTAAGTCCACTGCAGATAAGTTGGATGATGCATTCTGTGCCGATGCTTGATACTTCTGTGCAGCAGCTCCAAGTTGACTTACCTGGGAACAACTTTAATCAATAACCAAAGTCCATGAAAATGAAGCTCTTCCCCAACTTGTACTGGGATAAAGGCTTCATTGAATCCATGAAAGGGTGTTTTTCAGTTCATCAAACACCATTTTACCACCCTTAACACCTCCACCAGAGAAGATAAGTCAGAGCAAACACAAAAGGCAGGGAAAAAAAATCACGCCCCCCACCCCACCCCACCCCACCCCAAAGAAAAAACAGAGATTTTTCCTTTTCAAGGCTCAGGGTGGGGAAATGGGAGGACCAGGGGGGAGGGGGATCTTTAACTTTTTCCTTCACCTTCTACTACTCCCTGTTTCCACCATTTCCAAAAAAAAAAAAAACAAAGTAGGCTTATCTATGTTCTTTTAGAGAGAAGATGAAAGGAACTAACTCAACAATGAAAGATTTTTTAGTGAACCAGCATTACAATGACGCTTAACAAAGTCAAGTTGATTTACACTCATCGCGGCTCCATGAGAGGATGTCGCAAGACTGCTACTTAAGCACATAAATCAACATCAGACATATAAAACATCAGTGTATATACCTGAGGTATGATCAACCTTCGAGGAATAAGCTCCTCGTGACGTCGTGCACAAAACTCCCAAGAGCAAATCTAGATAGCATGAACACAGAATGATAAGATAAACAGAATGTCAACCCATTAGAAGTGCCAAAAGTTATCACCTCTGTTAACACATAGAATTTAGCATCTTCAAACCTTTAGATCTGGAGAGAACACAATACGAAGTTGACCATCCCGTACTACACGAAGATGCTCAAAGACACTCTCTTGTATTGCTTTTGCATAGTCAAGGACAATTTGACCATTCGCATTATGATATTCACGTGGCATATCAACATAAAGAAGCTCCTCCAAAGTGCCACTGTCATATTTGATTTTAAATAGCCTGGGCAGAACCTCAACAGTTGTCTCTGAGAGGACAAAGAAAGTGTTTCAAAAGCAAAGTTTTGACATTTACATCAAATTCCATTGCAACAATGAGGGGATGCTTTTCACATGTGTAATTTGTGCAATGTGGGACAAGAAATAATAGAACTTTTTCCCACATAGATACAAGGTCATATTCTTAACTCTCTCACAGAAGATGAACAAAATTCCACTTAGATTTTCAGCTGTTTAGCTTTTAAGGCATATCTTTGTTTCCTTTTCCATGAACCAGTCATTTGGTTTGAAAGCCAAACCACTCATTAAATAGTGATACACTTGTGCACCATGGAAGAATAAAACTTATACATTCAACTATAGTTTTCGTCATTATATTGGAACTAACTACATGGAGTCCAAAGAAAATAGATTTATTCCCTTAAAATCACCAATCATCTTATTTTCAATAGTTTCACCATTCTACCCCTTCCGTTTCCATTCCTAAAACTTTAATACAATGGGATAGAATAGTTAAGAAGCAAAATAGTATCACCTATGCCTGATTCATATATATAATATAGCTTTATGGCATTTCAAGTGAAGACTAAGTAAAAGGAATTTATCAATCCACCTGAGAGTAAACAGATAGGGCAACAGCCTAATGTCTATGATACTTAAGACTCAGACGATAAAAGTAGTGATTGAAGACCCAACTTGTCAGTGTTGCCGTAAATGAACCCTATGTACCTAAACTACGATGCATGTCCAAAGAGACAATTCCTAAGAAAGGTAGCATGCACCACTTCTTTTGGTTAAATGTCTAAATATTTCTTTCTATCATGCAAAGAAAGCCCGGTTAAAGCAGGCATCAAATGTATCCTGTATATGTTCAAAGGATTGCATTCAGATACAATGTCTTAATGCTAAAGCAAGAGATTAGAGCTTTGTCACTTAATGTATGCCAAATGACAGTAAAATAAAAAGATTGAATCCATAGTAGTCCCTATATTTTTCCAATGCTCATAGATGCAGAACTCGATAAAACATTAGCCAAGAAGCAGGACCATTTAAATAGAATACAGAACACTTTTATGAAAAGATATATCAGCTCCGAGCTTAATATGACAAGATATAGTCAGCCCCAAAAGTAAGTCTTTAAATAACCATAAAATGTGGTGAAAGAAATAACATACCAAAACCACGACCAGGCTTGCGGTTGCATATTTCACAGTGCCATAAGTCCTGCAAATACTGCAATTAAATTTCTAATATTTCCTCACAATGACCAAACAGCAAAATCTTAAGCTTTGTGAAGCATTCTCCAATGACATAAATAGATAGGCAAACAAGATCCTAGCATGCTTCTAGACCTGGCAATTCGTATTCATGCGTCTTAATCATATTAGTAGTTATATGGGTAAATCAAACATGATACGATTAATTAAATGCATCATAGGCATAAACACGTACACAGATATATTTATTGGATATGTTACATGACACCATATGACATGACTAACACGTTTATTAAACACGCTGAGTTAAATTTTATATGACACAACACAATTGACAACCTTTTAAACACAATTAACATCAAGTAACATGTTCAAATTTGATTTTAATGAAATAACCTGTTTAAATTAAAATTTTTTATTACTAAAACATATAACACCATTATTAAAATTTAAAAATAATAATCATAAAGTAACTATAACAACATAATAATTATCAAGGTTCCTAAAATTAATTATTTAAAATCATTTTAACAAGATTTGAACAGTCCTTTAAATAATTATATTAAATGGGTTCATAAGTAGGTTATATGGGTCAACATGGTAACCCGATTAATTAACTGGATTAAATAGGTTTACCCGTTTAAGACACTAAATGGTCATATCTTAAAATGTCACTATGATTAACACACAAAACACTATGACCCAAAAGTCAAACCCGCTAAACTCATGTCGTTCTTGTGTCGTGTTAACGGATTATTTCCAAAATTGCCAAGTCTACATGCTCCCCTGTCAACCGACAACATAGTACTAAATTCTCATTCTATTGCTAAAACCAAAGTTTTCCTTTATAACAATAGAAATCTGTTTTCTCCAAGCACATAAATCTTACTTAACATCTATGGAGAAAATTATTATCATATCCCCAAAACCAACTACCACTTCCATAGTTACTTTTGATGACTGCCCACTTGAGATTATATTTGTCCTTTTAAATGATATATCTTTTGTCTCACACCTATGTATCTCACAAGGGGAACTAGATTCTTCATACTTATCCTTGAATGAGGCCAGCGGTACAACAGAAACTACAGCACCTTATCTGACAGTATTTTCCCTTTTTTCTTTTTTGAGAGTCTAACTGCATGGAAAAGGTAATTATCTGCTACACCTCATTATTGACATTTCACACTTTCATCATTTAGCGAATTTAAAATCCAGGAAGGGAGTGCACCAAGGATACTCCATGCCAACCACTATTCCTCTCTCTTTCTAAAACACCAGCTTTTCCTCTCTCTATTGACAGTAAAGTGTAAGTCAATTAATATCTTTAAACAACATACCTGAGGAAAAACACCATTAGTTTGGCGACTATTTCCATACAACGAAACACACCACCTTTTCTTTGCATTAGGAGCAAAAAACTCCGCAACAAATTTCCGCCAGAATTCAATATTGTTATCCTGCATTGAGAATAAGTGTTATTACCAAGTAAAACGGCAATCACCAGAAGAACGAATCATTCCACAAGAGAATTCATCTTACATTAGGTCTGCGCTGTTGCTGTTGCTGATATATGTACTGGGTCAAACGCCGAGCGCAAGTTCCTGGTTCATAAACTGGTCTAACAGCAGATCTAATAGGCAAGTTCTGCTGCTGAAATTGAGTCTGTAGTTGAGGCCTTTGCTGAGGAAGTGATTTCAACAGTTGTTGCTGTTGTTGCATCTGCAATAAACGCTGTTGTTGCAAAAGATTCATCTGCGCAATAGCAGCTTGAGAAGACTGCCTGGACAACTGAAGGAACTGCTGCTGCTGCTGTTGCTGCTGCTGCTGCAAAAGCATTGCTTGATCAGACTGTTGACGCTCCAATTTCACAGGTGCTATGCCTCTTCCAATTTGGTTCTGTTGAGGCTCTAGCTTCACTGGTCCATGATTTCGGAATGACTGCAACTGTTGCTGGGGACCAACCTGATCATTCATAGTCTGAGGCTCCAACTTGACTGCACCAGGGCCCCCTAACCCTCCTCGGATTGATTGAAACTGCTGCTGTTGATGCTGTGATTGGCTGTGAGAAAGAGGGAACTGTTGCATTGGCTGCTGATTATGCTGAAACTTTTGTGGCTCAAATTGCTGAACTTGAGATTGCTGTTGATCTAACAGTGCAGGGTTTCCAGAAGAGTTTGAAATTTGTTGATTCTGAAGTTGGGCTGATGACCCAGAGTTTGCAACATTTGATGGTGTGAAAGAAGGAGGTATATTAAAACCAATCTCATTTGCTACAGCAGTAAGCGCATCAGAGTCAGCTGCGGCATCAAAGCCTCCCCGTTGGAAACCACTCACACCAGATAGGCCAGAGTTCAAACCCCCATTGCCAAAAGTCTGATTGAGAAGTGATGAAATGTTTGCAGTGCTTCCTAGCAAATTCATGTTATACTGTGCCCTTGGTGAAACAAGTGAAGAAAATGTTGCTTGCTGAGGCATTGAACCACCTTGAGACCCCAAAATGGCAGAATTCGATCGCATAAGTGCTGGAGAAACAGATTGAGCACCACCAATAGGAGTTGGTGGCCCAGACGGCACCATTTTCCTTGAAATAAGACCACAACAGCTCAACAAATTCACCAAAGTGAACTAATACGGCTTGAAGTCACCATACCCAGATATCCTGCTGAGCCTCCCCAGGCACCTTGACAGAGAAAGATCTAAATTCTATTCACCAAGAAGCAATATCCAGGCAGTATTCAGAACCAACACCTCCAGCTTGTCAGCATTTTGGAACAGAAGTAACACCTGTTTCCTTCTGACCACTAGAACCTGAATTATAGACAATAAAAGGGTTAATCCCAAGCAAGAAAAAGGGTCATGACCATTACAAGAATTTCAGAACTTATTCACAAATAAGAATCTTTGGCCACAAGCTGAGACCATTTAGTGAAAATTCTATTTGATATTTAGAACAATTAAGCCCTAAAATACAATATCATAAAACACAAAGCCAAAACCCACCACCAAATAATTGTCTCTACTTGGCACGTATATTTGCAAATATGGTTCAAGCAGAATATAATAGTATCAAAAGAAAATGATAGTGACATTATGCAAAGTGAAAAACAAGATTGAAAAAAAAAAAGGGATCAAAGTGAAATAATTCCATTTCCCAAATTCAAAAAACAAAAAAAAATGAAGCTTTCATCTATATTTGGTTGCAAGTAAAATGTAGGAAAAACAAAGAAAATCCAAGAATTTAACGCTAAAATCACAACCGGAGTCAGTAAAATTTGAACCCTTCCTCCCATTCTAAACCCAGAAACCAACACCCACAATAAAAAAAGAGGCTTGACATCAACGAAAGCCCACATATTAAACACAGAAAAGAATACCATAATTCACCAATGACATGAAATCCCAAAGACAAAGAAAAGATATATGAAAAGTATGGGAAAAAAAGTGAAGAACTTTTTGTTCTTCATTCTCCCGAACAAAGAGAACCCATGAAAAAAGAAAAGAAAAGAAAGGAGAGAGAGAGGGAGAGAACTTACAGTGTCAAGTGGCAGTGTTGAAAATTCTTCAGAGAAGAAAATGTTGATCTTTTCCGCAATAAACCCAAGAAGATACCAGACACAACTCCAAACAAAGCCGAATATAATAATATTAATTATTTAAAGTAATGATTTTTATTTTGTCGTAAAGCTCTTCTCCAATTGGATTTCTTTGGAATTTCAATGTGATAACAAAACATTATCAACAGATTATCATTTTTGTTATAAGTATTAATATATATCTATATACGTCCGTACAATTTTATTTACATATATATCCTTCTCTTTTTTTTGGCCTTTTTGGGTATTTATTGCAGTCTCTGCACTTTCTTTCTTCAGTCTGTTTTCTTTAGAAATAGAAAGAGATGAAAGGCGCATGGAGCGAAGAAAGAGAGTGTACCCAGAGTTTATGTGTGTGTTCCTGCGGACGTCAAAATTCCTTTGGATTTAATTCATTTTTTTTGTTTTTATGTTTTTTCCTTTTTTTTTCTTCATTATTTCTATCTACAGAGTCAAATCTTCTTCTTTTCTTTTCTTTTTCTTTTTTATTTTGTGGAGTCCATGTGTGTTTCTAACGCGAATGACATGTTACATGATGATGATGATCATGATGATGATGATTCTCATCTCATATACTTCTCATTTATTTTATAAATTATTTGCATTCAGGATAAAATTTTTTTAATTTTACAAGTAAATTTATAAGATTGACATGTATTTATTTAAAACATATTTTAAGAATAATTATTGATTAATTGAACACATGATAAGATAAAATAAAATAAAATAAAAAACATGATCCATGTATTATTTTATTTTTTTATGAATAAAATCTGGTTAAGATATAAGTCTTTTATCAAAATAGTGTGTTAAAGATTAACATGACAATATCTTATCATATTGGAACTTAAAATCATTTACAGTCCAAACTCAACTTCTTATTAGTATAGATATAAACATTTTAGTCTACAATAAAAGTAATGTTTTTATATTTTGGCGTGAAAAATATTCCTAATTATCACATTTAGTGTAATAATCATCTTTTTCAAAGTAAAGTTAGATTTACTCTTTTCCTTTATCACATTATATTTTAATAATTACATATATTTCAAATTTTCCTTTTCTTATGAAAAAGATTACATGTTCTCGACGTATTATTGACATTACGTTAGGTTCTTACTTAATGTTTTCTTATTTTCATCTAAGTAAAAAAATTTGTTTAGAGCATAATAAGTTCATTTATAAAACAAATAATTAAAGAATAAATAAAAGATGTGCAACTAAAAGAACTAAAATATATAATTTGAATAAGAATATGTTAATTACTAGTAAAAAGAGAGAGAGAATATGCTAATTACCAAACTTAATGCAAAAAGATCGTTACCAAAATATAATAGTAATTAACTTCAATCCCCAAGAGTGAATCCTCAAGATAAACCAAAAATAATTATAAAAATAGGAGATATGCTTTGATACTAAGTTCCATGGCAGACTCAATGGTGATAAGAAGTTAGGGTCAAGCCTAGGAGGTGGTCCATTATTAATTATTGTGAACAACTTTCATAATGGAGCAGAATAATTTAGAAAAACTGTCTAAATTATGTGATGCTTGGACCAGAAGATTTATTCTGGGAAATTATATATTTTCTTGCCCAAATTGAAGGATTTTAAAGGGGAACGCACAAAATAAGGCCCCCAATTCCAAACCAATTAAGAAAAAGCCACTTTTGTCAAAACAAAATAAACAAGAGCCACATAAAATTGAAATTAAACTCCTAATATCAAGGGGATTAGACTTTTAAATTATTGGAAATAAGTTAAATATTTGGTTTGGAAACAAAAATTGACATCCCCACAAATGGCCATTAAGGAGATTATTGCTATTTGATCATGATTTGAAGGCTTTTAAATTGAACTTCTCGTCTCTTTCTAAATAAGCATCTCCAACTCTCTCTCTCTGTCTATATTTATATTTATATTTAAAAAAGTATACTAAAGTATCAGAATTTTTAAAAAAAAGCTTTTGCACACTAAAGAAATTCTTTTCTTTATCTTTCGGAAATTTCTAATTTATTAATAGAATAATAGTTTTAGTTTGTATTTGATTTTTTTAGGTTATAAAAGAGTAATCACATCATATCCTAAAAATTTTTTCCAGGCATGGGGCATAGCATAATAACATCAACAATGGCATGGGCGGTTAGACATGCATGAGAAGGATGGATGCATAGCATCCGATGACGAGGTGGTCCCCGTAGCATCACAATCACATCACAAACTTACACGCCAGTGTATGGACCTGCCACGCGGCAATCGAATGCACCGTTTAAGAAAACGTAACGGCCGTTGATTACTGAGCCCAGCCTGACGCTTGGGACATTTAGCCCTTTTTCGGTAACCCAAATTTAGATTCTCAATCAATATACAATTTGGTTTTGGGGTCCATTCCCGTAACGCTGAGACCTATGATGGAGGTTGCGTCTATTGGTTCTGGAACGTTGGATTCGGGGCAGTGGAGAAAGTAAGCGGTCTTGAAGGTAAAAGAAGATCAAAATGCTGGGGTGGCGTAACATCTTATAAGTGCCCTTCTTCTGAACATAACGACCGGAGAAAATATCTAGTTGACGTGACACATCACAATTATAATAGTATGGGCACACCAATTTATATTTATAAAACCTTATGAAAGTATTTTTCTTCTTTTTTAAGCATATACAAAATAGTATTCGTTCTAAGATTTTTCCTCAAATAGAACGGGCTTCACCAACATTTTGGGTTAAGTTATTAATAAATAATTCTTTTAAAATGAATGAACTTAGTTTAAATTAATAATCTAATTTCTGACAACTCAAAGTAATTAATTGAAAAAACGTTTGTATACAAAGGTGATAATAGTTTGCCCCTTTTGAAAAGAAAAAGCTGTGTCCATTTCCACTTTTTTTCTTCAATCACGGAGGTTTAAGTGCCCTATCAGACCCTTAAAGCCGAGCCATATCAACTATCCTGCCAGTGCTGGCAAACACCGAGCTATCTTAGTTGGTAAGATCAGGCCAATACCAAAACTAAAATGAAAACAAAAAAACATATCATTCTAACCTTACACGTTGGATCTTTGATCAACTACAAATTCTACTCAACAGAACCTCAGGATTGCTATTCTTTGAAACCAGAAGAATGTTCTGTATTCTTTAGCTTAGTTTTGGCCTGCATGTTGCTGTATTTCCTACTTTCTGACTTGACAATGGTATTCTTGTGAGCATATAAATACACAAGGATCGATTCAAAAGAACATAGGATGCCATTTTCCTCTTACAGGGTAAAGTGGTTACAACAATTCTACATAGAATCTACATTATTCCCTTACAGATGTTTGTGAATCTCTCACACTACACTGCTGCAATATCACACACATGTGGGAGAAACAAAAAATTAAAAGAATATTACGCAATTACCTTGATTCGATGGCATATGTTTCCGAGCCCCTAAGAAAAGATCTGCGCCACCAAATCTGGAAGGCCTTGCTGAGATTAGGACATTCAGTGCCATGCTTGGAGAAACATCGAAACCACTCCATAAACAGCACATACTGCTGCTTCAGAGGAAGTGTAAGGAGGGTCTGACCCATAGCTTCCTCCAATGCTTTCATGTCAAGCCCCTTTCTGCATCTTTGCAGCCAACCAAAGTCCAACAGCATTGGGCCAAACCATGATTGTAGAAGCCCTGACCTGGCCTCAGAGCGGCAGTGCAGCTTCCTTGTACCCATTGCAATGAATATAATTGCTGAAACCCGGCTTAGCTCATACCTTACCATGGGAGACGCTCTCTCATGCATTTTAAGCAACTCCCCTTGATGGGCCCAGAGATCCACAAATTCCTCTGCTATCTGTCGATCAAGCAAGATCTCCAGCAGCCAATTGATATTATCCACCTGTCTGGAGATGCGTTCAATTAGAGGCTTTCCCATCTCCTTTTCGGCCCTCCTTTCATGGGTTATTGCATCGGAGGCCTCTTCAAACAGGTTGACTAGCAGACTCACACAAGATTGGCAAACAGCATAGAAGTCCTCCTTGTTGACATCAGGTTGCTCCTTCTCATAAACTGAGCTTTTGCTGAGGAGACCCTTGACCAGTGACTTGAGCTCATTTCTTGCATTGGCATCAGAGCAGGTGGTGATAGATGAAACAAGATGTCTGGCTAAATTTTGATGGGTATCTGTTGATTCCTGAGAATATAGTCTTGCGAAGATATCTCTACTTGTTGCATCATCGAACTTGAACCTTGTAAACAGGCTCCTTAATTTTTCTTCTTCTTCCTCAGTCCAAGGAACAGCTTCGAGGTACTTTAAACAAGACAAAACACCTCTGCTAAACATAATGCCAGCTGATACCTGATTGGAATTACAAATGATGCTTTAGTATTTTAATCAAAGAAAAATACCTAAACAAGGAGGCTTGAAGTTCTCATTGCAGTGATCAAGCAAAGTGCTTAAAATTAGTTGATAGCATGGCAAGAAGAATGAATTTTTTAAAGATGGTTTCATATCTTTTACTATCCATTTTGCCTCTTCCAACTTCTAGAGGCAACCTTTTAAACTCCACAATTTTGTCTTCGGAAAAAAAAAAACCACTAAAGCCAAAATGTTCAAGTTAGCATATGCAGATAATTACCATATATATTATAATCAGAATGAAAATAAAAGGCAATGACTTCTGAAATGAAAATGCAGCAGTGGCACGATGGCAGGAAAGTTGTCTGCTCAGGGCATTTAAATTACCTACATGAATATATATGGATGTGCAGTCTAATAAGGGAAAAGAACCCAAAAGTAAATGGTCAACATCTCTTTTTTTAGGCAATTCGAGTAGGCAACCTAACCATTCAGTATATCTCACAAACAGTAAGCCGTCTAGATCAATATGCAATCTCATAGCTATTCTTCCTAGGACCATTCTCATACCACGTGGACAATGAACCCAATCTATTAGCATGGCCAGACTTGATACCAAGCCGACTGCCCTAGAATAGCTCTCAGCAAAACCAGTCTAAAGCCCCTTCTTCCCCTCGCTTGTTTTCAACTGATTTATTTAAACTTAGAGCTTACAGCTGTCTACAGCCTGATAATTTACCACCCAAACTAAGATCCAAAGGGTTCAGTCCATATTTCTTGAGGACTACTGTTGATAAGCCTGATAGATTTATCAACCATTTGAAAACCAAGTTAAATGCAGGCCCAGTTTATAGCTAACTGATGATGGTACTGCAAGATTAAATTGAAAACCACTAGATCCTAAAAGGATAAACCTCTTTACATAAAATTTATTGAGCTGCTAGCTCTCTCACCGTGCATCATGGCACCAAAATGCATTGAATCCACAAATAGTCAACAAAACTTTTTGACTTTATCATGAAAGAGTAGTCATCAAGCAAGTCTCATATTATATATGTATCCTAAATACTAAAGAGATCTAAATTTGTTCTTTAAAAAAGTACATGTAAGTACAAATAATATTATTCGGAACATCAACTTAGGAAAAGAGTCCAAATGCCACAAAAATTGTAAAAGGAGATCATGAAATCAGATAACATGAAGAAATAAATGAATAACTATGGGTTGCGAATTTTCTAGCTAAAAAATACAAAAGGAAAACTCAAAACAATTGAGTATGGACCTTTTTACTATTGGCTACTCCATTAAGACAAAAAAGGAAATAATAGGTAAATAGCTTGATTTGCCTAAGCGATTATTTTGTTCTGCTAAGTTTAAAAAAATTTAAGGTTTTGGGCAGAGTTACGCTAGGAAAGGGGTTAAGGCTTTTGCACGAAATCAAGCTTGAATTGGTGGCAGTGACAGTTGTACAAAAAAGTAGCTTCTGGAGCTAAGAACAAAGATTGCTGAAATTCAAGTCAGTAACCAATTCAACAGGTTTCGGGGCTTGTTCTGTAGGGGGGAAAAATGAAATTTTCGGAATGATCTCAGCAATTGTGCTTGGTAATTATGGTTCATGGTTCAGAAAAGGAGGAAATGTAAACAAAATTAGAGAAAATTGTACCAAGGAAGAATTGCCCAGATATTAAAAGGAACGGGAGTTGGAGATAACAAGCACAACTTAAAATAAAAATCTTAATTTAGTTGAAAGGAAATTACAACACAGAGATAGGAGGAAAAACTTTGTTTTCCTGTGGCCACCAAAGGTCATTTAAAAATTTTGCCCGCGTCATTGAAAAAACCCCCCATGAGGAGTACTCTATATTTTCTACAGTAATAAATTTTAGTAAAGAGAATAATTCCTTGTTAGAAAATTTACACTTTTCATAATGGAAATTACATGCAACACTATCACAGTTCACTAATATTCTTGAATTTTATGTCAAAATCAGGCTTCAAGAATTACTTTCTTGATGGCTCTCATTCCATACGGTTAACTTGCCAATTGATATTCTTCAACTTAGAAGTTTTCTTGAAATCAGTAAAGCAGAATTCAGTAAGATTTTGTTCACTATAATCCTACTCAAACGCTTGTGCTATATCTTATGCACTGACTGATATTTAACTCAGTTAATAGATAACAGTATAGCATATTAGGCAGCAGAGAACAGTTTGTGTCGAACAAGGAAAAGAAAACACTTGAGAACAATAAGAAACTTCTTCTAAATTAGTTTCACAATCTCCAAAATTTTAAGAAAGCTCCTATAACAAGTATTCTTCATTCAAGAATTACATGCAGAGACAACAAAAGAAGTCCTTGATTTGTCAAACTAGGGCAAGAAACATGGTAAAAGTCTGGTCCTAAATCTAACAGGACGTTTGACCAATAATAAAAGGAAGATCTTCCTAATCATTGGCTTCCTATATGATTTTCTACATGATAAGAAAATCAGAGTTTCATATATTTCCATCCCTCAACTTGATCAATCTTTAAAGTTTAAATAATAAAAAAAAACTTTGATTTTAACAAGCACTCATGATTTTCCAAGGGAAGATAACTTGTGTGATAATTTTGGTCTTTTTTAGGAATACGATTTCCGCTAAGCTTCCTATTTTCTTAAAACAAAATTTTTTTGCTGAACATAGTTATCTTAAAAATACCAACAGATACCAAACATTTCAATGGAAAAAGATAAAATGAAAAGGACCCAAATTTTAAGTTTAAGATAAAACTCTTGAACAAAAAGATGAACAGAAAAAAGACTAACCTCAAGTATATCAATAGCTCTATAAACCCCAATTTTGACAAGCTTCTTCGCTATATTTTCTTCAAACATAAGCTCAATGGTTTCTCTAAAAACCCCTAAATTTTCCACCTCAGGAACCTCTATTCTACACATTTTCCTCCCCAGAGAACCCGCAACCAAACCCGCGAAAACCTCCGAATTCGAAGCCAAAACCCCAGAATTCAGCTCCAACACCAAAACCCCACCATGTTTACCTTTCAAATTCAGCCTCACATCGTACACTCCTCCTCTCTCTCCTTCGACCCGACCCGGATCCTTACCCGAGTGGGTATCCGGACTCTCTATTTTGGCCCGAAAACTCCTCGATCGCGATCTGGGTATGGAATCGACAGCGGCGGATGGGGCGGCGTGTGAAGAGTGGCGACCCTCTTCTAAGGAATCAGTGTGTTCAAGAGGGGAAACTCGGCCGGGTGAAAGGATCCGACGAGGGTCAATCCGACCCACAAGAGTTAACCCGGATTTGGAACTCTGGGGTGAGTTCGGGACAGAACTGGAGGTTGTGAGTTTGGAGAGTGAGTCAGTCTTTTGTGGACCCAGTTTAGTCTTGCAGTTGCTGTTATTGCTACGGTAATGCTGTGACAAATAAGGGTTTTCAGGACTTGACGGAGGTACATTGAACGTGCAACACCACGATCGGCGGCGAGAGCCGTGTCTCCGACGGGCAGGATCGTCCATGGTAAAAAGACCGAGCGACGAACTGAGTCAAAGAAGAACAAGTTAGGAAGAACAACGAGTCAGGAACCGAGTTGAGAACGAAGAAAGCAGCAGAGAGAAAACTCCCCCCGCCCTCTCTCTCTCTCTCTCTCTCTCTCTGCTTTATGATTGCGAGAAACTCAAAAACAGGTTTTGGTTCATATAAACTTTTGTTCCATTATTTATGCTGGGAATGAAAGATGGGTTATTGGGGAGGGTAGTTCGGTTATGTCAGTTTGTCTTGTTAAAGGGGACGGTGAAGAAACTGAGGCAAACTTTTTTAGGGTAAGTGGAAATAGTTATAACAAGAAAGAGACTGTGGTTTGTGAAGGAAAGGAGCTATCATTGCTGGGAAGATGTTTTGGACATGCACAAGTGGGATCGTCTGAAACTCTGATGCCTTGTTGAGCTGGAAACCTGTCCTATGCCCAATGCAACTACTTTTCGTTTTTGGGCTTTTTCGTCCCTCTCAGGTCTCAGCTTGTGCAATAATGAGGGAAAGGTATAAGCATTAGCATGGAATAATTCATTTATACTCATCAAACCCATCAAATTTCGACTTTGGGTTTCAATTTTATTAATTAACTAATTATATATTTACATGTTCATAAAAGTGTCAACGTCTAGTTGTTTAGAGAATTGTTGGCATAAGCATGGAATAGGGATTTCTTGCACCAAGTCTGAAAAGCACTGATTAGGATTTATGTATTAGTAGAAAGTGGGTTTTTGTTGGTGATTAGTTTTATTTTAGCTTTGCATATAACAAAGCTCTTTGTGTTTCTTAGGTATGGAGAGGAATATGATTTGGAGACTAAAAGGCATTCAAACAAAAATTGTGCTGTGTAGGAGACACAGAATAATTGCCACAACCAACAAAAAATCTTATCCATGACTTTAGGTCATGTCTTGGTTTTGTCTTTATATTTGACCAAAGACTTGCTACTGTGAGCATTATATTTGAAGACCCAGTAGATGGTACTTATTTATTTTTTTCATTTTGTACATTATAAAAGCAAACAATGCACTCTTCAAAATTATATCCTTCCTCCCTGCCATTAATAATGAATGACTTGCATTGAAAGATTTGATTTATGATGATTTTTACACATTAATTTGATTAAGGAGTAGGTCCTATATCATTCATAAAGTCTGCCTACACAAGGAATGAATAAAGGAAATGAATTCCACTTTTCAGTTGTAAATTGAGGGGGGAAAAAAAAAGAAAAGAAAACAATATTGTTTTGTTCCAAAAATTCAAAAGAAAAAAAAAAGTTAATGTCCAATACAATTTGATATGCTTGTTGGCCATATATAATGCCGTCTATGCAAAAACTCTTTCCTTTACCTTAAAAAAAGTACAAAGATTTCCAAGATTCGCATTGTGAAAATACCTGCTAATATGTGCAAACCGTTGGTTAAGATTTGGGATTTAAATAAAATAAATGGGAGGCTAGAGATCAACATATATAACCCTTTATTTAAAGGTTAAGAATGTAATTTACTTGTTACCTATTTGATTAAAAGGGACTTCTAATTAGGATTAATGTCATGGGCTTCTTCATTAGGGCTTGATAGAAATTTGTTAATCTTTCCTATTTTGTTCCTTTTTCACTTTTATCTCTTACCAAATACTAATAAAAGTCATTCTCTTTTTCATTTATTTGCCCAGCCCTTTCCATTGTTTTCACTCACCCTACCAACCAAAGCTAGTTAGCTATGACTAAGGGAAGAGACGGAAAAATATGAAGCAAGACCGACAAAGTTCACATTCATGTAATACAAACAAAAAAAGAAAGAATCTAACAAGTCCACAAGATGTTCTTTTTGTTTTTATTGCTCTTATTTTAATTCATAATCTTTAAATTCTTCTGATTGAATCCTCAATGTAATAAAATGGTATAAATTGGATTTTTTTTTTTTAAATTTTTTTGCCAATATGATATATCAACACATATATTGTTTTTTGTTTTGATTTTTTCTCCTACTCCTTCCTAGCTGGTTGAGCCCAATTACAACCTTGTTTGAAGCCTTGCCCGAGGTCGAACTTGGATAAACTGAGTTAAGAATAGTGGCAGGCAAGGTCGGATTCGGCCCTAGGATGCTACATCCCCCGTGTCTGGCATGGCCTAGTTTATGGCCCTAACCGCTCAACCCAGGCCAATTTATAGCCCTTGCCTATGAAAGCAGAGTTGGGTTTTGGCTCGTTCTCTTCTTGTGGTGCCAGATTGGGTCGTGGGTATGGGTAATAGTCAGAGTGATAAGGATGAGTCAAACGAGCAACGTAGATAAAGTCAGGATCCAAAAGCTTTGGTGAAGCATCAATAATTTCACGGACGTGACATGTCCTCCAATTCCCCTCACCATTCTTTGTGTGTCCCTCAAGACTCAAAACTAAATATCTCACAAATGTGACCCTCCACCCTCCCCGTCAAACACATCAACTGGACCCCATGATGACAAAATCCCCATCATGATCCGCCCACGTGTTCCTCTTTGGGTTCAATCCAACAATATTAAAATTCACCTCCGAGAACTCGTGGAAATCCCCCATTGGTTCAACTGCTGCCAAACAACGATACGCAATCAACCAAAGAAACGGAAGCCGCTGAAGATTTTCTTCTCCCCATTTTGGGAAAGATCTAAGGTGATGTCTGACTTGGAGGTTTCTTCATTCTGTAATACCCTGTGTTATCAGCCGCCACATGTTATATCAAGCCAGTTGCCACGTGGTTAGAATAATATAACGTAAAACGTTGCCACGTGACATTACGTAGTGCACTTAACTAACATCCCAGCCCTCTATTTAAGGTTTAGCTCCCTTTTACGTGGTCTCTCCCAACAAAACCTTACGTGATCTGTCTCAACCCCAAACAACCTTTTCATACACTAAACAAAACAAGCTTCTTTCTTCTTTGGTTTTTGAGATTTGTGTCTCTTTCTCTTTCTCTCTCTCTCAATAATGGAAGCGAAATCAGCGTCAAGGATTGATAGAAAATCTTCCATAGAAAGTGAGCCAAGGACTCTTAACATTAATCAAATCCAATGTGCAAGAGTAGGTTTTGTCTGATTGTTTTTGGTTTAGTTGGTTTTCTTATCTCTGAAAATCAATACTGGTTTGTTCGGATGTATATATTTCCTCTTTGTTTTTCGTTCATTGGATTGAGTTTGGTGTTGCAGGAGGCTGCCATGTATGTGGTGAGGACGAGGACCATGGAAGAAGCCATGAGTGTTTTCACTGAGGTAAATATATATTATCACCAGTTGCATTAGCATGAAGCTAAATTAGATTTTATAGTATGTTAAACATTAAGTCTGCATATACAGAGATGGATACTTACTAGTAAACTGATATTAAATGATAAGAACTGCAGGGATTAGAGCCGGTAGTAAGCGTAGCAAGAGAAAACATAGGAACGATGATGAACGCCAAAGAAATGCAGTAATTAGAGGAGCTGCACCTACAAGAAATACGGGATGTCGTTTCTGCACCTTTCCAGTTCGTTGTTTCTAATTTGTTTTTTCTGTTTATGTTTCTTCCATTGTAATATATATATATATATTATTGTAATAATAGTGTTCAATATTTCACATTATCAAATATAAGAAAGGTAAATCTTTTATATATGAAAACATATTATGAGTTTGTTACAAAAAAGAAAAGAGGAGTAGACTCACGTAAATATGAGATTGGGTCAAGTCTCGAGAAAATACAAATTTTCTCTTATGCGCAACTATATACATGGATTAGGTTCGAACGGTTTATTTAATTTTTTTTTTCTCAACCTATAATGATTGAGTTTTTTAAAGCTTATCTGACTTAGTATCGGTTTGGCTCAGCTTACTTATCTCTTAAAAGTAAAAGTTAAAACTAAACATAATTTTTGAATGAATTTTTTTTAAAAATAACTTTTTTTAAAAAAAATTAAAAAAAAAACTGCAAAGAAGAGCTTACTCTTCTCTTTTTTTAAAAACATATTAATTTTTCAAGAAATGCCCCTCTCAATCAATCTTCCTCTCCTTTTTTTCTTTTTACAAATTATTATTCTTCAACATCAATCCCAATTTTTTTCTCCTCTACCTCTTTCTGCAAAATCTACTAAAGAAATAGAAGACCTAATAACAAAATATCAAAATCTAGAAATTTTTTGTTCTTATGAAAATTAAAAGAAAAAAGAATCTAAAATTTAAAATTACATTCAAATACTAGTTAAAAGTTTTCTCTCTTTTTTACCAAAAAGAATTTTAATCTTAAATACATCATTTCCTCTTTTCTCTTTTTTTTAAGAAATTGAAGCATTATGATCCGATTGTTTGCTAGATCAACAAAAATCTAATGCTATTGCTATTATATAAATTTAAGAGTTATTTCGTTTTTTTATTGATTTTTTTGATTTTAACATCTGAAATTATATATAAACTTAAAACATTACGTTATAACTTAGGTGATTGAAGATAACATAAATACCCTTTATGGTAATTTTGAGTGAAAGTAAAATTTATAAAATTTATTTTGTGAAATAGTTTACTGAACAGTTTTAACTTAATTCTAAAAATTATCATTTTTCAAAAGAACTTAATAATAACTTTATTATTAATTAAACCAAACAGGCTCTTAGTCTTATTTAAAATATTTCATGAGTCTATTGCTTGAAATTTCTTAAACGTTATCTAAGTTAAATATTTGTTAAATCCTTCAAGAGCTTAACTTATTTAATTTTTTTATATTTCTTAAACATTATCTAACTCATATATTTATTAAGTCCTTCAAGAACGTAAGATATTTTCATTGATACTTGTCAAATGTTTTACACCTGAAATTAATGTGACATTTCCTTTTTATAAATAATCCAATAACAACTCAACCTCAAAGAAATTTATTTGCACTCAACTTCTCTTACATTTAGCTTAAGTTTCCATTTATAAATTTATAAACTCCAAACTCCCTAAAAGACAAATACGTTGCCCTGTTTTTATGATCGAAACCTCAAAAAGTGAAATATTAATTCTAAAATCAATCCTAAACAAGGGAACATTTAAAATAGAATATTTAAATTATTAAAAGTAAATTTAAAATATCATAACATTAATATAATAATTAATTTCATCATTTTTTAAATTTAAAACTTTAAAAGTTCAGATTTATAGACAGGGAGATAAGTAAAAGAAAAAAGATAATTTTAAAATATCAAGAAAGCAAGATAAATAATAATAATAAAGACAGGAAAGTAGTTTAACTTCATAAATAAATATACCAAACTTCATTTTTCTAAAACAAATATTTAGTATTTAGTTACGGAGTTTTCATTGCATTACTGTAAGTTAATATTAGAACAATATTCAGTAATCACTACAATAAACATGGAAGTACATGGGACCAACAATATATTTAGAACGTAGCCATAAACGAGATTCCATGCCTCGAATGTTTTGCTTAGAGGAAATACTCCCTCCTGCCAATTTCTCCTTTTGTTCCTATCAAGCAAAGCCTTAATCTTTATACACTATAAAATAAAATAAAATGGTCCATAAAGACGTTGGAGAGGGAAGAGCCCAACTACTTACCTTGGCAAGTCTCCACCTTCTGTTCTTTTATCTTCCTCATGTCTAACTGAAGACAGAAAACCTGAACTAATTAAACCTTTGGAAAGATAAGCCATGTCGAAATCCCTGGTTCACAAGGACTGTTTACCATAAATTTGTTCATAAGGCTTCAATAGCAGAGTCAAGGATCTTCTTCAATCATTCTAATCACTTAGTCGGCAACTTAATTTAAGAAGAGGGCAGGGAAAAACAAGGCAAAGGGCACGAATAGCCGTTGCAGCAAAATACTACTAGAAGAAACACTCAAATGCAAAACACTTACCACGCAACATTGCAACTTCAAAACTCCAGGAGAGAAGAAACAAACCCACTCTTGCAAATTCTCGAGGTCCATGCAACAAATGTTCCTTGGGCTTGCCATACAAAAAGAGGAGTTAAAAGGATAAATATATAATTAACACTACCAGGTCTTCAAATCCTCAATTAATATAAATTCTTCCTCAAGTTGCCACAGATACTTGATCATGTTTCGCCAAAAAGGAATGAATGGTTTGGCACAAAACTCATAAGAAGCATCCTCATGAACTTTCAGCAGACAGATCAAACACGTGGTGGGTTCCTGGCCCTTGATGGTCGCCAGGGTTCTGGCTTGCTGCTACTACCACCCCATTTATCAGGCTCCTGAGGAGCCCTGCTACCACCCATACGATCGGAATCATGAGAGAGGGGCCTGCCAGCACCACTGCCTACACGCTCAGGATCCTGAGGTGGCGCCCTGCTGCCACTACCCCAGTGATCAGATTGTGAAGGTGGGGCCCTACTGCCACTACCCCAGTGATCAGGTTGTGAAGGTGGCACCCTACTGCCGCTACCCCAATGATCAGATTCTGAAAGTGGGGCTTGCCCAGAGCCTTCAGCTCTCTCTCGCTTGAACCTAGGCACGTATTTCCCAGAGGTGGGTGCAGTAGCAGCTCCAGGTTCAGATGAGCGGGACCCAGCAGGAAGCTCAGAAGGCCTGGTGAGTCCCTCAGTTGATCTTCCTAAAAGAGCTTCCCTTCTCAGCCTTTCCTTTTCTTCCAATTCTCGTTCTCTCTGCCTCTGCTTTTCAGCAATCTCATCCAATTTTGCCTTGCGTTCAGTGTCTTCTTTCCTTCGTCTTTCTGCCTCTGCAAAGGCTCAAAATGGCAATAAATAGAGCAAAGCATTAAAAAAATTTCTCTATAAGGTAAAGGCAATACAAAAACATGATCAATACACACACAGGCACACACCTTCAAGTTTACGAGCTTCTTCCTCTTCGTGTAGCTTTCTCAGTCTCTCCTCTTCAGACCTCACATAGAATATTTTCTTTCTCTTAAACTCCCTTTCCTTCTTCCGAGCCTGAATTATTTGACTAATTCTCTCCTCCCTCTCTTCTCTCCGTCGGTCAAACTCGACCTGCCGACAACTCATCACTCTTTCCTGGAATATTAGCTATGGTAAAACAACAAAGCCAAATTAGTTTGTCAGACGGCATGCCATCTCTGAAAGAGAATGTTACAGGTAGCAGTAAATCTCTAGCAAGTACAGTTCCCAGCGCAAAGATGAACACTAAATTGCCACTAACCTTATTGTCCACCATACGCGCTAGCCTGTTCTTCTCTCTCAGATCCCCATCATGATGCTGCCTGCTCAGCTCAACTTCCAACTGCAAGACAGGATTGAGAATTACAGTCACTATTATAAAATACAAAATCAAGAAAACAACAAACTAAGATCCATAAAGACATCAAAATCATTTCATACACAGCAGAAGCCTGAAAATGTAAAACAAGGGTACAGCAGCAGTCTACATAGATACAAACATGTAATGGTCACTGTCATGTTGAAAGAAGGTAACATGAAAGGAAAGTTTTGAAACAAGTATATAAACATATATATACGTATATACACACACACGTATTCACAAAAAGGATGCAATAACAGGAGGACAATTCAACAATTCACCTGTTGCTCACGTTCATGAAGCACTCTCTCTTCCACTAGTCGTTGTTGAAAAGCAGCTTCAATCAAGGGAGCTGCCTCCTCTCTCTTTGCCCTTTCCAAATAGTCCATTGTTTTGGCAAGTTTTTGCAGTTTCTTCTCCATCTCCTGTCTCTCCTTGAGCTGCTCAGTCAAGGCCCGCTCCATCAAGACTTGCTTTGTCAATTTCTCCTACACCCACAAGCAATGTCAAAAATGACCCTTCTAAATGAAAACAAAATCTAAATGAAACAAATGCGCACTCACCCCTTCTAAAATCGATTTCTTTTTCCCACCCTTTCTTATACGCTTCTCAGTTTCCTCCAGTAGTGCCTGTGCTTCTTCAAGCTCCCGCTCCTCTATTTCCTGACGAATCCTTTCCATTCTCCGTTGCTCAAACTCAGCAGCAAGCCTCTTCTGTTCTGCTTCCTCAGTTATCTTCTGCATTTTCAACCTCCTTGACTCCTCCTCTCGTTCCTAGAGATCAAAATGAGGAGAAAACGTTAAAACTATTAGAATTTTGATAGATGATAAATCCATACTTCCTACCATTTCCAACAATTGGCGTTCTTGTTCTTCCTTTCTTTTCTCAATGATTGATTTTCGAGCAAGAAGCCTTTTGTGTTCCTTATCTACAACCTCGCCCAAGCCTGGCAAGATTTCAGCCAGTTTTGATGCTTTCTCTACAGCCGGGTATATCATGGCTCTTGCTTTATTCAACGATTCAGCAAAATTAGTCAAGTGAACCCTCAGCCCATCAGATTCGAGACCCTGAAAAAGTCAAAATGATGAACAGAATGATTGCATTCTCTGTTGCGCTCATATCCATGAAAAAATCTGCTTCGAGTACATAAAAATATCACAGAGACAAAATTATAATATGCCCAAGATATTATCTTACCAAATTACCAAACACCACAATGCCCTTCATATGATCAATTTTCATAGCAATAAAATTATGTTTAACAGCATCAACAGAAATCTTTTCCACCATTGAAAAATCAAGAAAGGGAATGATCTCAGACAAGCTCTCCATTTTCATTGTCTGATAAACCTGAGACACCTGGAGTAGCCAAGGGGAAATTTTTAAAAACAAAGAAAAACATAAATGACAAAAGAGTGTATAGCACATCACAAGAGCAATGAAAAAAATAAAATAAGACAAAACAAACAAACAAACAAACACATGACTGCACCTGCTGAAGCAACCTCAAAGTAGCAAGTTTTTCAAGGGCAGGAATGTATTGGGAGAGTTGAACTTCTGGTACAGATGAAGCAGAAGACAGCTTTCCACCAAGTTTTGAGATTTTTGTCAACAAAGGTTGTAACCTCGATGCAGCATCCAGAGGTAGAAATTCATGCTCTAAAAGATGATAAAGATCTTTCACTTCCTGAGTTGCACAACTAAGTACACCTTTTGAGACCTAATAAAAATTAGATTGTGTTAACCTTCACACATCTAGAAAAGTACAATTTGAGATCGCATAAAACCAACACTACTTTTACATTCACATAGAATGGGAAATAAAAAAATAGCATTGAATCATGCTTATGGCACATATTTGAATGCTTCTAAAGTGTTAAACAATATAATAATCAAGACAGCCTGACTTCATGAACAGAACCGAAGGTTAAGTGTCTTGTGGCACTAAAGTGGAAAACAAGACTCTTCATTTAAGGCTTTAATAACTTGAAAATAGAGCTAGATCTATATGCCAGTCAACGATTTAAAAAAATCATAAAAACAAATAACCAACAAGCTTCAAATATTGCCATACTTTGCAGAAAAAACTTTTTGAAAATGAATTCACCAAAAAAAGCACAAAACAAACAACTCATGACTATTAACTTACCAGTTCCGAGAGAAGCAATGACCTTGAAAGCTGGAAGAAGTACACAGGTCAGATGAAATGTAATATCAAGATAAAGTAACATTAAAGCTAACATAGAAATAAGCCATATTTAACGCAACACCTACCACTTCTCTGTTATCAACTTTAGGATCAAGATTAAATCCTAGAAGATTCGCCATCCTTATTCTACGCTCTTTCTCATTTTCATGCTCTAGGTGTGATGCTCCACTTGTCTGATTGTAAGGAGCCACTGATAGTGCCGCCAAAACAACTGACGATGCTATCAATTGCAAATCCTTCTGGCTTAAGTTTTTATTGAAGTTTTTTTGAAGTGTAAAAAGCTTAAACCATGCATAAGCATGATAGAGATGGCTAGCTGAAATCCAAAAGATTTCAGTCAGCTTGGCATAATAAACAACCATCAATGAAGATTTGGGGGTTTTCTTAACCATGCACATCAATCCATGAATGTCTTCAACAGATCGAAAGGCTTCCTGTAAGCAATAACTAGAAGCACGTAAGAAATCCATTACAAGACAAAAACAGAATGCAATTCCACTATACTTCAACAAAAATTGAAGATAAAGCAAACCAGAGACCTGCCAGAGTTCGAGTTCAGTAGCTATCTTCAGTTGCTCAAATCTTGTATCAAGATACAAATGCAAGCTCTCTGGGGCAGAAAGGTCAGGCCTGTCCCTCTGATCTCTATACTTGTTAAGATTTGCTAAATGATTTCTTATAATCTCACACAACCTCCGGAACTCTGTTGTTCGTTTATACTGTTTGCAAAACTGGAATGCTCGGTGTGCTGTCATCTACAAGACATGTAAAGCTTATTAAATTTCTACCACTTCAATCCATAACAGTAAACAATAGTTAAGCTTAAACCACATCATGTCATTATTATCAGATAAACTAGACAAATTCCTCAAGGACCTGAACCACAAGTTAGATTGCAGTTTTCCATAGGTAAATGATGAAACAAGATATACTTCTCGATGTATGCCAGAGATTGTGTCTACAGGCCAAGATCAGAATGCCACATAAATTCTTTGTTTGTTTCACCATCTATCAAGGAAGTATTGGCAATTCATCCGGAAACAGATAAAATCCTACATCATCCGCTATAAACAATAAAAATGAACGAATTAAAAAACAAATGATGCCTGACGCATTAGTTCAAAGTATCGATCAATCACACAGTTCAGCTCATCCAACAATGATATTCTAGGTAAATCCAAGCAAACCCCAGTGAACCCTTTACACAGTTACACATATAGAGATAAAAAAAAATCAGCATGATGTAAGAACTCAGCGATTTATACATAAGTAATTGTATCAAAAGTTCAATAATTGTTTGCAATACCGCATATAGAGCCTCCAACTTTGAGTTATTCCGCAAAATTTCAAGCACAGTTCTATACGTCTCCCACAAAAACTTGAACCAAGGTGTGACAAGTTCTCGATCCGACCTATCCTTTCCTTTCTCTCCACTAACATAACTTAACATCAAATCCTCAGGTCTGTTATCTGCCTCGAGGTCATCTACATCAAGGGCTTCTTCCAAGGCTTGTGCCCGAGTACGAGCCTGCTCAGCCTTCTCAGAGGAAAGATGCATAAAGTGTTTGATAACTTCCTCTAATGAACTAACGTTTACTTGCTGACATACAATTCGGTATTGAATCAAACCATCCTTTGCGAAGCGACCTTTTCGCATATCAACACAAAGTTCTACGTATTTAAACATAATTCTTTCGAGTGTTTTTTGCCAAGCTCGATATCGCTTCGAGGTAATTAAATCATGAAGAGCTTGCAACGCATCTTGCTTCTGCCCAACATTTATCAACTCTGCATCAATTAAAAATAAACAACATTAATTAATTTCACAATTTCCCAAGAAAGAAACTAAAATTGCAAACAATGTAAGGAAAAAAGTTAATAAATTAAGAATTCGGTTGATTACCGTCAGCTCGTTTTAATGCATTCTCAGCTCTGGCAAAATTTGCCATGTTTTTGAATCAAATTCCTGAAAAGAAACCAAAAGACATTCTCGTAATTTTAGTAAAAATATATGTATGAAGCCTCGAGGATGATCTTAACAAAAATTACAACAAATTTCAAATAAAACTCTCACTTGCTTGAATTTATAACCAAAATTAAAAGAAAAAAAAGGAATAGAATGTTAACTTTAATTTGAGGATGCGGATAAAAAATGTGTTCATTAAGAACAAAAATACCTGAAAGATGATCAGGGTGGGGAGTGTTTGAGTTGCCGAGGAGAAATGGGGAAGGGAGTGAGAGCGGCGTGTTCAAGGGAAGAACGAAACAAAGAGAAGAGGGAGGAGGGTTTTTTTTGGGTTTTTGGGGAATCAGGGAATCGGCTTTAAAAACCTTTAATCCAACGGTCTGTATTTGCTTTCTGCAGATTGTTGAGACAACTTGAAATTTTAAGAGATTAAAAAAATTGGTTTATAAAATATTAGTACAATTATTTAACTCAATTTAGACATAAATAATATTATTTTATGTTAAATGTTTAAATAAAAATAATGTTATTAAAAGTTATTTAAAAAAAAGGTGAACAACTATCTTTTTTTATTCAATTTTCGTAACTAATTTTATTTTTATTTTTATTTTTATTTTTTGCTAATTTTTGAAAACCTATGACCATGATAAGTTTGATGGTTGTCCTTTTTTTAAAGATTTTTCATTTAAAATGTAATTGCTGAGTTTATTAATTTTCTGAAATTAATTTAGTCCAATAGAAAAAAGGTTTTAGTAATTGATAAAACATATTATTAATAGTAAAAATAAAATCGTATATTTTTTTTTTTGAGAAAAAAAGTTTAGATTCGACTTTTGAGCAAAGAAACGTGAAGGTAGCATTGAGCTGAATGCTCAAATGCAATATAATTAAAACTTAATTAGAAAATATAAAAAATATCAAACTTAGACTTAGCTCCAATAGTATGAAGAAAATATAATTAAGATAAAAATGTTAAATTAGAGTGATAATGTCTTCTTCGTTAAAACATTAATTAAAAACAAAATAGATATATGTATAATTTTCACAAGATTTTTACACCATTTGCCTTAAAAGCATTATTATAGAAAATATATTTAAACGTAATACAGATTAAAATGATAGATAAATATATATGGAGAGTTTATTAACATAAACATAATAATAAATTTATAATTTGAAGGTGAAAATTGTAAAATGCATAGGAAGGCTGGAGGATAAAAAAATTGTGATGAGGTGGGCAAAAAAAAAAAATTCACATTCTACCATCTCTTTTAGAATATTTTCAAATTAACCCATGGCTGCTTACCAAGTTAACTTCATTCTTTCACTGAAGCAATACAGAATGATGTTTCATTCAATAAAACTTACTCTTCCAATCTTCTCAAAGAAGATTAAATAAATTTGCCTCTATAATACAACACCAAATGAGAACAAGGGTCTCTTAACATCAAAACAAGATTAATTGCACAAGTCAAGATATGCACACTGTCCAAAATTGCAAGTTACCTATACTTGAGAGACCTGTGGCAACAATCCACCTAAAGATCTGCGAAAAAGTTATTCGAACTTGTAAAAGCAGCTCCTTTATTTGCATTTTTCACCTTGGTTCCTGGAAAAATTAAAACAATCAAATAATAAAAACCAAATTACATACTGGGCAATTTTCCTTCATAACATGACTGAGCGAAACTTGTCAAAGGGCTGGAGATCTAACGAGAGGAAAGTTGGAAAGACCATTGAATTCTACATGGGATTTGAAATCATAAGTTACAGTTCAGACCGAAGCCATAGCCCATAAAATCATTCATTGCACAGAGAAGCCAACTTTAGGAATTCTGGGTAGAAGAAAACCAGTGCACTATGGCTCGCTGACGAAGGTCAAGAACCCACCTTTAATTGACTGGAATAAACAATTTCAACATTCTAAGATGATATTTTAAGGCCTATTTTCACATATCATTCATCTTTAGCAAAACCATTCCTATGGAAGTTTTCGAAAAAAATGGCTTCATTACCGGGTTCACAGTGATACAACATCATGTCTCGCTAGTTTAGTAATCCTGTTCAGAGATATGTGATTTAGGCTGAAGCCTTAAATTAAGGCCAGAAAGAGAACTAGCATACCTTTCTTAGATTGAGAAGGATCATCATCCACGTCCATCCCATCACTATCACTGTCTGACGTAGCAACTTGACCTTTAACCGTATTTTCAGGACTTTGCAATATATCATCCAGATCCCACAACTGCAATACAAAAAATTAATTGGACCTTCATCAAATAAGGCATTCATCAATGAAGCTGATTATCCCATATTCCAAGCATCTACCAAATGACTTTGTTACAACTGCTAATCATCGGGTTGTCTATTGTACTAAACAACCTACACAAATAATTTTTGACTTTACCAGATAACAAGTCCTCATACACATGCAGTCATTTGTACGGTTATGATTGCAACAAATAAATTTCTTATACATCATACAACACACAATTGAAATATCATAAAGAGAGAGCAAGTGCATTCAAAGGGGGAAAAATGCACCTTCAACATCTGATCATGTGATATACTACCAAGAAACCTTCTATCATGAGAAAAAGCTACAAGAAGAAACAAAAATTCATTAACCAAGGATTTTTTTAGCAATCACAAAACAAGAAGTCCAGCTTGGCAAAGCACATAAAGAAATAACTTTTTTTGAGAGCAATAACATGAAGTTCAAGGAACGGATCTGAGTTAGGAACTAAAATAATAGTCAGTTGTTTGTAAGAGCACCACAAATAACCAATGGACCATTCACATTAAATAGCATACACAACATGCCAATATTAAAAGTCCGACAAGCATAACCAGCATAGGCTCTATTTTCTTGTCACTTCTGTAACTGGCCTCCAAACGTTTGCCTTTTTCTTAGTTTTTGTGATAAAGCAGACGCAAACAAAACAAATTCACATATATTTAAAAGCAAGTAAATAGTTTAAAAAAGCATACATCTGAACATAAAGGTTGCACATAAGAGTAAAATGATGCTTTTCTTTGTCAAATTTTAAAATATGAAATTTGTTTGTGCATCGAAACATTACTTTTGCTTTTGAAAGCAAAAGTAGATGATGAAAGCGGCAAACTAAAAGGAGACTTCGCGGAAATTATCTAAGCCAAAAAATCCTATTAATTCTACCTCAAAGCAGACATCGTTGACAATAACTTTGATCTCAAAATAGGAAAGAAATACAATACCAAGGCCCTCAACTGGATAATCTGAATGCTCTGCAATTGGTTGTATGATTCTGTTAGGCAATATGCCTACTAAGCTGGAAAAGAATTCAAGGAATTGTAAATAAAAGTTAGAAATAGTAAGATGAAAATCAACATCCAAATAAATGTCTCCTTTTGTGCTCATTGTCTTACCTGATGAGTCCATTCTCAGATCCTGTAATGAGTCTATCTTCATCAAGCTGACACAACAATTTAAAAATACTAAATAAAAAATGTTTGTTGATTGTTTGATAACCTAGTTTCTGAAACTATAACAATTAGGAAAGCAGCTTACTTTCAGCAAAGCCTCAACAGAATTTGGAGAGAGATCAACAAAGCGATCGCTAGACAACCAATGAAACAGTCAGGGCACAACACCAGGTGAAACATCAATAATTGAGAGAGAAAAAGGGAGATAGTCCCAGTCGTGGAGGATTTACAACTTCTTAACTTCAGAAAAATGAACTATGATGATTTTCAAAGCACAATACCTGCAGTCCTTAAAAAACCCCCATGAATATAACAGCAAAGTTCCACTTTGTGATCCACAAATAACTTTCCGACCATTCTGACAAACATAACATAAGGCATATTAGGACACAGTAAGGACAAGAAAGTAAAGCTTGGTTATGAAAACTATCTTCTAAGTCCCATTAAAACCATAGATATCACAAAGATTTCATTTGTTTTGCTCTTTAACAGCAAATACCATGAAGCATACTTCTGATGACCTAAAGGACAAATAATATTTCTAAGAAAGGAAAAAGCTTCTCTCCTGTCTTCACAGAAGGGCTTGAACAACCAAAAGAATCACAGAACTGGTTGCATCACAACTGTAATCTACATTTTATTTTGTACCTACCTTACTGAATCGTAATCCTCTCAGAAAAAAAAAAAAAAAAAAAAGAGAAGGGGCGAAAAAAAGATCATGTCATCTTTGCAACTCAATTGCTATAAAAATCTATGCCAATGGTCAACATAAATTAGGATGCCTTGCAAAGTACAATTTATCCTTTAATGTTAATCAGAGTTGGAACATGTGTTAACATTCGCAACTATGGCACCATAATATGCTCTAGACATATCGCCAATGAAAACTATATGCCAAACCCCTTCAAAAACCACTCTACTTTCACTAATGAACAATTCAGCCACCCTAGTTATATTTCTTTTATTTAAGCGATTGCCCTTTTATATACGAGTCAATTAATCCACACAAACAAAAACCATTAACTCAATTAAGTTTCATGGTGCAGATACAATAAATCGATCCATAGATGACAAGATTAAAAAAAGATGCATCTAAATTAAAATTATATATTGTTTCAAATAGTACGTAACAATCTTAATTTAAAATTCATTGAAATGGCTTAACAGGTATATCTAACCTAAGCAACATTAAGAAAAAAAAGTAATTAAATTTTAAAAAAAAAGCAAAAAGAAAAATGATAGAAAAGAAAGAAACAGAGAGGATACATGAGAGAAAAGAGGGAAGGGGGAGAACAACCTATGAGACAAAAGAAGGAAGGGGGAGATAAGAAGGCGACACTGGATCTGATGACCAATACCTAAAATGGGTGAAAATTGGCAAGATCTAACCCAAATCCCACTGCATCTGATTGGGAACATTCTTGAAGATTAACAAATAGCTTCTTATCTACCAGGAATCCTACTCTCAATCTTTGCAGGTCTGGATTCTATATAGTTTTGATGATCCGAAAATCTATATTTTTTCCATGCTTAATATGTTGTTTCTGGTGATGGTTAGTTTTGGTTTGCTTAGGTGGGTGGCTTGACATTCCACTTTCTTGAAGGCATCACACTTCCTCATCAGCACGAGAGAAAAGTAGATCATTTCAAGACCACAATATTGCAAGATCTCGCCAGATCTCATTGGTCCAGAACCAGCCACTCTCCACCTGCTCCTCACTCTTCTCCCTTGCAGCCCTCCACCTCTTCCTCCCTTTCTCCATTTTCCCGCCTTTTTTTATGAAACTATTTTTTTTAATTCAATCCAATCCTTTGGTCTATATAAGATTAGAGTAGAGTAGACTTTTATTAGGCCATTTAATTACATTTAACTATGATTAAATGAAAAAAATTAGGTTTATATATGATTAAACAATTATTACTTGAAAAACAGATTATCAAAGAAAAACAAGAATAAAATTGTTTAAAAAATCTACTTCAAACATTGTAACTCTAATGCCTCTGAAAAATCATGTCCCATTTGACACATCACCTGCCAAATGGCTTTTTTCCCTGCCCATGTTTCTAGTTAAATGGCATTTTTTATCCACATCATCATATTTGACAGAGCTTAATAGATTCTGTTATCCAAACAGCTTAATTGACCCAATTATGAAAGAGTGATGGCTTAATTTAAATAAATAGAAGTAAAATGGTTGAAATGCAAATTTAGTAAAGGCATAGTGGCTTTGAGAGAGGTTTGCCCAAAAGTACATCAGATGAAACCATAGAATACAATTATTCAGCAATCAGATGTATATACCTTCATTACAGTAACAGAAGTAAGCTCATCTTCAGAAAACTCAGAGCGTGTTTGGACCTATAGGTAACAAAGAGATCAATCAATTTTAGATGGTCAAAATCTATAGCAAGCACAGTTTACTAAAAAGATTCTACAATCAGATGCATCAATCATTTTAGAAAGGTTACAAGCAAGAGCTTACCTTATATGTGCGAAGATTGCAAACGGATAGAGTCCCATCTCCACTTTAGAATGAAAAATAAAAATTTATTAGAGCCTCATATTTAAAATCATTAGGAAGGACATTCAAAGAAAAACACAGATAGAGAGAGAGACACACACAGAGAAAGCAAGGGCTAGGAACATCAAAAACAAGGCAAATGAAAATAAAGCTATTGTGTGCATGTGAATGTGCATGGGCACAACCAGGTTTATTGCAAAAGGAGAAATGAAGGTAATGAAAGAAGGAATCAGAATAGACAAAATATAATATTACCATCTTTTTTTCCCTTTCTTTGTGGACAAAAAACCTTCCCAATATCAAAAGAAACTCATTTCTTTTAAGCATCTTGTTAAGCTACACATAAATTTGAAAATTTGGCTTTTTTTAGCATAGTTACTCTTGCAGGTAAACAAAGAAAAAAGATGTTTCCCATAATCGGCAACTGAGCTAAATCAGATATAAGTTTTGGAAGATATCACTGAAGTACTGAAATGGTGAATATTCAAAATAATTACAAAGCAAGATACCTTGTTGTTAGCAATTTCACGGAATCAGATACAAAATTCATATCTGAAATATAGTCTTCATGAGCATTAAAAGAACCAGAACAGGAACGTTGCCTGGTATCCCATACCTGCAAAAAAGAAGCAGATAAGCACAGATTAAACATACCATTTGAAACACATAAAATTCACAAAATCAAGTAAAAAAGAAACCTTAATACAGCCTTCATCATCTCCAGAGGCGACAGTTGACTCTGTAAGGTTGATCAAACTATTGATGGCATTCCTACACAACCAAATAAACTCGTATTTCAACAACTGATTACAGGAATTAAAAAAAAAAAAAAACCCAGAAACGCAGTGAGAACCCACTCATGAGCATTTTCAAGACGAGCAATTACTGATCCAGTTTCAACATCTGTGGCCAGAATAGAGCAATCTTTTGAACCTGTCGCCACAGCTGAACTCGAAGACACAATCAACTATCATTAGATAGAATCCGTGGAGAGAAATGTTCATGAAAAAGAAAACGCTTTACCTTGTCCACCATTAATAAACCGAACTGTTCTACACGACTCAGTATGTGCATGAACATCCAACGATCTTAACAACAAAAAAAACCAAAGAAACTTTTTTAGAAAATTCACCGCCAGTCAATTTCATTCATATATTAAATTATTTACGGTAAGAGATGGAAATTATTTTTAAAAAAAAGAAAAAAACTTAAAATTTGGACCTTTGTAGCGAGGAATCATCGGTATTATATTTGTATCTGCAAAATGCGAAGTCTAAATCAATAGATAATTGAAGTTGAATTATTATATAAAACGGTGGAAGAAATTGAAAAGAAACAAAAAAGAAGAGGGGGAACTTACAGGTGAAGGTCGCCGGTGATGAGAGAAACAGCGACGAGTTCTTTCGAAGGATGAAAATCGAGACCAAAGGGGATTTCCCCTAAACTAGCCTCCATTAGTGAAAGATACTTTCCCGCTTTCAAGCAAGAGCCCGGCTAAAAGTATCAAAACCCTTCAATGGCTGCGCCAGGGCTTAAGGGATAGTGCTTTTGGTTTTGAGACCTACGGTTTCAGCTGAATTCAAGTTGCCGGTCTTAACAGTCAACAAAAAAATGTCACTTTTATTTTTTACAAACTCAATATTAAAATTTATAAATTACATTCATGATTATAAAATATACAAAAAAACATTAAATATAAATAAATTAATACAAATCAATAAAAATAAATAATGATAATTAAACACACTTAAATCATAACATTCAACATTAAAAATATATATTTTATATAAATATAATATACATAATATTAATTTTGATCTGATAATTTTCCTACTCAAAAATCAACTAAATAAACTAATAACACCAAATTTTTTGAACCAAAAAATTAAATAAATCAAACCGTTTTTCTCGAATTTCATCTGATCAATTGGGTCAGTTGGTTTGGTCCATTTTAACTCACCCTCACTTGTAACATTAAGAAAAATTAAAACTTAGAAACATAAAGTTGAAATGGAGAGGCTGCGATTGTTGTTTGGTTCTGATAATTGTTTGGCTATTGATTCTGCTAGTAGATTTAGCACTATTGTAGAAAATTGAAATTTTATTAGATGTGAAATCATTCTTGATAAATCTTATTGATGCGAAAATAAGATCGAAAGGAAAAACGTGAAAATTGATAGGGTTTTATGAGAATCTATATAATATAAATAGATTTATCAACTGCGAGTTGATTCACACACTAAAAGTTTAGTCACAATTATCATGACTCTATTTTGATAACTTAATGAAATATTGTTTACAAGTGAGAAATGAGGAGGACCAAAGAGAAGTAATGCTATAATAGAAGCATTCAGAAATATCTATGATGATTGCGAATGGAGAAATTTAGGTTATAAGGGACTCTAATTTACATGATGGAATAATTGATAAGAAGAATATCATGTTAGATGTCGTTTGGATCGAGACTTTACAATTGATGAGTGGTGCAATAAATTTCCTCAAGTTGTGGTCTTTAATAAAGCAATAAGGGCATCTGATCATTTAGCTCCATGGATTGTTTTATTTCACAAAAAAAAAGTTAATTGGAGAAAGTGGTTTCATTTTGAGGTGGTATGGTAAGACGATGATACTTGTGCTAGAAAGCTTTATGAGGAATGGAGGAGCCCAACTAAAAATTCAAGGGAATTCTTAGATAAATTAAAGTCTGTCAAAATAATTTTTAATTTTTTGAAACCTAAGCCTTTGAAAAATGTGCAAGGTAAAATTAATAGAAAAAAGCAAGAATTACAGATGGCTAATGGTGTGGCATAATTCCAATTAGAAGAACAAGTTATTATTTATAGCTGGGAGAGAAATCCTTTTGAAGGAAGTTGTTCATACAATACCAATATATGTAATGGGTTGTTTTAAATTGCTAGATTCTCTTTGTAAAGAGATTGATTTTGTAGTTGCTAGATTCTAGTGGGTACGTAATGATAAAAGATTCCAAAATTCATTAGAAAAACTGGAATTTCATATGTTCGTCGAAACACAATGAAGGCATGGGATTTAGAAATACCAAATGTTATAATGTGGCAATGCTAGCAAAACAAGGCTGGAGATTGCAAACAAAAGAGCCCACATTAGCGTATAAAGTGCTCAAAGCACGTTATTTTCTTAAATTGAATTTCGTAAAAGCTTCAATTGGATGAAACCTGAGGTATTTGTGACAAGAGTCTTCAAGAGAGCCAAGCTATTATAAAAAAAGGGCTCTTTTTGGCTTTGTTGGAAATGGGAAAGATATTTTGGTTAAGACAGATTGTTGGGTTCCTTATGAAAACCCAAAACCAATTTTTTCTTGTCATGATGTGGTGAATGTCAAGACAAAAGTAAGTGAATTTATTGAGCAAGATTCAATGGTATGGAACGAAGATAAAATTATAGCTTGCTTTCCACAATATGAGAGTAAATTAATTCTGCCAATTCCCTTGAGTATTCGGAAGCCTAAGGACCAACTCATTTGGTTCTGTAGTAAATCTAGTGATTACACTATTAGGTCTGAATATAGACAGGCTTGTTGGTCTAGAATGGGGTTAGGGGGCTTAAGCTCATTAGGTAATGTCACTCAAATATGGTTTATTATATAATTTAAAATAAAATAAAATAAATTATATTATATTCTACATATAATTATTATTTTTACTGTCTATATTAAATCAAATTAAATGTTCTAAAAAAATTTTATTTTTGTTTTCGTCATACGTTATTTCATTTCTTTGGAGGGAAACGGGAATGAAATTCCATAAAATGGGCCGCTAATTGTCCCCGTTCAAGTTAGCAAAGCCCTTGTCTTACAAAAATATGCAGTAATTATTATTATTAATTATTACTATATATGCAGTGTTTTTTGAATTTAAAAAACTAAACAATAAATAAAATAAAAATACTAAAAATAAAAGTAATTGCCTCTCCATCGTCTTTCTCTCTCCAACAACAAAGAAGACCACCCACCGCCAGCATCGCCACCACTTCCGCCATTACTACGACGTCGCTTCCTAAACGATCCACCGTCACCTTCTTCCCTCTCTCTATCTCACACGAAATTCAGATTCTGTTTTGCACTGTATAAGGCGAAAAATCCAAAATTCTCTCTTTCTCTAATCGAAAACATCAACATTTTCAAACTTTCTTTAACTTTCCCCGATCATTTCCCCCCTTTTTCCGACAACCAATCAGCTGAAAAAGACACTATCAATTCTGCTTTTCTGCCTTTTCCACCTCGGAATTAGGGTTCCGGTTCAACCACTGTGTGATTCTGATCAAGGGCTTCAACAGTGAGAGCATTTCCGGTTTTGGATCGGCCGAGCGATTCCGAATTCCCTCAGGTGAGAGGGAATTAAGGTATTCAGATGGAAGGTTTTAGAAAATTCTAGGGTTTTGTATTAAATTTCAAAACTATCTAGAAAATGATTTGGTTTCGATATTTCCAAACTAGAGAGCGAAATTAGGGTTTATGATGACAGATTGGTAACGATGGTGAGGCTCCTAGGACTGACTCGAGGAGAATCGGACGAGTTACCTCGCGAAATCACCACCTCGAGGACTCCTCTAGCGAGTGAGTCAGGTGAAAACGGGTGGCTCATCAGATTCTTCGACTCTGCGTTTTTCTGTGAGTGGATCGCTGTTAGCTATCTTTACAAGCATGATCATGCCGGGGTCCGAGATTACCTATGTAACAGAATGTACACACTTCCGTTATCTGGAATCGAAAGCTATCTCTTCCAGATTTGTTACATGATGGTTCATAAGCCGAGCCCTTCATTGGATAAGTTTGTTATTGATATGTGCTCAAAATCACTAAAAATGGCAATGAAGGTGCATTGGTTTTTGTTGGCTGAGTTAGAGGATTCGGATGATAATGAAGGGATTAGTAGGATTCAAGAAAAGTGTCAAATTGCTGCTACTTTGATGGGTGAGTGGCCGCCCCTGGTGCGGCCACCCAATGCAGGTTCAAGTCCAGGGAGTAAAAACCAAGTTTTGAATCGAATTCTATCATCAAAACAGCGGTTTTTGTCATTGACATCTTCTCCTCCTATGCAGAGATCATTGTCCTTGTCGCCGTCTTCAGGGAACCATTTGCAGGAGGATGGTGGTAATCAATTGTTGTCTCCAGAGGAGAATAAAATTTTTAAAAAGTTTATTCCTGGTCCGAAAGTTAGAGATGCCTTGTTGTTTAGGAAGTCAGCTGAGAAAGATGAAGAGGAGAACGAAAAGGATGGGTTTTTCAAGAGGCTGTTGAGGGACAGCAGAGGGGGAGAGGATGAGGAGTCGACATCAAGTTCAGATGGGTTTTTTAAGAGGCTTTTAAGGGATAGTAAAGGAGAGGAGGAAGAAATGACTTCGAGTTCTGAAGGATTTTTTAAGAAGTTGTTTCGGGATAGTAAGAGTGAGTCCGATGATAAATTGGTTTCTAAGCCAGCAGAAGATGATGAGAAAGAAGGGTTCTTTAAGAAGTTATTTAAAGATAAATTTGAGGACAAGAAAGATGTGAATGATAAAATTGATGATGAACATATGGTGAACTCTGAAGAAAAAGCTTCAAAATCTGCTGAAGATGATGAAAAAGAGGGGTTTTTCCGGAAATTTTTTAAGGATAAATTTGAAGACAAGAAAGATGGGAATGATAAAAATGATGATTGTGATGAAGAAGAATCTTCAGATTTCCCACTGTTCCGAAGACTATTTCGAGTGCATCCTGAAGAGAATAAAACTAGTACAGCAAATGAAAGCAGCAATAGTGGCGGTTTGTTTGAGAGCAGTCCAGGGACTGAGAACTTCTTCCGCAAACTTTTTAGGGACCGTGATCGTTCAATTGAAGATTCAGAGTTGTTTAGTTCAAAGAAGCATAAAGAGGTATGTACACTTTTATTTTTGTTGAGATGTTACCTGTATGCTTTGAGGTCTGTCCTACTCATTGAATCTGTTTCGTCCGGTTCCAATTTATGCACTCATAATTTATTAGAACTGTTTGAAGTGAAAGATGATAACTTTTGTAGCACATTCTATCTGTCAAAACTCCTGAATTATACAACCCCTTGGACTGGTTTACATAATCCTATAATGTTGATGGTCTTTTTTGAACTTCTTTGTGTTTTGAATTTGATGCTTAAGTTTTATTAGACATTGTAAAAGATAATATGTGATTACATTTTCCATTGTTGTGTCGCGATTGAAAACATTTAGTATAGTAACCTTTTCGGTTCTACTATTTGCACTCCAGTTGCCAACCTATCAGCAGGAAATTGTGGAGGAATTTCTGCTTATAATTATTATGAATCTTACCATATGCTTATATGTGGGAAGTGGTCTTCCTATGGTTGTTAAAATGTTTTTCATTCTTGATTCCTAGTGTCATAAGTCTTTATTCAACCTTGTCTAATGTTTTTGAAGGGCCTTTGATTCTTTCAGACTGGTGAATTTGGAGATCCTTTAGGCTAATAATCACAACAAAGCATGCATGCTTAAGGAGTGTATTCTCTGGGTTCTAGATTTTCGTTAAGTAGAATGAACTGTACTGCTGTGTTGTTTGCCATGACAAAAAGTATAGGAAATTGATCCAATATTTGTTCTTAAATGGTTCTTCCATGTTATTTAGCTTAAATGCCAACTTCCAATGGTATATCATTTAGTAATGTAATCCAATAAACTATAAAGCCTTTATTGATGAAGTGATGGCTGAACACTCTTTTTTTTTAGATTGGAATCTGAGCACACAAAAGTTAAGCACTGTTTTGCCTGTAGCTGTTTTCCTCAACTCCTGCAATGAACGTTAAATCTGTCCATGCACTGAATTTCTTTTCATTGGTATTTGTAATGTTGAAAGATTATCAATTTGATGGTATCTTTGACATTTTTAACATTATAAGAGTGTGTTGTTTACTTGATGTACCATAAATGGAAGGATAAAATTCGCTGGATGGTGAAATACCTGATTTGGACCAAAGATAGGATTATTAACTGGATGGCAATCAATCTGGTTTCTGTTTTCATCATCTTTCTTGGATTCCGGATTGTCTATACTTCTAGGATTTGATTTTCTATATTTATATTTATCTATTTTTGTTCCTATAAAGTTATTATGTTGTATGCATCTCTTGTACTGGAGTTTTGCAGTTTCCCTTCTGCCATGGCTATTTTGTCAAAAAAAATTATTTAGAAAAAGAACAGCTTCCACTTCCTTAGTAACTCTGTTGTAACTGTAATATTACTAGACTACTTGATTGATCTGGGAAATATTCCTTTTCTGCATGTCCTTCTGTCTATCTAGTTGTGGAGTTTCATAGCCTTTCCCCTTTTGCCTGACATTTGATCAAAAGGGAGTGGGAAGCTTTTATTGACCATAGGGCTGTAGATTGCTTTAGAAATAACTCCTTGCTTTTCTTACTTTGATTAAGGTTAGTTTAGTATGGTTTAGGCATGGGGCAGAGTGCATGCAAGTTAATATTTTATTTTGTAGTAACTATGAATATTATATGTGAAGTTGTGAACACACTCCTCTCTCATAGATTGGCTTGGATATGAAAGTTTTTAATTCCTCTTTGTTTTCCTCCGCTTTCTTGTTATGTTGCTTGTTTGTTGGTATGTGTGCAGTGTGTGCTCACCTTTTAATATGTTATCATCAGAAAAAGGTTGTGGAAGCCTCTTATTTAGGAATGACATGGACCTTCAGATGGAGCAGGTTGTTTTGCATTTTTTCAGTGGGATTGTTGAAAACTTGAAATCTGTGTGGTTTGATTTTGGATTACTTTGGCTAGGCTGAACCTAGTTTTGGGCATTCTTACATATTATAGTACTTGAATGTGATGAAATATATTCACATAGTTAAGAAGATAAAGGATTGTCTCCAGTAGTAAATGATAGCTAAATAACATTGAAGAAGAGCATAAAAGTTGTGGAACCCTAAGATGTCCAAAAGGAGCATAAAAATAAGAGGTAGTATTCTAGTTTGTGGTTTTATCTATTTATTTTTCCCCAAATGCAAGTAAATTAATTTCTATACTCATAAAGTGCAAGTTTTGTTTGAATGTCCTGAATGAAATGGTATAATTAAATGATGGAAAATATCATAAAGGATATCTGATAGGCTTTTCATATTGAGCATATTTCCTTCATTCAAGAATACTGCTGGTGGTTTATTTCTTTTGAGTGCATTGTTCTTTAATCTTTCATTAGTGTTGTTTACTTGACATGTTCCTCCGGGCATTTATGTTAATTTTCTGTGACCTTTATTTGGCAGAAGCATCCTGGTTCACCTAAGCAACAGAATGATAAGTCAAATGCCAAACCTCCGCTTCCAAATAATTCTATATCACAATTTCGAAAAGGGGCTTATCATGATTCACTGGATTTTGTACTGTCATTATGTGAGACATCATATGGCTTGGTAGATGTGTTTCCAATCGAAGATCGCAAAACTGCTCTTCGTGAGGTGGTTTGCACATTTCTAATGTTTTGTCAATGCTTCAATTAAATGTTATGAAATATACTGCTAGAATGTTATCTAACATGTTTGTTGTTCTTTTCATTTTTGGATCTCTAGTCACTTGCAGAGATTAATTTGCAGGTAGCTGAGGCGCAAAACAATGGAGGTACATATTTATTAATGAAAAATTTGATCAAAGCAATGGCAATTGAGAGGCATCATTTGTTGCATTAATAAGTTTACTTATGATTTCCCAAAGTGGTTGGAACTCTGAAACTGTGAGTAGGATTATAGGACTATCTTGGTTGTTTTCCTACCTCTGTGCTATGTTTACAAGTGTTTTGATTTAAAATGGTGAGATTTTAAATATTTTTTATAGTAGTTTGTATATGGTATATTCATCTGTGAGAATATCTATATTGTCTTTTGAAAAGTGGTAATCTTTTATTGGTTTCTGTTGCCAGTGCTTCTGTTGCACAGTCTGTCCATTAAAGAGGAAGTCTCTGTAACATATTTGATACATTGTCATTGGTTTTTTTCTGAGTTGGAGTGCTTTTCATTTTTGCTGAAGTTGAAATTTAGTGGTAGGGGCTTGCCGTCGAATTTCTATAAGCATTTCTTCACAATCTTCTGTCAAGTGAATGCATCATTTAATTGATGTGTGAAGCATTTCCATTCAATTGGAAGCAATTTATTTTTCTATTCTGAAATATTTTCTCAATTTAGTTTCACTCTTTGTTGTACTGATCTGAATACAGCTATTTCCTTCATTAAAATAAGAAAAGACTGCAAAGGACCAAAAAATGTGGGTTTCTGCTTGTATTATTATTGGTTGTGGACAGGGATGTCAAAAATTAGAGATGCAACTTGGGTTGGGTAAACCTGAGAACTGACCCGACATGACTACTTTGGATCAGGTTCTTTTATAATCGGGTCTAACTTGGTTCATTGGCATTGTGGGTTGGGCCGGGTTGGGTTGAATCTGGGGTCAATCCAAAGTAACCCTATCTGACCTGGGTTTTTTATTTCATTTTTATATTAATTAAGAAAGAAGGTTAAATTTACTTTTTTATCTTCTCTAAATTTTATTTTAATATATTTTAGGATTTTTATCACGTAATAGCATTAACTTAATTTTTTAATTGAAAAAGACCATGAACACTCATTTGTGATAATAAACTTTCTGTACAAATCTCTTTGAAGAAACTTTTTATTATCCATTTTTCAATATTCAGTACAGTGAAAAGTGTTGCAATACTTGTATTTCATCAAATATACAACATATAAATAATTAATCTGAGTTTGGAAATAAATAGAAGATTTTATTCAATTTATTTTTTTGTTACTTTAAGACATAGAGAGGGAAGAACTGCACTTACCTATGCCTTGTTAACATGGGGTGGGTTGGTCGGGTTGGGTCAGAAAAAGGCAGTTTATTGCCTTGGGTTGGACCCACACCCATCCCCATTCAAGGAACCTGACCCAAGTTTCAACCTTATGTAAAATAGCAAGGTCAAGTGAGTTCTGTGATTGGTCAGTAATTTGGTGATGCAAAGTTAATATTAAGCTTGCATGGCTTAATGAAATTTGCCTTGTAATATGTATTTGTCTTATTTTTTTGGGATATTATTCTATTGAAACTTTTGTGGTTGTATATATGCTTATGATGAATTTTCCACATTAGTAATTGTCAGTTAGCTTGCACTTTTATTGCAACTTTTGATATATTGGGTGAACTGGACTGTTGCTTGAAATATATTACTCCATACTGTTATTTGAGTATTGCTGGGAATTTTTTAGGAGTTTGCTTTCCGATGGGAAAAGGGATGTATCGTGTGGTTCATATTCCTGAAGATGAAGCTGTTCTTTTGAATTCTAGGGAAAAAGCACCATATCTCATCTGTGTTGAAGTTTTGAAAAGTGAATTGCCAAGGTAAGCTTTGAGTCCATTGTCCATACAACTCAGATGCAGTCTCGATTTTTCAATTTATCTTATAAATTGTACATAACTCAAAAGAAATTTAGTGTGGTTTCTTATTCCTTTCTTGAAACTTATTTTAGCAGTACAAAGGACACATCTAATGCTCAGAAGCTCTCTAGAGGAGGAATCCCTCTAGCAAATGGTGATGCCTTATTGCCAAAGCCGCCTCCATGGGCTTATCCTTTGTGGACTGCTCAGGAGGTGTATCGTAATAGTAGTGATAGGATGTCAAGTTCCACTGCACAAGCTATTGACCAGGCAATGACTCATAAGTCTGAGGCAAAAGTGAAATTTGTCAATGTGAGTTTTTCTGTAGAAAAGCAATCAGGCAGCCAATCAGAGAGTGTTGAAGCACCTGATTTACTGTCTGGCAAGCATCGTGGCAATTTGGGTGCTGTTTCAGTTCAGGGTGGACAAGATATAACTCACAAATTAAGAGCTGCTCATTCTAGTGATTTGGAGTGGGTAAGGGTGGTGCTGACAGCAGATCCCAGGCTCCGAATGGAAGACATTGAGGGTCAAGGACTACCTCGTCGGAAGGAACACCGTCGTGTTCCAAGTACAGTTGCCATAGAGGAAGTAAAGGTGGGAATCTGATTGTACATTTGAAGTATATTGATGACTACAATGGTTAAGTATTAAGCCTATAGATTTATGCGCACGTCTGTGTGGAAGTAAATCGGGTGTCTGATTGTGTATTTGACATTGTTTTCAACAATGCTTAAGGTTTTAACTGCATAAGTTAGTGTGTGTGTGGCTAAAATCTTCTTAAGGGCTTGTCAGTGCACATACCTAGATACATAAGCTTGATAATGTTTTCCCATGTCTCATGTGCTGTTTTAGTTTTGCTAGATTATATATCTTCTTGCTTGCAGATTCATAGTTCGGTCCTTGACGTATTAGAAGTGAGTAAAATTTTAACGACAGGCTAATTTGTGGCTATGTTTTAGTTTGTTTGACCTCATCCTCAATCACTTATCAATCTGAAGGCCCATGTGATGTTGCATTTTACTTCAACATGGAAGCATGATCATTTCATCAGTGACAAGTTATTTTTCATGGTACACTTGAGAACATCTTTTTCAGAATTAAACTATTTTAGTCCTAGATATTAGCTAAGAGCATCTATGAAGCAAAGAATAGGTGTCAGATATAGATCTATAATAAAGGCACTTTTGTGAAATATATTAGAATGTTTTTGGCATATGCTGGTAGATGGGTAGTGTGTTCATTCCCGTGTGTTGGTTTCAAGTTAAATATTGGGTATATGATTGCTCTATCCTGTAACAATTTAATCAACTAGGGGCATCTCTTCTTATCATGCGTCATGTTAATCGTCTAAGCAGTTGAAAATATCAGTAGATGCATCTTTTCTTTAAGCACATTTTAAGTTATACTGGGAAGTATCAAGTTTAATCGGGGAAGAAATGTTTCTTTATTCAGTCATTTGGCTTCTATACCTTTGAAATGGGTTTACTTTATTTATGTGAATTTCGTTCCATTTTGGATGCTATTATTGAAACATGAAATTGTTGTGCAGGCAGCTGCTGCAAAGGGAGAAGCTCCTCCTGGACTCCCTTTGAAAGGGGCTGGTCAGGATTCATCAGATGCACAACCAAGGGTGAATATTGGTGAAATTGAAAATCATTTTATTTTTCTGTGCGTCTATTTTGTCTGAAACTTTGTAAATTTCCAATAGGCTAATGGGGGTATGCCTAAAGCTGGTGATGCATTATCTGGTGAACTTTGGGAGGTGAAGAAGGAGAGAATACGAAAAGCTTCAGTGTATGGGAAATTACCTGGTTGGGACTTGCGCTCTGTAAGTTCTGCTTGTGAGCAATTGCTCTGTTTGTTTATTTACTTATTTCCAACTTGAGCTGTGTGATTGCATGCACATAATTAGAAATGTGGGCATCATACATTCTCTGCTGCAAAGAGGCTAGTCTTTATTACATTTTGCAATTATGTTGAATACAGCCACATTTTATTTTTTTAATGATCTTCCACTGTTAATGTCAGCTAGTAGCTAACCACTATATGATGGCATTTTCTTTGGAGATCTCTTTGTTAGGGTACCTTTCGTGTGGAATTTTTTATAGTGAGTGTCTTAGACTTCCTCCTCCCCACGCACCCCCCAGCCCCCCCCAACAAGTCTGCATATATATTAGATTGCATCAATGTTGGGTATGTTTACCTTCGGAATATATTGTAATATATCTTGTAAAGCAATGTCAATTTTCCTAGTGACTTGATGAGCTGAGAACTTTGCCAAGGTTAAAGATTGCTTTTGTAGAGCTCACCTTTTTTGCTTTTTGAAGGATTTGTCTAATGTGATACTTGTCGTCTATACTAAATGACCTCTTTCATAAAATAATTTCTCTTTGGAGATGACTAAAATTGTCCACAATGAAGAATAAGACCAGTCATTATCTTCCTACGAAACCCTGTATCGTATGATTTAACTACTGTGACTAAAAAATGAAATAATTTACTCCATTTACAAAAGGATTGAAGTCGAATATCATGTACACAATATTTGGTATATTAAAAGAGGAAAATTATCATATGACGTATGGACTAGAGAGTAGTTACCATGAGATCTTGGAGTTTTTTTTCCAGCAACAGCATTCAGCGAATGATTTATTCCATCAAAATGGCAGATCTAAGTGGTAAACTCTTTTTATTGCTTCCACATGGATTTGATTGACTTAGAGTTGTTGCTAATTACAACCATGAAATTTTGATGGCTTAACATGAGAACTGGTTTCAAACCTGATATGATAAAGGTCTCAAAAATAATGAATTTGAAATTTGGCATTGTTAAAGGTTGTTAATTTCTTTTGGATCAATATAGTTCTTATCTCATAATGTTTCATTTTTTTTAAAAGTTGTATAATTTTGTCTCTTAGGCTCCATTTGTTCCACGGAAATGAACTTTCTGAAAAAAAGAAAATTTTCAAAAAGAATATTTTCCAGAAAAGAAACCAATTTCTGTTGTTTGTTAAACTCATGAACAAATATTTCTGATGTTTGGCTTTCATGGAAAATTTTCAATGCCACCATCTACTTCAACTATCACAAACCAAACCCATTGACAAACAGTGAACCTCTGACCAACAAAATATCCACAACTCTGACAAATCTGAATCAAGTATCTCAATTAATTAAGAAGAATTAAAAAAAATAAGGATGCTGTTGAAATATGAGATGATGTGCTGAGATGGGTTTGGGTTTGTGAAGCTTGAGAAGGACAGAGGGATAGAAATCTGAGATGATATTTGGGTTTGTTAAGTTTGAGAAGGACAAACTACAAAGAGAGAAGAGAAAGAGGGAGAGAAGAACATGGAAAACATCTGGGTTTGGGGTTGTAAGAGAAAGGAGGAAGGGGTTGTTGGGAGCGGCAATCAAAAGGGGAGAGAAAGGGAGAACTAAACTGTTCATGTGTGAAGTGGAGAGGAAGAGGTTATGATCATTGGTGATGAAGGGTAGAGTAAGGGAGAAAGATGCTGACAGTGAAAGGGAGAAAAAGACTGATTACTGATGATGGAAGTGGAAAATATGGAGAGCTGTGGAAGTGAGAAGGGAGATTGAAGGAGGGAAAGGTTCTGATTGCTTCGGCAGTGGTTGATGGTGGTGGGCAATAGGTTGGCTATGAGGGGCTGTGAAGGGTAAAGAGTTAAGTTGGGTGTGTCGTGGGAGAATGGGGAAATTGTCTTCCTTATCTGAAAAAAGGAAGACAATTTCGAGAATAGTGTGTCCTTTTGGCATTGAGAAGGAGCCATTTTCCGGTTGACCATGCCTCTTCAACAACCAAACATCTAGAAAATATGTAAAACAATTTCTCAAAGCCATTCTCCTTGAAACAATGGACCTTTAGTTCCATTTTTTTTTCATTTCATTGTTGCCATGAAACTGTACCATGTCACCAGTAGAGCCTTAGATGTGGACATTTAGTGTTAGGAAATTGGTAATATGTCAATCATTAGTGTCTTTAGTGTTGTTGGTGCTATTATAAAATGGATCTGGTAAAGATGCTTGTTCAATTGCATGACATAATATTTTGATCCTATATAAGATTCTAGTCCCGCAGCATTGAATCTGGTATATTATTATTCAATGAAATATGCATGTGAGAAAATTCAACTAATTGGTGTTGAATCAGTGGTTAATGTTTACAACTAGTTCTTGTATTATGACATTGGATGCAAACCTTTTGCTGTTAGTTGGCTACATATAATTGACATTAATTTGATGGCTTAAGGTATTTGATGTTACTATTTTGGTGTAATGCTGACTTTTTTGGTTAATTTACTTAATACCTAACTAGACTTTTTATTCTTCATATTATTGGCTATATTAAATAGTTAGTTTGGTGTAAGTGAAATTGCCTTTTTTTTTTTGTTTTTTGAAGGTTATTGTAAAGAGTGGTGATGATTGTAGGCAAGAGCATCTTGCTGTGCAGCTTATCTCTCACTTTTATGGTATGTTTCTTTATTACAATTTCATATGCTTCTTTTCTTCAGATCATCTAGCTCATTTGCTTCCCGTCCCTTATTTCTCTCCAAGCCAGTTGGTAAAAAAAAAAGCAATATTTGCAGTCTCATTTTCTGTCTACATCATTTTGATATGTCATAATGCTAAAGCAGTATATTGCTTTTTTCTCTTTCCTTTTTTTTTTCCCAATGCAAAGGGAAATATATAATTTTGCATGCAAGAAGATGATTAGAATGCATGATGTTAAGTAGACTGAAAAAATTATATAAATAGGTGTGTGGATCTATATTCCATTGTTGAATCCTATATTATCAAGTTGGCCCAAAAAAAGAAAAAGATTTCTTATTATTACACATCAGTGCTGGAGTTCTCAGAAATTGTTATTGTTTAATTATTGTAGTCAGTTGAAGTGTGTGTATAATGGTTTTCAATGCCAGATATATTCCAAGAAGCCGGTCTTCCGCTTTGGTTGTGCCCTTATGAAGTTTTAGTTACATCTTCTTACACAGCTCTTATTGAAACAATTCCAGATACGGTAATGTAAACTTTTGCTCTTCAACTGACTGGATTGCAGCGATGATAGGAAACTTTTGCTGTCTTAATGGTAATAGTTTTACTGTTTTTGCAGGCTTCTCTTCATTCTATCAAAAGTAGATATCCCAATATATCAAGCTTACGTGAATTCTTTGCAGCTAAGTATCAGGAAAATTCTCCAAGTTTTAAGCTGGCCCAGGTAATCTAGTTTTAAAGAGCAGGTGTTTCCAGTTATTGTTTTTTGTTTGGCAAATGTTTTCATTATCATGTTTCAAATAATTGTCCCTTTTAAAGGACTTATTATTAAATTTTGTGGCATTGTAATTGAGCTGCTTAGTAGTGTGGTTGGACCATTAGGAGTCAGAATTTGCCCCTCTCTTTTTCCCCTGGGAAAGAGTAGCTATTTTTCTATAAAGCTGCAGATGCTGTGATTGTCATGCTCTAGTAATTTAAAGAAATCTTGTTAAATAAGAGGAGACAGGCTAGTTCCTTTCCGCTTCTCTACAATTCTAGACTATAGCAATTTTGGGTTGTTATCAGGGGAAAATTTCCCAGTATATCTAAGCTGCACTTATTTTAGGTGACATACAATTTTATATTAGTTTAAAGTCATTTTACTGAGTGAGCTTAAGCTTACTTCCATCATGAGCCAATCATCCTATACTAACCTCTTCCCTGTGATTACTGAAAAATGTGGCCAGCAGTTACCGTGTAGTGTATGTTGACTGCCTGAGGTGTTGTGTTGGGTTGATTTGTGAGATTTATTTGGATATTTGCAAGAAGTAGGTGGATGCACTCTTGGTTCATCTTTCTTTAGTCAAAATTTGTGATTTTGTGA
>NW_018397255.1:6198323-6205271 GCF_002168275.2 Theobroma umbraticum | reverse complement strand
TTACATTCATGAGGGCTAAATCCAAGCCTCATGTGATGATGGGATATAGGGGCAGGATACTTTAGTTGCAGTGTTCTGTTGGATGGTAAGGAATTGATCCTTTGTGGAAAGCTATATTGTGTACATTTGTTTTAGTAAAGATGAACATTTACAGTGGTTTGCTGATTTGATTGAATTTACTGAGTTATGTGAAGGGCTTACTCTTAATATGCCTTATTATCTTCTGTGCATATGTCTCCTATGTGACATTCTAGAGTAAATGAAATTTTGGGATTTATTTTTCTTTTTTGGTATTTTTTTTGAAAAGCTCGTTTTTTGTATTTTCTGGATGCATTAGAACTTATTTATAGTTCTGGCTAATTGTTGGCCGTCTTATATTATTTTCTAATGTAATTTGATATAGCATTTCCATGCTGATTTAATCAGTCAAATAGTGATTTTATTTTGTCTGTAGAAAATGCTTAGATTTTTTACTTGTTGAATAATTCTATTGCTTAATTTAAAGTGTATTTTATTGCAGAGAAATTTTGTTGAAAGTATGGCTGGGTATTCCCTTGTGTGCTATCTTCTGCAGGTATATATGGATTTCTTCTCTGTTCTATTTTGTCACATAAATCACAAATGGAATGAGGATAATTTAATGGGTCTTGTTAAGAGGTTAAGCGATGAATAAAATGGATCAGATGGCAGATACCACTTTCTAATAGCCTTAATATACTATTTAAATTCAACTGTAAACCTATTAGTAATAGAAAGTTCACTGCTGGTAGCTGTCTGCAGCTATGTCTACATTGCGCTGGCTTAAAGGATTTACTGTTTGGTGTAATTCAACATGAAACACCTTTTCTGTTTTGCTATTTTCTTTGTTTTACCCCACTTTGTTTCAAGTGATGCTCATTGACTTCTTCGCAACTAAGAAGTTATTCAATTTCCTCTTTGTCTGCTCATTGTCTATGCTAATAAGCGATATCTTATATGCGCTCTGCATGCATTGATCTGCCTTTTTTTAAAACTATTATCTATTGAATGCACTTGTTAAAAATTGGTGTATTAGCATTCTGTTAGCTATTTGCTTTCTTTGTAAAATGCACTCTTGCTATTTGCTTTCTTTTTCCTCATTCCGTTTCAAGTGATGCTCATTAACTTCAATGCAACCAAGAAATTAGTCTACTACTACTTTGTCAGCCAATTGTCAATGCTAATTACTGAAATCTTAATTTGTGCTCTGCATGCATGGATCTGTTTTTTCTAAAACTATTATCAATTGAATGCGCTTGCTAAAAGAAACTCTGTATTTGTGTATTATGAGTGGCAGAGAAGTAATTTTCTTCATGGAACCTGTTTGTAGGATAGTGGATTTGACATCGTTTTCACTGTTACATTACTAGTATTTAATTATAAATGAAACAAATTAAAGGGTTGGAAGCAATTATTTGGCTTTGGACTCCAAACTGGGTGGTTAAGGCAGGATCCTTATAGGGCTCTTGCTTAGTCCATTTGTGCTTGTTCATTTAAGTCTATTTGGCAGTTTCTAGCAACCCTTTTGAATCATCCACACATGGAGCTAGGCTAAGCTGTTTACTTTTGTTAGGTAGTTGTGAGGGTACAAAAATTTTCATGTTATGCTGCCTACGAAGAATTACATTTTGGCTCTCTCCCCTCTTAAAATGAAATGAAAATAAATTAAAGAAATCAAAATAAAATGAATTTACCTTGGGTCTCCAGAGTAGATAGCGGCATCATTAGTCTAACTTCGCTTGCATAAAAACTGCACTTGATAGTGCCATCTGATTGCTTAAGTGGTATTATTTTTATATTGAAAGCTTATTATAGCATTGATTCTTGGTGGAAAAAGTGTTGGGTTTAATTCCCACCAATCATGTGCAAATTGATGAGCTAGTATGTTTTACGGTCCACTTTTTAATTTGCCAATTTATCCAAGTATAGGTGAAGGATAGGCACAATGGAAATCTCCTACTGGATGAAGACGGTCACATCATACATATAGATTTTGGCTTCATGCTCTCCAATTCACCGGGTGGTGTAAATTTTGAGAGTGCACCATTCAAATTAACCCGTGAACTTCTTGAGGTAAGTCTGCTGAACTTGAATTCCATCTTATAGTTCAATTTTTGTTGGTCCTGATATTATTCTATCAGTTACTTTTGGATTTGCTTTTAATCCTGAAGTGTTCGGTGTGCTAGGTCATGGATTCTGATGCTGAGGGAGTTCCAAGTGAATTTTTTGATTACTTTAAGGTAGTGATGACTCGTTCTTCCTCTGTGTAAGGCCTGTGTGGTTTGTTGACTTTCTTGCATAGGTTTATGACTAGCCTTGTGCACACTGACACTTATAAGCCTATAACAATAAATGTTTTAAAAAAGAGCCCCCTTTGGGAGAGGAGGGGCGGGTGGGGGGAAGACAGACAAGAGCAAGACAAATTAGCAGAAGTTATTTTAAGTTGCTTGCTCATTAAAGAGAAATGTTATGAAAACTTGAAGAGGATGATAAAGACATAATTTGACTATGCACTAAAGAACTAACATGGCCAATCTTGATGTACTTCTTTATAATTTTGTTTGTTTTTTTGTAATTTTGAAGCTAAGTTGGTCTGTACTAACTGAAACTCCACGTTGAATATTAGTATAGATTCTTCTTGTCCTAAACTGGTGTTGATCTTTGCCCTTCTTTTTCAGGTATTATGCATCCAAGGCTTCCTAACCTGCCGTAAGCATGCAGAGCGCATAATTCTTCTTGTTGAAATGCTGCAGGTAACATGATTATAGTTTATTGGTGGTCATTGTGTACAGCAGTTATTACACTTTTATACATTAACATGATGAGACCTTCTAATGTTCTGGTAGTTTTCATACTGATCTTTGAATGTGTTCCAGAGTGGCCTCTGGTTAACTTTGGTTATGCTTGTCACTAATGTTTGCATAATTGACTAATCATAAATGAAAATTAAAGAATATGATGGGTGGTCTTTGTTGTACGGGCTAGTCTGCTATTGTCACTGGGGCTGTAGTTCACTTGCAATGCATTGTACCTGATGTGTCATGCTGACCGAACTTTCCCTGTGTACATTAGCTTGCTTACAACATATATAGTTAAGGAAAACAAAGAGTTGAGGTGCCTAGAAGATATATTAGGCAATTTGTGATTTTGTAGAAAGAAGAATAAAGGTTCTTTATTTACTCGATGTGTTTTTATTGTTTGTATTAGGATTCTGGTTTCCCATGCTTCAAAGGTGGTCCGCGAACAATACAAAACTTAAGAAAACGATACCATTTAAGTTTAACTGAAGAGGTTTGTTTTCTTAAGCTTTTGTCCTGTTTAATACTGCACTACTTTTCTTCGTTATGGTGGTCAGTAAATATGTGTTGGTTTTTTGCAGCAATGTGTGTCATTGGTGCTTTCCCTGATCAGCAGCAGTTTGGATGCATGGCGGACTAGGCAGTACGATTATTATCAGAGGGTTTTGAATGGAATATTGTGATTCCAGATTTGGTATATTGTCACGTTGTTTTGGTAAAGCCAGACTGGTGAAGGTTTTCACAGGAAAAGATACCGTTGTATGGTTTAAGTATATTTGGTTCACTAGGCAATGGCTTCAGAGGTTTCTACAAGAGATTTTTTTGAGGGGGGGTGAAGGATGATTCATGTCTGTTTGTGGCCTGTCTTTCCTTGGTTTGAGGAATTTGTAATTGTATCGGCATAGAACACAGTAGGAAGACTAGAGGCAAAATCTACTGTAACAGAGTTGTCTTCAATTTTTAACCTCAGGTCCTCCAGTCATGAACTCTGCTGGCTGTTGGTGATGAAGTTTACCACGAGTTGGTATAGGATAGTTCTACCCATCTTGGACATTGCACACTGTACAGAGTGATTTCAACATGGACAATACATGAGACATGAGATGGCTCTCCGATAGGTCTTCGCAGGTTGAAATTGCAGTTACTGCAAATCTTACACGGGTTTGCCATCGAAAGCAGCCAAGCATTTATGATGTTGTACATGCAACATTTCCAATTAAAGACTATTTTTACGATCGGAGGATGGTTAGGCCACGAGATGGTCCAAAATGCTTTCTGGTTCCATCCGTTTCGTGGCATCTCCTCCCTGGGTTTTTTTCTCCCTTACATAGTTTCTGAGTAAAGGATGCTTGATTGTATCATATCATTATTGATTACATTTTCTTTAGTAAGAAATTTGTTCATTTGAAACTCGTTCAGAAGAGTGCTGTTGGCATTGATATTTTATTTGAGTTATTGAATTCTTCCATTGAATGAAATTTGGGTAATGTTGTTCTCTGTTATTAAATTTGAACTTTTGGATTTGTAAATTGAGTTAATTTGCAGAAAATTTCAAAGGATGGTTAGATTTGTTGGATAGATTCACTCAAAATTGTGAAATGAGATTAATATGTAATTTGATATTTTAATATTTAAGTATTTTAAATGTTAAAATTCAAAAAAAAAAAAACCATAAAAAGGTAAACAGTTAAGCGGTTTAAGAAGTAATAAAAAGAAAGAGAATATGGCAAGGGCTTAACCTAAAACTATAAATGGATAAGGCTTAAAAGTTAAAATTCAAAAAAAAAAAAATGGCGCAACGGCTAGTTCCATAACGAGGTAACTAGTTGGCGCGTGTTTATAAACCAGGCGATCCCCTGCTTTTCATTCTCTCAAATCTTCAGCTCCACTCTTACAATTTCTTTTTCCGTTTTCTCTCAGTTTCACGTAAGTTCTCGAGGGTTTCGTTTTGCCTTTCCTTATCTTTCGGTTTCTGCTTTTGAGTTTCTTGATTGAAGGTTTTTTATTTTCATTCTATCTTTTTTTGGTCTGATTCTTAGGGTTTTTCAATTTCGATTTTAGGGTTTCAGTTATTTTGATCTCCGTTTCAGTTCTCAATGGAAAAAAATTCAGTGGCTCCTGGATTTCGTTTTCATCCCACTGATGTTGAGCTTCTTGAATACTATCTGAGGAGGAAAGTTTTGGGGAAGAAGTTTCGTTTTGAAGCTATCGCTGAGCTTGACCTATATAAGTACGCTCCTTGGGATCTGCCAGACAAGTCACTTCTAAGGACTGGGAATCTCAAGTGGTTCTTTTTCTGTCCAACGGAGAAGAAATATGGAAACGAAGTAGGTTCAATCGTGCCGCCGTCTATGGGTACTGGAAGACAACTGGGAAGGATAGACCTGTTCGTCACAATGACAAAGATGTGGGGAGTATTAAAACTTTGGTTTTCCACAGAGGGAAAGCCCCGCAAGGAGAAAGAACAGATTGGGTTATGCATGAATACAGACTGAAAGATAAGGATCTACTTGACAAGGGACTTGTCCAGGATGCTTACGTTCCTTGTGTTATTTTCTGTTAGGATGGTCCTGGCCATAGAAACGGTGCCCAATATGGAACACCATTTAGAGAGGAGGACTGGACTGATGATGACGAAGTTGTTGAGGACGTCTTTTCCACTGACTTGCCTGCACTAGCCTTCACTAGTGCTACTAGCCCCTGTGTTCCTCAGAGCCAATGCCTTGGATCATCAGCTGAATCAAGTCGTTTTGCAGGTTCTCCTTCAGTGGTTCTTGATGCAAACAAGTCTATTATACCCATGGAGGCTTCCCAAGTTTTAGTTGATGATATTATTTCAGCCCCGCACTCCTCTTATAAGGAATACAGCTTGTTCAGTTATGGCCAAAGTGAATATAGTTCTCCAATGACTGATGCAAATGCTGATCTTGAGTTCTTGAAGGCTGCTGATGATTCAGTTGATGATGAAATTTCTTCATTGTTGGCGACATTCACAAAAGACAATGCTCTAACCGTTGCGCTCTATCCATTTGATTGAATAATATGGCCTGATCTCTTCTATTGAGCGTTAGCATTTAGGAAATTTTGTAAGCAGATAGGGTTTGTACAGTAAGAGAGATTTTTTGTTCTGTTACTGATTATTTTTGCTGCTGTTGCTAGGATGTTTTTTGATCCGAAGGTAAAGTGTAAATAGCTGTCTTATTATTCTTTCTAATAAAATTTTCCATTGGTTCACTAAAGATAACTTAGGCGCTGGCTTGAGAAAAAGTTTTGGTTACTTGTTGCTTCTGTTTGGTTTTCATGTTTATTCTGCAGACTCTGTTTATTCTGAAAGTGAACACTAGCCTTTAGTTTAGATGGAGAAATTTGTCACCATGGATTTGGTTTTCAGTTTGGTTTAGTGTTGTGGAGACAACTAGTTCAATTTTTCAGTCAAGTGAGAAAAGAAACAGTTATGGGTTTGGTATAAGGTTGCTCAAGTGAAGCTCAATGATGTGAGAAAGGAGAGAGTTTTGTTCTTTCAAATATTGCTCAATTTAAATATACAAATGTGTTCAATACATACCTTCTTATAAGAAATGTGAAAGGAGGACCTGCAAAATTTTACGAAGACGAAAGGGAAAGACATGAGAAAAATAAAGCTATGCCATCATTTACCAATAGTAAATAATATATAAAATTGTAACCACTGTTCAGGGCAAGAATATTGTTTTAAAAGTCAGAACATGCTAAGTACGTGGTTGATGATATGTTTTAGAATTTCTCTTTATTTATTTTCATTATCATTTAAGAGATTGTTTAATTTATTTGTTATTGTCTTTAGAGTTTTTATGTTTATTTATTCTTATTACATTAGTGGTGATGGTACTGTAATGAGGTTTTATTTAAAGCACCATTTTTGTTGTTAGGAAGTAGTCAAGTAACAAAAGAATTTGAGTTAGAGTTCTCCACAATTTCTTCTTGTTTTCCATTCTTAGCACCAAAATAGCTCCACCAAGACAAGATGGTGGTCGAGTAGGCCTAACAAGCATCAGTTTGGTTTTTCGGTTTTGCTTGTTCAATTGAGTATAACGCTTGTTATAATAGTGTCCAGATACGTAAATCCTTGACAAGCAAAACGAGGTGGCAAGAT
>NW_018397255.1:6196267-6198223 GCF_002168275.2 Theobroma umbraticum | reverse complement strand
AAAAAAAAACAAGGGTTTGGAAACTTAACTAGCACACACAACAAGGCTGTTTTTGGGTACATTGTTGAATATAAAATTAAACTTAGACTACATATTTGACCATGACACATGAAACTAGAAAGGAAAAACAAATAATAAGTACCCTAACCCAAAAACAGAGTAACAGAGGTGAAATCCTCCGTGACCCTTTCATTTTTCCATTTTTTTCATTGATAACTCTATTAATTTCTTTAGCTATGGCCTTCGCATCCATTGACACGCCGAATAGTCCCCTCCTTGACAATCCACAACAATACAGGTTCTTTTCTCCCCTCCAATGGTGTGGGAAATTATTCTTAGGCAACCCATTTTCATTGAGAACATGTCCATAATCCTGTAGAAAGCAACATTATCATATTTTTCAGTCTATTGAAGCACATGGTTTCTTAATCTTTTCTGTCTAAATGAAAATATATAAAATATGCAGCAGACAAGGAAAACAAAATTGAAAAGAAAGAGTGGTATTTCTAAAAATTTACCCTGAGCCATTTTTTAGCTATGCTTCTATAGCCAGTTGCAAAAATGATTGCATCAAACTCTCTCTCGGCACCATCCTCAAACAACACCTTCTTTCCGTTAATGCTAGATATCCCTGGAACAACCTATAACGCATGGCAGAAATAAAGAGCATGAGAATATAAGATTGGAGCTAACTAATTAACTTTAACTTAGAAATATTTCCAAGTGATATGCCAATTCGAATCCATCTCCAATTAGAGCCAATTAGCGATTGCATTTCTTGTGTGGAAGGAAAAAAAAAACACATTAATTGCATTTCTCATATAGGCACACAATTTGATTCTGGATTGGTAAATATAATAAAGTTTAGCCTACCATGACTGAAGAACAAAGTACTTAACTAATTAAAAGGTTTTCTCCTATAAACCAAGCCTCAAAATTTAAAAATTTAATAACCAAATTTAAAGTCATGCCGCATACGAATATTTGACTTATTGGTTAATGCATGATCTTCCTACTTAAAGAGTAGGGTTCAAATCCCCCTTCCTTTAATTATAAAAAAAAAATTTGAAAACATGTCACATGTTTGAATGTTCTAATATCATTGACTAGTGGGAGAATTTTAACTAATTAAATGCTTATGAAAAAAAGCCTACTACTTACCGATCGACAATATGAGTAGCCTATCATGATAGACAAATAAAGTATTTATTTAAAAGAGATTTTTTTTCCCTTATAAATTAGTGGTAGAATTTAATAAATTCATAAAGAAGTCAATGAAATAAATTCATTTCACATGTTTGGACACTGTGGATAGTGTTTAACGTAATAATACTTAATTAAAGGCTAATGACAAAAAAAAAAACCTTCTAGATCATAGCTAAAAAATCTCTAGTAGAGAGATAAAATATATAATTTATAATCAACTTATGCTTAGGAATTAAGACAAAAAAGGGTAAAAATGAGAGAAAAAAGAAAGAACAAGAAACACAAACGTTGGCATTAATTGAGAATTAACTTCGTTTGATTGACCTTTATTGCTTTCGACTTGATCTTGTCAACAGATCCAACATCAATTACAGGAGCTCTTCCCGCCGTGGCTTTGAGATGGAAAGGACCTTGGTTAGGTCGACGGATTTCATATTTGGATAGATCTCCATACTTTATATTTGCCATCAGTAACACCATGAAATCCACCACAAAAACGGGCAGATACTTGGAGAATATCATCCCTAGCCGCACTATTTCTTTGCTTAGCACATGAAACTACAAAAGAAGAGCAAGAGTTGAGACAGATTTTTTTGTTCTTTTCCAAATCAAATTTAGGAATAGTTCAATGAAGATACTATATAACATTTGAGGAAACAAAATGAAAGCACAAAAATAATAAGAAGAATCGCATATCTGAATGTCTATTTGTTTGATGCTAATATTAAAGAAGCAGCCAACTTCTCCATA
>NW_018397255.1:6179726-6196167 GCF_002168275.2 Theobroma umbraticum | reverse complement strand
GATGGATTTGGATTTCGAGTAACAAGAGGTGGATGTTCTTTCGAATTTGGATTTGAGACCACGTGACTCGGTAATCAGGAGGATGCAGATGAAATTTTGGAGCCGACCAAAATGTTGGGTTTAACGTTCCAAGATGAAGAGGAAGCTGTAATTCAAAAGTTGATGGAATTGGAAAGAGCAGATAGAAAGGCTAGGTTGAACAGTGCGGTAGAGCACTAGCATTGACCACTCCCTCCAATGAGTGTGCCGATTTGAAGGTATCACCACAAGTTTTGCTATGGTGTTCCATTATCATGAAGGTGGGAAATTGGTTCAAAATGCCGAAGAGGGTAAGGTTGTCACTCGTTCAATGAGGGTAAGGGTGGTCTTCGTCGCCTTTGTCCGTGCTTTCTATTCCATTGACCTTTTTGGAGATTTGCAGGCTTTCTCTTGGTGGTTGACGTAAGGTTGAGGTGGTCGATTCTGACAGCGTGTTTGTTTTATCATGTGAGTATCGATGTTTTGTCTGTTGGGTGTTTTGTGTTTGATTGTCTCTGGGTTGACGGTGTTTGTTGGTGCTTGGAGGTTTTTTCTTCCCTTGGTGTGCTCTGGATTGGGAAGGTGGGGGTTTTGGATTGCAGGCGATGTAGGACCAGTTTGTCTAGTCTTCATGCTCTTCGAGCGGTTTTGTGGGTTGACGGTTTGGATGCTGTTTGACAAAAGATGAGCAAAGGCTTTTTTGGAAATGTTGAGAGAAATTCAAAAAAAACTGAAGAAGAATAAAGCATCAAATAAAAAAAAAGAATTAATTTAAACCGGAAAGTTTGTTTTTAATCCAAAAAGCATGGATCTCATTTTCAAATTTGTATTTATATAGATCAATTACAACCTTTGCTAATAAACAGGATCAAGAAGGAAAACTTCATTACAATCAATGCATAGCTTCAACAGTAAAGTAAACCAGACACCCATGACTGTTAGCCTTGAAAATAGAAATGATGAATCAGACTTAAAACGACACCTAAAGGATGTGTATAGGACTCAACTAAAACAAGACTAAACAAAAACAACAACATAACAATGCGTATAGCAACGGTAAAAATAAGAAACAAGCTAAACGACACTATGAACCAGTGTATAGCACTCAGCTACTTAAATCATGAATAGCAACATTTTGCTTCCACATTCTTCTTCGAGGAAACACACTAAAGCTTCCCGCCAATGACTCCAACAAGCTTAATTCCATATTAAGAATTATTTTTCAACATAACCCCATAATTCTTAATCATCAATAAAGATGATATAGGACTTGCTTTAACTTAGTGAAGAGGTTTTAATTGGTCCACTAAGGTCTGTATGCACCAACTCAAGTTTCTTGGTAGCCTTCCAACAGTTTTGTTTAAGAAATGGTTTCCTAGTCTGCTTTCCAAATTGAAGCTTGACAAAGCTGATCTGGTTTTGTGATTCCAAGTAAGCTTTCCATCATGTTCTTTGATGACATAAGAGACAAGGAACAGTAGTTTATATGACCTAATCTCTTGTGCCACGTCTTTGACATATCTAGTTCATTATACAAGGCCAAATGAGTAGTATTAGCTAAATTAAGAGGATAACAATTGTTCCTCATGGCAACAATACACATCTCACCTCCATTAGGATCAACAACTATGCATACTTCATCTGTAAACAGCAAAGTATAGTGTTCTTTGGCTAACTATCCCACACTTAATAGATTGCAATTAGCCCTAGGCACATACTGCACACTATTAATACACTTACTACCTGAAGCAGTGTTAACATTGACAATACTAGCACCCAATATATCCAAGTAATTGCCATCTCCAATCTTCACTTTTGACTTAAAGATAGTGTCAAAAGTGGAAAAAAGAGATTTATTACCAGTTAAGCGATGTGAACAAGCACTGTCCAATAACTAAATGTTGGTTTTACTTGAATTTCTCCACTAATAGCCTTAAGCAGTACCTCTATCATCCTCTATTTGTTTAGCTACAATAGCTTTCTTTTTCACTTTAAAACGGTGCTTGCATGCTTTTTCAACATGTCCTTGTTGACTATAAGCTATGCATACAACATTTGGTATAAACCAATAAAACCTTTTAGTATGATTGGTTTTCTTACAGTATTTACATGGTGGAAACTCTTTCTTCTTATCTCCCTATCTATCCTCTCCAGTCTTCTTTCCTTTATTTTTTTTTATCAGTTGAACTACTTTTTAAACTTCTTTCACCCTCTTTCATAGTTTTAGTTTTAGCAATTAAGGCAAAATCAGTTGCACTCTTCTACCCAAAATCTTTTCTCTGTTCAAGACCATCCAAAGCATTCACTAATTCTTTTAGAGTTATTTAAGCAAGATCTTTAGAGTATTCTAATAAAGACACCTTTGATTCATATTTTTCAAGCAAGCTCACTAACATCTTACTGACTAATCTATCTTCAGTAATTTCTGTCCCTAGTAACTCAATTTATTTACTAGTCCCATCATTTTTCCAGAAAAGTCTTTAATATTTCATTATCCTCCATTTTAAGCATTTCAAACTTTTGAGTTAAGTTAAAAGCTTCAATTTGCTTAGTTCTGTCATTTCCAAAAAATTCATCCCTAAATAATCCCAAACCTACTTAGGAGTTTTTAAATGCATAATTCGAGCAAAAATTTCATCAGATACAATTGAATGTAGGCAGGACAGAGCTTTAGACTTTTTTGCTTTGTCTTTTTAAATTGCCTGATTTGAGTTAAAGTCGGATTAGCTTTTCTTTGTATAGGTTTGTCATCAGTTTCCACAGCTTCCCAAAGCATGAAAGCTTTGAGATAGTACTCCATCTTTACACTCTAGAAAGAATAATTCTCTCTAGTGAACTTTGGTGGAGTAGATGAATTGAAATAGGAAGTCATGGTATATATAAAAAAAATGATTGAAACTAGGCCCTTAAGATCACTTTAATGCTCTGATTCCATTTAAAGAAAAAATGAACAAAAGCTTTTCTGGAAATGTTGAGAGAAATTCAAAAACAACTAAAGAAGAATAGAGCATCAAACCAAAAAGAAGAATTAACTTGAATTGGAAAGTTTGTTTTTGCTCCAAAAAGCATGGATCTAATTTTCAAATTTGTATTTACACTGATCAATTACAACCTTTCCTAATAAACCGGATCAAGAAGAAAAACTTCACTACAATCAATGCATAGCTTCAACAATAAAGGAAACCAAACGCCTATGATTGTTAGCCTTGAAAATGGAAATGATGAACCAAACTTAAAACAGCACACGAAGGATGTGTACAGGACTCAACTAAAACAAGACTAAACCAAAACAATAACATAACAGTGTCTATAGCAATGGTAAAATAAGAAACAAGCTAAACGACACTATGAACAAGTGTATAGCACTTAGCTACTAAAGTCATGAACGGCAACGTTTTGTTTCCACATTCTTCTTCAAAGAAACACACTAAAGCTTCCCGCCAATGACTCCAGCAAGCTTAATTCTAGATTAAGAATCATTCTTCAACACTGTTCATGGTTTTTCTATGAAAATGAAGTGATCTACTAACATTTTCCCATATGGATTAACTGCACATCCAGCCCACATACATTTATTCTCCTCATAGCTACTAACTTCCTAATATCTATGCACAACTCAAGTCCCTTTGCACTTTCCCACTATCCCTCTTAGTTCTTACTGCAAACTTTCTACTCACCACTCCAAATTCATACTTCGACACTCTCACTAGGGTTTACTTTACTCCTTCATGCCACTTCTCTCCATTTCAGTCATTAGTTTGCTTGCCACCTGACCCTGCATTGCAGAGGCTTGCCACTTGAACCTGTATTGTAAAGGCGGAGAGGGGGCCATTAGGGCTCTCTACAAAGTTTTAAAATTTTAAAATTTTCTTATCTATTTTTTTAAATTTTATAATTTTGTTTTTATTTTTTAAAAATATATTATAATTTTACCTTTACAAACATTAAACTTTTAGTATTATCTATTTCTTTTTTTGTTTATTTTCTTACTATTTTTCCTTTTTATCAAAAACATCAGTATGATTTTCACTTTTTTTTCCGCATCCAAATAAAGTTCATTTTATCATCGAAAGATTACAGTAAACGGCAAATCCTTTCAGCAAAAAGCCCAAAGGTTGCCTATGCAAGTAAAATGCATGCATCTGAGTTGAAATCAATAAAATACAGTCCAAATACAGTCGTATATCATCCCCACTTGACCACATACATTAATTTTATATGGTAAGAAAAGTTAGTAAATTTGTCTCAATAAGGAGGCTTAATATATATATGTTGAGAATGGTAGAGATATATATGTTAAGAATGGTAGAGATATATATGTTAAGAATGGTAGAGATATATAGAAAGTGAGTACTAACATCCAATGAGGTGGCAAGATTCAAAAAACACTGAAAAATGGCGCCTGCAATAATGGAAAATCAATTAAAATTGAGAATCCATGTATAAAGAAATGCAGATTTTCTGTCATTACTCATTCCGTATATGAAAAACCCTACAATTCATTATAAATTGTGATTCTTCACTACTACCCATCATTTCACCCCCAAGAGTTTCTTTTAGATACCAAAGAAAAGATATGGAGAATATGGTACTGATTGTTGGAGCTGGACCTTCTGGTCTTGCAACTTCTGTATGCCTATCAGCTCACTCCATTCCCCACGTAATCCTTGAAAGAGAAGATATTTACGCTTCTCTTTGGAAGAAAAGAGCTTATGATCGCTTGAAACTCCATTTAGCCAAAGAATTTTGTTCACTTCCGTACATGCCTCACTTAGCCGATAGCCCCACCTATATACCAAAAGACATGTTTGTTAAGTACCTGGATGAATATGTTTCAACCTTCAACATCCAACCTCTATATCATCGATCTGTTGAATCTGCTTGTTATGAGGAAGTCGATGGGAAATGGAGAATCTTAGCCAGGAACATGAAATCAGGGGATGTGGAAGTTTATGTTGCTGAGTTCTTGGTGATTGCTTCTGGTGAAAATAGTGCCAAGTACATTCCTGACCTTCCAGGGTTGTACAGCTTCAAGGGAGAAATGATCCATTCTAACGAGTATAAATCTGGCTCCAAGTATGCAAACAAGGATGTTTTGGTCATAGGATGCGGTAATTCGGGTATGGAAATATCTTATGACCTTTCAACTTTTGGAGCTCAGACTTCAATTGTTATCAGAAATCCTGTAAGACCCTCGCTCTCCCTGTCTTCATCTCTTGCATGCAAAGGGATGTTGTCTGCTTCTCTAATATTAGCATCAAACACATCGTCACCGAGACATGCAATTTTTGTTATTGTTGATCTGCTTTCATTGTTTTTTCCTCAAAGGTTATCTAATGATCCTTAAATTCGATTTTGAAAAGAAAAAAACTATCTTAAATCAGGCACTTCTTTTGCAGTTTCATGTGGTAAGCAAAGAGATGGTGCGTCTAGGGATGGTAATCTCCAAGTATCTGCCCGTTTTTGTGGTGGATTTCATCGTGTTACTGATGGCAAATATAAAGTATGGTGACCTATCCAAGTATGGAATCCGTCGACCAAAGGAAGGTCCTTTCTATCTCAAAGCAACAGCGGGAAGAGCACCAGTAATTGATGTTGGAACTGTTGAGAAGATCAAGTCTAAAGAGATAAAGGTCAATAAAATCGAATTCCTATTAATGCCAATATTGTGTTTCTTCTTTTTTTTTCCTCTTCGTGTTAAATTTTTTTTTGTTGCCTAATTCTTAAGCATAAAATGATTATAAACTATATATTTTATTTGTTGCTAGATATTTTTAATTACCTATGAGCTAATAGATTTTTTTTTTGGTCATATGCATTTAATTTAGTATTATTTTCTTATAAATTATTGACAATATTTAAACGTGTGAAATTATTAAATTCTTCCGTCAATTTAGCGGATAAAACCCTTCTAATTAAGTACTTTATTTATCTATCATGATAGGCTACACTTCATATTATCTATGAACTAATAGAATTTTATTTAGAAGCATTTAATTAATTATGAGTCTCCCACGTGCTGGTGATACTGTAACATTTTTTTTAAAAAAAAAGTAAGTGATACTAGAACATTTAAACACGTAACATATATTTAAATTTATTTATAAAATTTTTAGATTTTACCCTCAGAAATTTATAAGATAAAAATCTTTTAATTAGTTAAGTACTTTGTTTACCTGTCATCTTTCATGGAAGGCTGAACTTTATTATTTGTAGAGAGCAAAAATCAATTCGTGTTCCTATTACTTCAAATTATTAAAATAGGGAGTCAAAATCAATGTAATTAAGGTGGTTTTTCCCCTTCAAATAAGAAATGCAATTGCTAATCGGAGATGGATTTGACATTGGCAGATCACTTGGAAACATTATTAAATTAAAGTTGATAAATTAGCTCCAATTATGTATTCTCATGCTCTTTATTTCTGTCATGCTTGATAGGTTGTTCCAGGGATATCTAGCATTAACGGGAAGAAGGTGTTGCTTGAGGATGGTGCTGAGAGAGAGTTTGATGCAATCGTTTTTGCAACTGGCTATAGAAGCATAGCTAATGAATGGCTCAAGGTAAAATTTTACAAATTCCACTCTTTCTTTTTCCATTTCTTTTCCTTTAGACAGAAAAGATTATGAAACCATGTGCTTTAATGGGCTGAAAAATATGGTATTGATATTTTCTACAGGATTATGAACATGTTCTCAATGAAACTGGGTTGCCTAAAAATAATTTTCCACACCACTGGAAGGGCGAAAAGAACCTGTATTGTTGTGGATTGTCAAGGAGGGGACTGTTTGGCGTGTCAATGGATGCCAAGGCCATAGCTGAAGATATTAAGAGAGTAATCGATGAAAAAAATGTGAAAGTGAAAGGTCCTCCGAGGATTTTATCTCTGTTACCCTATTGCTAGGATAGAGTAGGTATTATTGGTATTTCCATTCTCGTTTCATGTGTCATTGAGGAAAATGTAGTCTAAGCTTCATTTTATATTTAGCAATTTACTCTAAAGACAGCCTCGTTGATTGTGCTAGTTGGGGTTCATTATTCCAATTTGTAATGTTTCGAATAGTGTCTGTTTTGTTGCTTGGTTTAATGAATTTCATTTTAATCTTCTCCTACTTTTCTCTTTTCATTTATACAAATTTTTTGTAAAATATATATATCTTTTTTTTTTTGGGAAAGAAATTATTTATATTGAAATTATAAAATAAAAAAATTCCTCCAAAGAGAACCCCTATTTGCAATTAAGTCTGCTAAGACATTCCCTTCCCTGTTTACATGTCTTATATGAACATCCCATTGTCTTTGAAGAAGCATCTTGATGGAGTTTATAAGGTCTGAGTTGACACATGGATTCATTAACTGTGAAGAAATGGCATTAACTACTAACAGGCTATCAATTTATAGATCAATCTTGCGGAATCCCAACTCCCATGCCAACCTCAATCCTTTATATGCACCCCACAATTCTGCGTGGTATGCAATGCATCTGTCTAGTTTTATTGCACAGCCACCTTGCCATTCCCTAGTTGAATTTCTTATGCTTCCCCCTGCTGCTGCCTGATCTCAATTTCTTCTATGTGCAATTACCTTTCTTCTGACATGAGTGTTACCATTTATTTTTTATTCTTTTAAAATTTAATGAAGTAATAACTAAAACAACAACATAAAATTCGAGAGTAATTATTAATTCGAATGAAATTAATGATTTCACCATTTATATTGAAGTAAAATCATAATTTCTTTTCTCTCTTGTGGTGACTTGGAGGTTGGTTATGGGCCTCATGGGGGGCTTGTTTTTTTGAGGAGATGATTGCTTGAGCTGGCTGTTTGTTCGTGGTTTTCTGCTCAGGTTCTTCAAGGTTGCGGCTCAGATTGTGTTGCTGGAGGTTGGTGTCTGTTGGAGTAGCAAATGCTCTTTCATGCATGGCAGTTAAGGTTTGAGTTTTCGCTGTCGGCTTCATGTTCTTGCTGTGGAGGAAAGCGGTTTCCAATTTCGGCGATCACTTGATTTTTGATTATACTAGCTTTGGAGTTCATTTGTTCCCTGGTTAGGCTTTGGTTTTTTGTTTGATTCAGTCTGCTGTGACCCTTATCTTTGTTTCTGAGCATCTACAGATGCTGATTGTTGTTTTTTTTTTTAAAGGTGAATTTTATTCATCCACCACCAGTAATGTCATAACAAGTCTTTAGCTTAATTGATCAGGAACTTTTGTGACATAGAGCACCTGATGAGGGCAAAATAACTGAACAATTGCAAAAGTTACATTGCACATCCAACACAGGCAGCACACAAAAGCAGCGAAGGATCCAAAGCAAGGCCAACCAAAAGCCAAGGATCCTACACAGGATATCAAACAAATAACTAAACCGGGTTTCTTTAACAGCCACGAGTAGCAACTCTGTTTGTATGTACAGACTTTCTCCCAAACCGGGTTTCAATGTCATCAGAGTCTCGTCAATTAGGCGGGAGATTTCATATAGCATTCCGGCTATGAATAATAAAATCACTTTTCTTTAGTACTGATAATAATTCAATTTAGCAAGGTAACATAAAAAAAAATGGGTTGTAAATAGTACAGATAGTCAATCATACCATCACATTTTGAGATCAAGAAATATGTTATCAATTCATTTCTTAAACCAGACCAAAAGTAACTATTTACCAAAGAATTGAATATTATTTATCTGACAAATTCATCTTCATTACAGCAATACGTACACATTATAACTCACCTGTGGCCAAATTTATTTTAACTTATTATATGTAAAATTTGCGCAGCAACGTCATACGCTAGTAGAATTTAACAAGAAATCTTGTGATTTCCTCTCATAGTAGTAGTCATTGGAGGAAGAAGCATCGGCTGAGAAGATCATAACTCCATTAACAGTAAACTCATTTTCCTCCAAAAGACTCAAGGCATCAAAAAATGCATCACCTTGAATTCCCCTCCCATTGACTTCATAGCTGGGCAACAACTTATCCTTATCGAATTGTTCAGCTCGAAGCTCGAAAGCTTCCAAGTACCCTTTTGGTTTCCTAACCTTATCAGTATAGAACTGATAGTTGACAAAGTCAATTACATCTCCATAATTCTCAAACAGCTCAATGTAGGGTGTAGTTGTAGTGTGAAACGGAGCAATGGTGGCTATAGAAATGACACTTTGGTTCTTCAGGAAGGTGATGAGTTCACCTATGCAATAAGCAAAAGTTGAATTACGTTTCGGGAAGTTTTCATAGTCGATGTCAACACCATCAAGATGATATTCTTCAGCTATTGATTTCAATGATGAAAAGGCATTAGATATCCATAGCTGGATGTCGACAGGGTTGTACCAACGGAGGACTTTATCTCCTAAGCTCCATCCGGAAAGGCTGGCCATGACTTTCACATTGGGGTGCTGCTTCTTGATTGCTGCAACAGATTCTGGGGTTAATGTGTCTGCCCAATATGGTGAGAATTTGCCATTCTGGGCATTGCCAGAGGGATTAGCATCAACAGCAAAACTAAGAATGAAGTGGAAATCAATTCCATCTTCAATTGGAACAGGATCAAATCTAACAGGAACGCCAGTGGCTCCAATGTACTCCATCATCACCTTGCCATCTGAACCATATTACACAATAGATGAAGAACATGCTGGGAAACCAATAGACTGATTAAAATTTTTAAGTATGTTCATATGTATGTTACAATATTTAGTTGGCATTATGACTAGAATTTGTAGACAAGCAATGGTATTTTTCTTTTTTTTTTGTTAGTCTGAAGTTAAGATCTGAGAGGGAAAAAAGTTAACCTGCATACAGAACCAGATGCCCATTAGATACGTACCGCAAAATTGCCCTGAGAAGAACAGAATTCCGAAGAGAAGGAAAAGAAAAAGCTGAAACTTTAACATCTTGCTGGTGGATTGAATGAGGGAAACTTTAGTTTAATTAGCTTGTATATACAATTTCTTTTAGGGGCTGATTTTCAGGCATAAATCATTTGAGCGCTCTACGAGGAAAATTGGACAAAACAATGTTGATCCTTTGACAGTTGTGACAGACCGAGGCTCAGGTTAGTGCTGCTTGCAGCATATTTCTGGCCGCCCTGTTATTTTATTGATACGTAGCTGCATGGAACCAAAGGCAGTCGTTCAGAGAATTAGATATGTCCATAATAGCAAATGCAATTACATATATTACACAAACTATAGGCTGACTTCTCAAAGGAAAAGTATAGGTTGACAAAGAATTTGTGTGAAAACACAAAGATTTGTTTTTCTGGCTGATATTCCTAATTAGCTTAGCTTATTCAATCGATATCCCTCAAACTAAAATAGTAATTTAGAGCCTAAAATATCTGCAAATTACACAAAGTCGTCTCACTTTGGCTGCTTCCGTGCCCCATCCTTCTTGGGAAAATGATGATAGAAAGAAACATCTACTATCAAAGACAGTTAAAATCTTGACATATATTTGGCACCATCGATACGTACGGTTACAGGCTTTCTTAGAAAAAATCAATACCTAGAGAAAAGGACAGAATTTTTGTCGGAGGGTTTAAGCCAAGTCCATGTTAATTTGAACAAAAGGTCGGCAAGGGAAGAAGTGTTCCAGCTATACCAAAAAAAGGCTTCATCGCCTTCTACTTGTCCTTTTTTTTGTGTTTTTTGTCTTGATCTCAATCAGGCACCGAAAGCAAAACATATGGGTCTAGCAGGTTTGTGTTTATAGGCAACTGTTTAAAATTTCTAATCCCAGGCTCAAGCATTTGGAATGGAGTGCAATTTCAAAGAGTGGACGTTTGAATGGGGTACGCATATAGAAGGTGTTCCAACCTTTTTTTGCCATGGAACATGTTGATTTGAATAAGCCATCGGAGAGAGAAGCTGTCAGCGGACCTGGTAGGATACAGCAATACCAAGTTTTAACTCAATCGAATAGAATCCAAAAGCAATGAATTTTTTACATTAAAAACAATACTCTTTTAGATCATCATAACTGCAGATAAAGAAATACTGACAAGCTTTTCCTTTCTTTCTCTTCGTGGCTTCCTAAAATATATATGGAAGTTAATTATCGCATTTATTTAGAACAGAAAGACCTGAATTGTAATCACAGCTGGTACTTATGTGGTGCATCATACCTGGCCTTCCTCTGCTATAGTTGGTCTGGATGAAGAATTTCATGGCCAAGGAAGATCCTGAATCAAAATGTTTAATATCTACAAGAAGAATGCAAGCTGGTTCGATGCAACACGAATTTGAAGTGAAAGATCAAGATAGTTTCATACATATTTATTCAGCAATTTGATACACTTTGAAGTTTCTTACTTGAGTTTGAGGCTTTCAATTGATGCTTGTAAGCATGATGATACATTTTTAAATTTTTTCTTGATTGTGGTTGTTGTGAATCTGCTCATTCAACAAGCACATTTTCTTTCAGGAAAAACCAGCTTGTAACTCATATATGACAGTCCAATGGCACACATATAAATAGTGAAGCAACTTAGAGACTTATGCAATCATATCACTGGGTGAAGCAAGCACCTGCCATATACTCAAAATTAAGTCCATTTAGTATGGAAAATTTACAACTTCAATTTAAAAACAACTCAACAGCTTTAAGTCCTAGAAATCTAGAAGTAGCTGTTAAATCAAATGGAATTTTTTGTCAGTGTTACAGATCCCCATCTCTATTTTTGACAAGAGATGGTATACTACAGATAAAAATTAAAAAAATTAACTCATGTAAACGAATTTGATGGTGCTAAAATACAATTTTGGTGGTATATATTTTCCTTCTCATGTTCTGGTGTTTCCTGTTGTCACAGATTAACAGGAGGAACTCTGTAATAAGCTGGTATGGTTACAGGGAAGAACACTTGTCTAACTCCTTCAGCCTTGAGTATAGGGAAAATGATGCTTGATGCACCCTGAATAATGTGAAAAATCAAGAATTCGTATTAGATTACGTTGAATAATTTAAAATGTAGAAGATCATAGACTAAGGAATGAATACACAAGAGAAGAAATTACAAGAAAATGAAGATACAAACCGAAATTAATCTAGCTCCAAGTAGAAGACGTTTGAATGAAGGGAATGGAAGCAGTAAGCGCCCAACGCCATATATAGCCACAGCGAAGAAGTGTAGGATCAAGTTCACTGGGTGAGGATTCATACCAGAGAGTAAAGCTATCGGTCCATTTGAAAAAACACCACCAAGGCTTAAATAATCGAAGCATGCTTGGCGCATTTCTCTCCTTGCTGGATCAGATGATCCACTAAACACCTTGTAGAGAGCACCAGCAAGAGTATTTATGGTAGATGCTGTAGGCTGAAATAAAAAGTCCATACAGTATTTGATTCCTCAATTATCGGTTGTATAATTCTAATTTTGCAGTACTTAGCTTTGAGCATGTGATTTCCTCGTGTAAGATAAAGTGCAGAAATATGTGTAAGATACAGAGTTATATTTTGCTTACCTTACGTAGAGTGTAGAAGGATTCCAGATAATTACACAAGGCAGATGCGTCATTCAAATCGTGAAGAGGTCTAAGAAGGTCTCTTAGCACAACGATATCTGACAGTGCCACAGTCATTCCTCCACCAGTCAAAGGATGCCTCATGTTAAATGCGTCTCCCATCAGAAGTGCACCAGGAGTTGGATATGGAGCAGCAGGCATACTCCTATTAGGCATTGTTCTTATGTTGCCATTATCAATTGCAGATATGAAAGCATTGTATAGCTCAGGGGGAATCTGGCATGCATGCAGACTCCTTTTATTAGTCCCAAGTAAAAATTCAACAGAAATGCTTAAAACAACAATGTGTTCTTGTTGAAGCCAACATCATTAATAGAAAATCAAAATGATCCAGCACATTGAGAAAACATATAGAATGGTAAACTAAGAAAACAGACTCTTCCTCTATTCTGATTCACCGAATCAAAGAAAGCAACATAATAAAGCAACCAAGTTAAATATGCAAAAAGAAAGTGATTAAGACTTCACACCTGAGGGGCCACCACAGTTTTCAAGAAATGAGACATTTCGCCATTAGAAATGGAGGGAACTTTTTGTCCAGGTACATCAACCAAACAACGAACCTCTGTGCTACTGATAGGATAAAACAGGATAGGGGAAGGATCCGCCAAGATAACATGTCCATGATTTGCATATGGAAGCTTACAGTTCTCCAGCACCAAAGCAACAAAACAAGAGGGGATATCAACCTGCAGATATATTTATTAAATGAATACAAACACTAAAGAATATTGCGCAATATAGGCAGAAGGAACACTTGAGTGAAACAATGGAAGACAATTTCTCAAAGAAATCTGGCACATTTATGAACCTTTATTTCAAATAAAAGAGTGTGACATATATAACAGTTGATTAACTTCATGACAGATTCTAATTGAATAAAAATTATTTACATATCACCTTTGGATTGCAGAGAGAGCGTCTTAAATTTGAGAAGCATCCATCACATACAACTGTGAGGGGAGCTTTAGCTATCAGCTCTTGACCATTCTTGGTTTTGTACTGCACCCCTTTCACAGTTCCATTCTCGGCAATTAGAGATGTGACAGTTCCTTGTTCTAGTTTGACACTGTAAAGACAAATTTGATCGACAATGAAAATAAGTAAGGAATTGATATTATAAATCACTACTAACTTGGCTAAATTTTAGGGGATCAGATATGATACTTGGGAAGGGTTGATGCTTTTTCTCTCATTCTTTGAATGAAACGTCCATTATGGAAGCTTCTCCCTGCAACATCTGACTCGAAATGTTGCAAGGGATATGATAGTTTAGTGCTTTTCCCATCCTTAAACAGAGCATATCCAAATACGCGCTGAGCATCAATCTCATTCACACAATCTGCAACCACATACATATAGCTTACATCACATATTACTATAACCACAGTGCCTATTTCTATGATTGGTTACTGGTATTCCATTTGCATTTTATACAGAAATAAGAGTGCATAACAAATTTCCATAACAATATATGCAATTTCATAAATCATACAAGATAATCCTTTTTGCTTACCCTCAAGCCCCAACTCCATCAATTTCAGGTAACCTCCTGGTTGTAGAAGTTCTCCAACAATTCTATCAGGTTCAGTCAAGTCTCTCTCAATCACTTTCACTCGGCGTCCATCCTTCAATAGTGATCAGTAAAAAACATGTTCCATCAGCATTACTCTCAAAGGCAAGAGCACCAAAAATGCATTTTAGGAAGCATTTGAACTCGTTAAACGAATGAGAGAAAAGAAAGGAAATCAAGAGAACAACAGAGATTGTTAAAGAGGAAGAGACTTATTTATCACCTTGCCAAGAGTGTACGCAAGGGCAGAACCAGCAACGCCTGCCCCAACAATGATTATATCCACATTCTCACCTATCTCTGAATCATGGGTTATTCCCTCATCAAAGCTCATCAAACAGTTCTCCTGCTGATTATTCCTCGAAGAAAAACTGTTGTGAATTTTCTTGTACATCAAAACAAGACCCAAGACAGAAGCAAGAAGTCCTCCAACTAAATATTGACAAACCATCTTCTCCAAAAAAAAAAATTGTGTGTGTTTTGAGTTCTATGTTTCCAGCAAAGGAACTTTGAGGCTTTTATAGGCTTGTGAAGGCCAAAGAGGGAACTCAAAAGCTACTTGGTCCATGCTAACAGTGGACCATCCCTGGTACTGTTTTTTTAATCGTTTGTTGAAGGAGCTGAGATAATAGTCAAAATACAGCAGTCAAATAATAACAACTTAATTGAGAAAAGATTAATATATTTTCAAGACGATTTATTAGTCTGGGGGATTTACTGTGGAAGACTAGTTCTGAAAAAGAGTGGAATTGATCAAGTAAGAGTTTGAGGATGCCAGAATTGGTCAAAAGGTAATGTTAAAAAAGTTTTCATGGTTTCAAAGTACCGGAAGCCAAACAGGGAATGACAAACAAATAAAAAGGAAAAAGCTTGTACAAGTATACAATAAAACAACTGAGAAAAAGAAAAGGGTGGATGTGTAGGTCAAGTGATCAGTCAGACCATCTCCGGGGGACAGTCATAGTTGTATTAGTAATGAGGTTCCAGGCAAAGTCTGATTAGCTTCGTGGTAAAGCAATGAACATGGAGTCTCATAGCAAAAATACTTCATTAAAAAAATCCAGAAAAAACAATACACTGGCCTAGAGATTTCCTCTGAAATTCTAGCCCTTAAAAGGACGTGAATCGGTCAGATCAGAGTTTGAGGACACATGAGCATTGGTCAAGTAATGTCAAACATTTTTTCAGGGTAATCAAACAAATAAAGAGAAAAAAAAATAACATTTCTCGTCTTATATAAGTAGCATAAATTTGAGTGAAAGTGAATGTGGGTGATACAGATTCATATTTTTAATTTAAAAATTATATTTAATAAATAATAAAAACTTATCTTTAATATTTTAGATATATCTCATCTCTTTTCATATAAAATTTATAATATTTTACTCGATTTATTTCAACCCTGTTATTTTTCACATAAAAAAAAATCAAATATATTTTAATATTACTTATCATGAATTTAAATTTTTAATTAAATATTATAAATATTATATTAATAAAAATAAATATATAAATATAAATCTTCTTATCACTTTATCAATTTTATGAATTGAATTAGACATGTAGTGGGACTTTGTGTCAAGTATTCAGTCACCCTTTTTTTTTGGCTTGGGAGAACGTGAAGCCTAAACCGTCCTTTAAAACCCCAAGCCACGAGGTTCAACAGTGAAAACAACAGTGTATTGTGCACTGTGCAGCTCTGCTCTGAGTTCGTAACGAGCCGTTTCCACCACTTCCAGCCTCCCGACTGTTGCCTTGCGTCGCCTCGCTAATTTCTCAATTCCATGTACCTTTTTTTGTGTCTTCTTTCCTTTCCTTTCCTTTCTTATCTTTTGTTTTTCTAAGATGGGTTTTTTGGAAATTGATCAATCAAATCACTATTAAATAAAATTCTATAGCTTACTGATTTGCAGAGGATAAAGCACAGATGCCCCACAGAACACGGCCTATGACAGCGCTGTTAGTGTTCACCGGCCTCAACGTTGTCTTGGTCTCAACCATTACTCCTGTCTATGATTTTGTCTGCTTCCTTCCTTACTGGGAAAGACGGGTTTGTTTCTCCACACTTTCCTTCTTTTATTTTCTTGCCCGTAACTTTGTTTTATTGTTAACCTATATTTGTTGCTGCTCAAGTTTGAAGGGATTTATTTAGCCTCTCACGTGTTTGCATTTCTTGTTCTAATGGGCGCAAATGAAATGATGCTTAAATGATAGTACGATTTGTTGCAACCAGAACTAAAATGGGTAAAAGTTGGTTCCTTTGCCTATGATGAGGTTGGATTTTGTCTTTCACTTGCTTGCCATTATTGTTCTTGTGACCGTTAGGG
>NW_018397255.1:6155473-6179716 GCF_002168275.2 Theobroma umbraticum | reverse complement strand
GAGATAGGAATGGTTTAGCAGTATTCTATAACGTTTACTATCAATCTGAAGTCATTTTCTTCATCCATTTCCTTTGCATCACGGAGCATTCAAATTGTAATTTGTTACTTTATTAGGATATTGGACTAATTTACCCATTTTTCTATGCTAAGCCTTGATGATGATTTAGGACCTGTTTTTCCTCTGTTTTTGACTTTCAAGGCTTTCCATTCTTAACAGTGTCGAACCACCCCCAAATTTGGACCAACTATAGCTTGCAACCTCTTCTTCCATTTTGTTGCATCTCAAATTGTTATTAGCTGCTCCAAAACTGGCTTCACGCTTAGGTCTTCAGCTTACACTAACAAAGATGTGCAGTCTGCATGTTGGGGGGGTGAGTGGGGGGTCTTATGTTCCTTTAGACTTTGGAGTTGGTCTCAAGTACAAATATGAGCCCAATGCTGTACACATACAAAATGGAAATTTTCCGCTCAAACAACATAGTTAAAATTTTCTTTCAAGCGCTAAACATCAAATAACTGGTAGTTTATTTGCCACTAAGAGATTATGAATGACTATAAAAGCCCTTTTTAAAGAGCATTCTCGATAAAGGAGAAATGAATTGTACAGGAGTTTGTATTTTATCAGCATAACCTTGTAATGGTTTATATTTAATCTGTTACCAATGCATGAATGAAAAATGACTGAAGCATCATTGATATGAACTGCTCAAGAACTAATCCATACTGGTCATCTTTGGAGAGATTCAGTCATACGACAAATCATAAATTGTTATGCTTGTCCAAGGAGTAATACTTATTTAAAAATAGCAGGGTTCTGTCATCCAAGAGTTAGGTTAATTCTGAGAACTCCGAATCACCTTATTTTACTCCTTTTATCTTCTTTTCTTGGACATTGTTTTCGTTGGCTTAGGATCTGAGAGATAAAAGTGGGATGACAAACTAATATGGGCAATTATTGCTGCTGTCTTATTTTATTCTTTTTGGGGAGGTCGAAAAGGTTTTTACTTTATCACAGTCATATTGTTTGCTTGAGGATGTTTGCAAATATATAGGATGTAATCAGAGGTAGTCATATGATATATGAGGAACTAAAGCATGCAGAAAAATACACACTCTCAATCTGTGTGAAGTACATGTGCATCTATACTCAATGTTTTCTCTGTGTACTTGAGTAAAGTTATCTTTTGTTTTGCAGAATCTGTCTTTCTGCAGTTACCTATTACATTGTATATGATGTTATATCAAGGTTCAATAGTACCATAATAAAGTTATAGAACCTTTCAATAGGCAAAATAATGTTTCAAACTATCAAACATGTACTAAATTTTGAATGTGATATGTGCATTGGTGTCTTGGTGGACTGCAGCTTCGCTAATCTGGCCCCTTTTAGTAAGTTTTTGTGCTTAGCCATTGTGATTATCACTCAACTAGAGTTGCACATTGGATGCATATTGTCATCAAATACTTACTGCACGTACATGGCATATGTTTGGTTTCAAACTTAAGGCTTGGGGTTTTTATTTGGTTTTGTTTCAGCGAGAACAGCGTCGTCTTGAACGTGAAGCTTTAGCACATAGATCTCAATCATCCTGAAAGATCTCTGGGATCCTTTTGGATTAATGACTAATTTATTAAATGCATCACTTTGAGTGCTAATTTTTCTTCTTGGAAGTCAAGATGTACAATAAGAGGTGAGGTGAGAGGCCCTTGCCCATTGCTTGTTGTGTCTGAATTTCCATAGATTGGAAACTGTTACTGTGAGAAAGGGGAAATGCTATGTCAAAGTCTTTTTAAGACTTCATGGATGTATTAAAGTGATCAAAATTACAAGGTTGGGCTGTGCAGATGGTGTGTGATTCAATGGAGTGCCATCATCAAACATGACGCTTGAACTCTTAAATTGTAATTTTCTGGAATCAAATTAATAGTAGCTTTAGCCTTACTTATGTTTGGATATCCCCTTAGATAGGGATACTCTTATGGACAAATAAGAAATAACATGCCATTGTCCAGGAAGCTAAATTTTCAAATGCTATGCAAAAGTTCATCAAGATTTTGTAGTTGAATGACTTGGTCGATCATAAATTTATAATTCACATGGCTTCTTCTATTTCTAAATTTCTAAAAGATTGTATTGGTGGGTGTGTGGCGTTGCAAGTTTCTATATGGACTTATCTTTGCCTATCTTTCTCATATATAGGATCCAACAAGCGTTTCATCTTTGGATTGTTTGTTAAAATGGAAACCCCAATCTTCTTGATGTAAGAATGTCAGAATATTGATAGTCGTGAAGTAATTGGAAAGGAATCTCAAAAATCCAAATGAATGTACTATATAGTCAATGGCATCCTTGGATAAGTGATTGCTAATACTGAATTTAACCTGCATTGTTTGCGAAGCACAGTATATCAGAGACATTCAGCTTACTTATTGTCACCCCATTAAACAGTTATACTTCACTCAAATTATCTCTACCATACAATAAAAGTATAAATTTTACCAAAGATGTCTTTGAGAAAGGTACATAAATCGAAGCTCATTGATTGATAAAAAGAAATTAAAATATATTGATTTTAAATTAATGTAGTTAAATAACCAAGAAGTCAAGATCAATATGAAAAAAAAAAAAAGAGAGAGAGAGAATGGTATAGTAAACGGAAAGGATAAATTGTTATAAGCAGAAAGTACTAGGGATGATGAAAATGGTATAGTGGGGATGTGGACATGGTGGGGAGAGCACCTGGGAAAGGCGGTAAAATACATAAATTGTGCGTATTAATTATTAAACGATTAAATTACATTACAATCATGCTTGGCTCTTGTTTGTTTTCTAATTATACATGTCACTATCATCATGTGTTTAAAGTATGAAAAGGAAAAAAAATTATTATCTCCAAAGAAATTCACTGACTAAAATGTGAACTTCCTTGGAAAAAAAATGATACTAAAAGCTTTACCTGCTAGAGGAATGCGCATCCCATAAGGGGAAAGGGGGAAATGGGGGCTGCCCAAAAAATTGAATTAGCTGTAGAGTAACTTCGACATTATGCCAGGTAACTGTAGGAAGAAGGCTATCTGGCAATATAATTTGAGTTATGCTTCTACAACTTTGGGTCAGCCAGCCGTTGCTTCATGCAGGTATATACATGGCACCTTCCAGATTGGTCTTGGTTAACATACCCACTCAAACTGACATCCTTTGGTTCAAGCAACCCTGAGTTCATACTGCGGATGTGAAGCCAAATTAGTTTTTAACCATTTTATACAGCCTTTGAACTACATATACACTCAGGGTACGGATTTTCATAGAAGGATTCTTCAGTTCTATAACGTGCTTTGCCTTTGATTCCAGGCGAAGGACCTTTTCTTTTTCTTGGAGCTCCTTGTCTGCGACATAAATACAAACAAACTATGTCAAAATTCATTCAGAATTATGCCCTTCCATTGGACAATGAAATAAGATACTTCCAATTTTTAATATGCTATCCCTTAGCAATTAAGTACTACTTAATTTGGTACATTATAATGTACTTGTGTAAGGTCCTTAACAGAAATAGTGCACAAATGGGTTTAATTTATGAAGAACAGAGAGTTGGTAGTTGCAAGACAGCCACCTGTTCTTGTGTATCTGCCGTACAAGGTACGAGAATGAGGATGCTTCTCTGTGCTGTCCACCTTCTAACTCATCAAAAAGCCTGACAAGTCCTTTCCTGCAAAGCAATAACATCCTTGAGATAAGAGCACAAACTGCTTATAAGCATGATATTTTCTCAGGGAAAAAGGATAATGGAATAAAGTATTTATAGGGTATCACTCATTATGATACAAAGTATTTCCATGAAAGAAGTTAAAAAGCCATCATTAAAGTTCATATGACCTTGTATTAAGAGAAAACCAGCAAGACATGTTTCTTTTCCAAGAGAATATTTTTTATCGGACACCAGAACCAAAGTAGACAAACTACATCGACAGAGATTAATTCCTGTGGAAGACTCCACTGCTCACTCCTAGCATCTTTCTAAATTGAAGAGCCAGAAAAGAAAATTGGACCAATGAATTGCCTTAACTCACATTTTGGGATTCAACATAAAAGCAGAACATATAGAGGACCTAGGGTAACTCCAAATTAGATTGAAGTCAAAGATGCATAGTTCACATGCTTATTGAAATATGTGGGCAGCCTTTAAAAGAACAAAAAATAATAATATCTTTACTATTTTTTACCTGTCTGGGGTGATTGTCTTCCGATGACCTAAGAATCTGCGGTGCCCCTCAACAGCTCGTGCCATGTTACCTGAATAAGATGGAACAAACACGTCGCTTTCTATGGAAATAATGTAATCTAGTGCAGCACTTTGAGAGGCATGCTTAGCAAATGCTTTCAACTCTTTCTCTGTAGCCAGTTGTTCCTGTCATGAACAAAACCACCAATTCAGGAAGACAACTAATCCACCAAGTCATGAAGGAACCTCATTCTCATGGCAGATTTATGCAACACCAAACTATTATAAATATGAAACTAAGCTAAGATAAGACTCACCAACCTTGAAAACTAGATTTGGGAAATGAGACATAAGCTCTAAAAGGCGAGCATCACCACCATAAATTTCACCAGATGCAACATAAATTAATGTTGATGGAGGATAACCAACAGCTTGAAGAAATATTCCAACTTCCTTCGGAGTTAGCGGACAAAAGCCACCTAGTCTCTGTTCAGTCGAGTTTATCTCTTTAATCTTCCAATGCTTTGTGTTATCCCTGGAAAGATATTTTAAAAAATCTAGTGTAAGCTAGCACATAAACACCAAAAAGTTCACTTCTCTCATGTTAATACTTGGTCAAAAAGTCACATTCTTGCCCAATCTTCAATAATCTTTAACTAAAAATGCATATACATTCTGTTAGTAGACACATCAAGGGAAGGAGAAACTAGCTAACATTTTCTGAAACTTTGAAGAATTAAATACAAAAATGAAGTCAGCAAATTGAAATTATTAGAAGGTTAGTTTACTCCATGAGGTTTAATTGGTAAAATCTCTTTTCTATGTTTTGCAAATACTGGGGATTGATCATGTTTATCATATTGCCAGTAATTGATAAAACAATAACCAGAGCACATGAACAAGGAGAGGGTCAAGGCAGAGGTCTATATCCTCATTGAACTGGACTACTTTAATAGGCATAGGTAGGGAGTTCTTTTTGTTTGAAACTAGCCCATTTGAATAAATGGAGGAGAAAAGGATACTGCTATGCCTGTAAGTAAATGCAAGAGCACAAAGGGTAGGTTCTCACCTCATTATTCTCAGCTCTTCAGCTTCTGCATCAGTCAGACCATATGTACAACCAGTAAAAGCTAGCATGTCTTTCTCATATCTTAAGTGAAGTGCAATGTATCTTCCACTCCGCATTCTCAGCCGATCTACCAGCTTCTGTGGTGTCACCGTCACGCATACTCAGAACCTAATCTAAAGGGAAGCCCCATAGGAGACCTCCTAAATGTATCAATAATGAAATTAAACATGAATATGTGTTGGGCTCAATTGTATTCTAGCATTACACAATGAATTTGTTATAAAGTTTTAAATTCTTGCTGCATCCTACAAGTTTCACATGCCTTTTTGTTCATGTGCATGCATGTGTTTGGGCACTACAGCAACAGGGGCAGCAACACCAAAGAGGAGCAACTTACCTTTCCTAAGCTCTGAATGGGGGGAGAGAAGTGGAGTGCATGATATAAAGCACGGCATCTCAACCTCTGTAGGTCAAGAGGAAGATCGTTGTTTGCAAGTCGAGAATCTGATTTAACAACATGGATTACCTGCAAATGTTGCTCGATCAGCATCCTTGGATTCAAAACTAGGTTTTACTTTATTTTATAAGAGAAAGAGGCTAAAATTTGATGATCGGATCACATAGAGGCATCACATTTATTCAATCATCATCAATGGTATAAGAAGATTCTAGCAGCAGTCTAACATAGATATAATAAGGTACTGCCATTAGTGCAGGCCACCTGAACTTAGGGACTACTGAAGTCCATTTTAAGACAATTCATTTTGCAATGTTAGTCCCAACTCATGCGTTCTTGGTTCCCTTAGTACCTAAAGGATGTTATTCTGAATGAATATGCATCATGCAAATTTTAGAAAAGCGCATCCAGTTTAAGAATTTATTTATTATAATTTGGGCAACTAAACCTTATTATTAAACTACATATAAATGATTTCAGTATATAAAATGTTCTCCTTTCTTATTGGTATAAAAACTGCATTAAACAAAATAGAAATCATATTTTGACAAATGTTAATTAGGACAAATAGCAGGACATAATTATATGTAGATCAACCATGTCACAAATCTCAGTTGCAGGGTATCTAAAAGTAAGGCCTCAACTAAAACATAAAGTTCCAACAAGTATAGCAACAAACATGGTTTATATACCTGATGGTCCTCCCAAAGCTGCATCATTTCTTTGTAGTAACCCATGCTAGACCAGGAAGTAAAGTGCTTTCGGGCCCGAGGAACAAGCTCCAGTTCCTTGGGAAGCTCCCTGATAATCCTCACATCTCCTTGTAAAGTTTTGATGAAATGAAGCTCATCAAATATATCAGAAAACGTACTGTTCCATAAAATTCATGATAAGAGACCTTAAGTAATAACAGGACAGAAATGAAGACAAATAATATTACAAACTTGTTGGACTTAAGCTAGAAACAAATGAAAATACCTTGAGTCTTGCCAGAAGGACCGTTTATCCAGCTGTGGAATGACTAAGGTTGCGTTCATTATGTGTGCCACAGCCACCATGTCTGATATCTACAAGAAAACAGTTACTGAATTTTTGGTCAATGAAACAACAAGGCAAGAGTAAGGCAGCATGCATGAAACTTGAATGCAAAAACTCAAAAACAACTATGAATTGTAGAGCTAAAAAACAAACTTAATCAAGTACATATTCAAGTTATTCAATAGGTTAAACAACATGAAGAAATCCGTTTTCTACACATAAACTGTTGAAAGCTTTCCACAGCAACAAGTATAGACCTCCAACCCTTCTTAAAGCTGTAAAAACTGATATGCATTTTACTTAAAGAGTACAAACGATGCAATTCTTAACTCTAACTTAAAAGGTTTAAACCATTTCATATCAGCAATAACAATTGATTTACTCTGGGCAAAAAGCTCCACTGTCTTCAACTGAAATTGATAAAATCATTGTTTATAATAAGTCAGAGTTACTAATTAAATACCCTTGTGGATCATCGAGAGATGGCAAAAAAAGGGTCCACTTTGAATTTTTATTTAGAACTTGAAGTTAAAATTTTGTCATGTAGTTGTAAAGGCATGAAGTTTTTGTTCAAACATTTGTCACTCCTATAATGAAGCAAGCATCCCCACAAAAACCATATAGTTGATACATTCTTAATTTATGCTTTTTTGGAAGTAAAAGAATTAGGGGCTGAACTGATAGAAGGAAATGCTATTACCTTCCTCCTGTGTAAGGGGCAGAAAGGAAACAAGTTTCCCTAAAAAATATTTCTCACCTCTACGAGACGCACATCGTAACACTAGCTACAAGTTTAATATGCAAGAAGAGGTCCACAATTATCTATGACATAAACCCCTTAAAGAAGAAAAAAATTCAATGCCAGGTGGGAAAATCTATCTTAACCATGAAGGCAATTTTCAATTCTATAAAATCATAGCATGTGCTCTGGAAGTAGTTAGACATACATATGGAAAAAGCAGGCCAAAAGGAAAAAGAAAAAGAAAACAAAGAAATAGATATAAGTAAACATACACCAGTGCGCATTTGATTCAAGCCCCCATTGCTTTTCACTGTTAAATAGTGGCCGGACCCTTGTGCAGCTGACATTGCACAAATGGAATCAGAGAAAAACACAATTGGAGACAGCAAACAGATAAACAAACAAATAAACAACTGCACACTGGGTAAAAGAGTATGCTAAACAAAACAAATGCTCCAAAAAAAAAAAAGGGTAGTCTTCCAACAGAGTAACAATAATAAATTTGTAGGAGAGATTGCAGGAGTGAGATAGCAACCAAGATATTTTAGATTTTACCTTTATATCTGCTTGTAGGCTTGACACATGGACGTAAACCATGGCTAGAAGGAGCACCCCAAAGTTCTTCATCAGCTACCTACAAAACTCAAGAGGAAATTATAGAGACAATTTGCCCTTGAATTCTTTTTGTTTTTTTTGTTAACAACGCATCATGGTATTCTAACACAAATCGTACACTTTATAATAATAACGGCTAGATGCCTGCGAATTTATTTATATACTTTCAGATAGTGTAAAAAGACAATGACCCGTTTCTTCAAAAGCCTCAAATATAACCGGCCATTAACAGAAACAGGAGAAATATTAAAACCACACCTGTAGAAGTTGAGATTGAGATTGGGATTGGGATTGGGATTGGGAGTGAGATTCGTGAGAGATAATTGGGTTTTGTTTATCTTCCACGATGTTGCCAGCGTTGAAGAGGAAAATGACGATTGAAAACGCAAAGAGGAAGATTATGTAAAGAGCAATGGCCGTAGGAGATTGCTTCCTAGAAAGAAATTTGGATGTTAAAGAGGTTCTCATAAGAGAAGAGCCTCTGTAGTTTACCATTCCTAGCAGATCTCCCGCATCCCTTTCTGCCTTTCGAAATCGTTATGTCCACGAATATATCCTTTGAAAATCGATTAAATTAACAATAAAAGTTTGCACCTAATCTAATCGAGCTTGGCTCGAGGACAGTGAGAAGTCGGGGTTGGGTTGGACTTGAATTTCCAAACCGACTCTCACCTACGCTTTAACCCCCCAAATAATATTTCTATCGATAATGAGTATTACATAATTAAAATAAATTAATATTTCATAAATAAAAAAATTAAAATAATTACTCATTTTGGGACGGCCCAGGTACGGATTCGGACCTGCATTTGACCAAATTATGAATTTTTAATTCCTTCTAATGTCCGTATCAATAAATTGATAACACAAGCTACATCTCATATGCTTGGTTCATTAAAAACTTACAAATCATTCAAATAAATATTTTCTAAAAAATATTAAAAATCAATTTGTTATGTATATTATCATGTGTTTAATTAATTAAAATTTTAAAACTTCTCAAAATTTAATTATTTATATTATCAATTTAACATTGACCCGTTAAATTAATATATTTATCATTTTTTAATAAAAATGCATAAATTTAATTTATTGAAATAAAAAAGAGAGATCAAAATCTACAATTTGATACAAAAAGCTATAATTTTTTTCTTAGTATTCGTTTGGTTTGATTTTTTTTTTAACTTATCTATCTCTTAAAAATAAAAATCAAGTTAAATATAAATTTTTGAAAAACTCTTAAAAAAATATTTTTTTTAAAAAAACTAGCTTTTAAAAAAGGTCCTATGATGAGCTTTTTCTTCTTTTTTTTTTAAATACAAGAAAATTTTTATTTTTATTTCAAAAATATCTTCAATTAAAAATAATTATAATATAATTTTTTTAAAAAATACCTTTTATAATAATTTTAACTAAAGTTATAATTTATAAAAAATAACTTATAAAAAAAATTTATCAAATAATTTTAGCTTAATTATAAAAAATATTATTTTTTATAAAAACTTTATAATAATTTTTAAATTAGAAAAAAATTAAGTCTGGCTCATACTCAAAGATTATTATATAAATATAACAAAATGATACAAAAAGCTTAACATAAAACCCAGTCATGAAAAGAGACCGGTTATATAAGAGGACTGCCCAAGATAAGGAGGAAAACACATGATACAAACACCATAGTCCTTAAAACAGCAATTTCCATATCCCTAGCCATCAAAAACAACACTAAGAATCCAAATCCAGCGGAGAGAAGATACCCTAAGGCACAGCGTAGAATTAGATTTGCGACCCTGCTACCAAGAAAAAACTTCCAGATTGTATCATCCTTGTACCGGGAAACTGCCAAACACATTTTCAAAAGCAATCACCAACCACCGCGCAAAGAAACATACAAGAGCATCAAAATTCCATCACTTGCATCAGGTATTAATGTCTCCTGCAACAATACAATTAACACTTTACAATGTTGTCCTTTCTACGCATGTCTAGAGACAACTTAACTTCCTCAACCACTCCACCGAATCAGAGTCTTAAAGCCTCCAGAAAATTCGTTCATCACAATTAGTCAATTTAGTCTCCTAAATCAACACGCGTTTGAAATAATTTTAAGAAAATAACCCTCATCATTGCTGTCCCTAACTATGTTATAAACCAGCTGTATACAAAACACAATTCCCCAAACATCTCACCAAATCAAGCACCTTCCACTCCACAAGTCACCCAAACATATGAAATCGGCATCCCATGCCAATCAGAAGCACAAATAGATAACGCAACACATATCCACCAATTAATTAAAAAATTAAAAATTATTCCACTCTTACGAGATGGTCAAAAAGCTGGTTGTCATCACAATATGAGACCATGTTTAGCAAAAATCTCAAGTTCAACACCTCCTCGGTCTGTCTGTGCAAAACCATATTCCTACCCTGAACATCCTCATCTGACATAGATGCACTAAACATCGGAACTTCTGAATTCGGACAATTGAAATTCTTTCCTTTTCCCTTTCTTGTCTGCTTCTTCGCTTTCCTCCCCCTCTGTCTCTTCCTCTTACGCCAATTGCTTTTCTCTTCCAATGCATCATATTCCACCTCATTATTTGATTTGGGCACACAAAAGTCCTCAACAATACATCCTAAACTATTTAGAAAAAATTAAATAAATCTTTATTTCCAATCCAATTCTTATATTTTTATTTTAAATTAAATAAATTTTTATAATTAATAATTAATTAATTATTATTAATTAAAATATAACTTATTACTTTATATATATGTTATTGATATACTGTTAACGTAAAAAATAAAAAATATTACATGATTATATTATCATATCAAATTGATATGTTACGTTATTATCAATTATAATATATCAATATATCATATTATTATTAAATATAATAAGTTAGTATGTCATGTAAACGTCACGTGACATAGAATGAAAAATAATATTTTAATTAAATCGATTAATTATAAAATTTTATTTGATTAAAAATAAAAATAAAAATATTTATTTGATTAAAAATAAAAAATATAAAAATTTGATTAAATATAATAAAAATATAAAAATTTATTTTAAATTTTTAAATAATTTAAAAACTTTTTTATATACTAGGTTTACTGTTAACCTAATTTGGAACAGGTGCAGCCTTCTTGGACCAAACAAATCTTTATTTGGTGCTCGCCCCGAAAATTTCATCGGACCTTAAAGGTTTTGCCCAAAACTTGAACCGACAACAGTCCAACGCCACCCTTTTTTTAACCAAGCCCTTGGCCCTTTTCATTTGTTTTTAGCAAACGTGCCGATTTTCTGGCTCTACTGCATTCTATCCCGAAACGCAGCGTTCGGCTTTCCTCTCCAAAACCCACACAGAAACTCCAGCTCCCAGCATGCCTTGACGAGGCAAGCAGGCACAGATAAATTCCAACATTTTCTCCTGCGTTTTCCCGCACTAGAAAGTGTAGCAGAGAAAATATTTTCCTTTTCCTTTCGATGATAGAACAGGAAAATGAATTCTTATCTATCCAAACCAATTACTTTCATTGAAGCTCCAACAATATTTTGCTTCTCATCTAAAACTCTTCTCATTAAATTCCCCTATTCTTTTTCTCCCAATAAATCCTTTAAAAACGCTTTCAACCCTAAATTAACCTTTATTAAACGCAAAAATCTCACCATTACTGCTTCCAATGCTTCCATGTCCAGTTCGAGTTCCTACTCGGTTGTCGGTTCCAATACTGTAGAAGAAGAAGATGCCGAGTCCACTCAATTATTCGAGGTTCTCTTTTTTTTTTTTCTATTTTTCTTTCACTTGTTTTCAATTTTTTTTATCCACTAATGTGATAGCCTGTTTGTTCGATGAGAAAATAATGTGGGGTGCGGGAAGTGGAAATGGAAAACCTTCACTCTGATTGGTTGTTGCATTTTGTTCTCGAAAGCAAAGGGCAAATGAAGTATCTTGAATGACTTAACTTTTGTGATTGATAAAATGCATCATTTTACATTCATATGGAACGATTATGTTTAGGTGTATTACAGTTTTAACTATTTGCTCAATTTTTATATTATGATTTTGGTTCTTGCTATTATCTTTTACTTTTTAGTGATTTTGAAGCAACTGAGCAAAAAGTTAATTAGGAAAACGACAACATGCGATACTACATTTTTAGTAAATGTTCGAAGGAAAAGTAACAACAAATCGTATTGCATTTTCCTAATGTTTGATGACGCAAAAAACAAGTTGCATAAGCAACAGCCAAACGGTTCCTGATATATGGGCACGTAGGTTTAATGGTATTTGATGCCAAGTGGAGAATCCAAATATGTTGTTTAGTTTGTTATCGACTATAAAATGCTTGACAATTTCATACATGTGGGATGATTCATCAATTTGTGCAGTTTTTAATTGTTACAATTGATATACTATGAAGTTTCATGCTTTGTTATCATAGATACTTCTGTAGATTTAATCTAAGAATAGCCAGTATTACATCTAAGGAGCTGTAATTTGCATAAATGGGCTAAATCTTTCTGTGTATATAGGACTCATTTTCTTTGAAAACATGGAAAAAGAATTCATAAGTTCTTTAATTAGATCTGTAGCAACAGTGAAACTGGTATAGCAGAGTTTAAATTTAGTCTGCCACTTCAGCTATAGGTGCTTTTCTTATTGCTATCTATTAATATGATGCTACTTTCTGTTATCTGAACTTTGTAAGTATAATCACTCTTATCTTATAGAATTTTTGTTTTTAATTGTAAAAGCGTAACTGAAACTTGCTTGAATTTATATTTAAGATGTGGGCATTATCTTCTTCCAGAGTTTGCAGTTTCAGGAGGCAGGATCATGGATTGCATCCTTATTCTCTTTTAGGATGGCCACTGATTTGCAAATGGCTGATTAGCCTGTGGGTTTTGCTTGCCTTCTAACCTTTGTTAATTTCAATTATATTCCAGAAATTAAAGGATGCAGAGAGACAAAGAATAAATAAACTGGAAGAGTTTGAAAGGAAGGCCGACTTGCAGCTAGAGAGACAGCTTGTCATGGCTTCCTGTTGGAGCAGAGCCCTGTTGACGATGCGTGGAAAGTTGAAGGGGACAGAGTGGGATCCTGAGAGTTCACATAGAATTGACTTTAGTGACTTTATGGGACTTCTTAACTCTAACAATGTCCAATTTATGGAGTATTCAAATTATGGTCAGACAATATCAGGTAAGAAAGTTAAACTTGTTTTATCTTATGTTAAATCTTTTTCTCTTTGCTAGCAACTTAATCTCTGGTGTTTGTTTACCTGTTTACAGCTTTTTTTATTGTGGCTTTTGGCTTGCACTTCACAGTAAAATGAAATCATAATTATCTGACCAAATTTAAAGGCTTATTATCTTTGATCTATTTGATAATGTAGGGGTTATTTCATAATGCATTTTTTACTTATAACTGCTATAGCTGTTGACTATGAGAGGTCTTATTCAGGCTGTCTTAGATGCAAAAGTATGTGAAGGGCTAATTGCTGGCATTTCCATGAAATAGTAGGCTAAGATTATTATACCTGTGTATATTCGTATTTTTTGTTATTTTGTAACTGATTTCAGAATCAAGTGTTAACTTTTGCTATCCACACATTGTGAAAGGTTTCTGTGACTCCTTTTTGGGAGTCTATTTAGAGTGATTGCAAAATATGAGCTCATACATGTTAATCCAAGGATTGGGATAGAGCAATATGTTTGGTATCATACACGCTTAGCTGTGTGTCCTCAGTTCTTTTTAGTGCAGTACTGGTGACCTAGATTGGTGGATTATATTACGGAATGGTGGTGCAGCACAATGATTATTTGTCGTTCGACTGCTATTGTTGCTCATTTCTTCAATTTTAAAATTTTAGCACATCACTAAAGAAGATTGAAGAACAGATGCAGTGTCCTAAAACCAAATGAACTCCAGTGGTAGTGCCATCAGCCCAACTGCTCTTCAAAGAACTCGGATATCATTTTGTTTACTCTGAACCAGGATGAGAGAGAGAGCAAGAAAATAGCATCTAAATTAGGAGTACCCTTTAATGTTTGTAAGAGTTGGTTGATTGTTTCCAGCTAGACTCAGGCATACTGTTTTTTTATCTCTGTTAACAAGCCTCATACAATTTTTTAGTTTTGCGTACTCTAGGGTTGGTATTAGGTTGTGGCAGTCAAGTTTGCTTATTGAGTATATGGGATGAAGTGATCTGAATGTTCAATACTCAAATTATATTGCACCTTGATCTTAGCAATTCTGATACTCGAAGTAGTTTATTAAAGTGTACCTAAATATCCTAGATTGGTACCCTGAAGTATCTCCATGAGTTCTTGGAATGTGTATTTGGATTTAGACATTGATCTTTCAGTTGGCTATTTGTTATGTTTTTCCATATTTTTGCATCCTAAAGATGTTTGTTCTGCTTGATGTTCTTATTCTCAGTGCTTGACCTAAATCCTATTTGTCAACTTGGTTTCTCGTCCATGCTGGTTGCATCAAAGGGTGTAAGTGAGTCAAGCCACTTGTGAACTATTCAGACTTAACTCAAGGAATACTTGAGCTTGGTAACTCAAGGAATACTTGAGCTTGGCTCATTCCTTTGTTGAGTCAAGCTTAAGCTCAATCAACAGGTTGAGCTGAGTTTGAGTTTTTGAACACTCTGCTTGGGCTTGCTTATGAGCCTAATTGAGCTTTTGAAAATTTTAACTTTATTTTAATGAATTTTATATGTAATATACATATGAAAATGAATTATAATATCTATTTTCATACTTACATTCTTACCTTATATAAATAATATACAATTTTAATTGGAGCTTGAGAATGATCTTGACTTTGACTTGTTGCTTGGGTCGATTATGATGGATCCAAATTGGCAGCTAGAGTAGTGTTATTATGTCTGAGCCGAGTTTACGTAGGACAATAATGCTTCTCCAGATAGACTTGGAATTTTGGGTCCAGTAATTGAGTTTAGCTCAAACTTTCACTGGATTGGCTATGGTTAGCTTTATCACATCCTTTTTGCATCATCATGCAGATTGACAAAGTCTCTAGCTACTTGTTATTCTTTTTTCTTTCCCTGAACTCTGCTGAGTATCCTGCAGTGATTTTGCCATACTACAAAGATAGGAAAATGGATAGAGGAGGGGGAAATTCAAAGAACGAAATAATTTTTCGGCGCCATGTGGTTGACCGCATGCCCATTGATTGTTGGAATGATGTTTGGAAAAAGCTTCACGAGCAAATTGTGAATGTTGATGTCCTGAATGTTGACACGGTACCTGCAGAAGTTTACTCCACTATTGCGACTGCGGTTATATGGTCTATGCGACTTGCCTTGTCAATTGCATTATATCTCTGGATTGATAATTTGATGAGGCCCATTTATGCAAAGCTAATACCCTGTGATTTGGGAGCTCCTAGCAAAAAAATTAGGGAACCACTCAAGCGCCGTGCCCTTGGATCATTAGGCAAGAGCCGGTATGTAAACAATGATTTCCCAGTGGGTTGGTTGTTGATTAACTGTTTTGCTTTTGTTTTATTGGATAGCTAATGATATTACTAAGTTAGTATTTCTATTATGTATGACTGGGATCAACATTAGGTGCGCTTTTTCTCTATTGCTGTCTAGAAGAAGTGCGATTTATCTAGTTGATTAATATCTGCTTTGTTTGCTGGTGAATTTATTACGCCTAAGACTGCTGGCCTTTATGTTTTGTCAAGTCATGAGTAGATTGAGTGAGTGAAACCCGACCATAGTTACAGGGGCAAGTGGCTAAAATGTCATTGAGCTCAATGACCTTTTTTTTTCACCAGTGTTGAGCTCAATGACTTTAGTCGTGATGCTTGCTTGATGTCTAATATATTTTCTACATAAAATTTTATTATGATTTGGAAGATTAAGTTTAAAATATTACCAAAATGAAAAAAAGAGTAGCATGTGCAGCCTCCAAGAAGTGATCTTTAATTTGGCTAGAAACTAGATTAAAATTGTTTCACTTAATTATTATCATATGCATGAAAATTCTATTAAAATTTAATTTAATAGTATAATTTTAATTAATGTTGCATAAATGAGTTTGTGTGCATGGATAGCTTACACATGTACTTATTTACAGGTCAGCTAATTTATTAAAAAGCTTGGAGTTTTCTCATTGATTCAAACGAGTTAACCTTAAGAATTGCATATATAAAAAGTTAACTTACTTTTTTAGTCTTTTACACCCTGGCATATGTGTAATGACAAGTTTTAGAGCATCATAAGAAAGTCTAATTTCCATCAACAATCTGGTCTCTTAAACCCTTTTTGTCAACCTCACGATATATGTGATTTTGCTCAAGAATATGTTTTTCACTTGTGTGCCTCTCTTGCCCTTGCCCTGTTAACATTTGTCATGGGATCTAGTGTCAGACACTATGATACCTCTAAAAATTTGAAGTGCCCAATAAGTGTGGAACAGAAAGTCTTGATTGTGTTATAACCTTTGCTCATAGAATTTGAAAAGAATATTAAAAACAGATGATTATGTAGTTCTCCAATTCCTTTTATTGGTTTAAAATACCTATTCTTGTTTTCTTTGTTCTTTTTTTCTTTATCCTTTTGTTTTATAATATTAAATGCTGATGTGTATTCGTCGTCACTCTCATTTCTGTTTAGTATTTCGTGGGAATTTTATCAAATTTTCGATTTTGTAAAGTAATTGCATTGTTTGTGTTTGTCTATAGTAATAAACATGATTCTTTGCATATTAATATCATCACCGATACCATCTCTGCTACATTTGCTGCTGTTTGCAATTTACTTAATCATTGTTATAATCTCAATAATTGTTTGTGAGTAATCATTCTAATTATAATCTCAATGATGATTGCAGAGTTCTGAATTCTAATATTTCGACTTGTATAGTCCACCAAAAAAAAGAGTTTCTATCTTATACAAAGTCAACGCTTTCATGAATAATTACTGATGCCTACATTCTTTTCACAAGTGTTTTCTTGACTGGGTCAAAAGGAGTTTAGGCGATTATGTTGTGAATATAGTTTGAAAGGTTGTTGGTAACTAATCATTCTACCAGGGTTCTAACTTTACTTCTTTATAACCAGGGCAAAATTTATATCAGCGGAGGAAAGAACTGGTGTTACTTTTGATGATTTTGCTGGTCAAGAATATATAAAGAGAGAACTACAAGAGATTGTACGAATTTTAAAAAATGATGATGAGTTCCAAAATAAAGGTATCTATTGCCCAAAAGGTGTTCTGCTCCATGGGCCTCCCGGGACTGGTAAAACACTGCTGGCCAAAGCTATTGCTGGTGAAGCAGGACTACCATTCTTTGCAGCAAATGGCACTGATTTTGTAGAGGTGAGGGCTGGTTTCTTCACCAAATTCTCATTGCTTTCAATTTATCAACGTTGTCTTCTGGATTTTTTGGATGCTTTAATTTTAGGCTTTATCCTAAACATCTTTGGGAAACTATGGCCTTAAATCAAGTGAAATTGGAAAAGAAGCTTTAATTGCCTTTTTTTTCCTTGAAACTTGTCACTCATTCTTTTTCAGCTCATTTACTTCATACTTGTGTTGCTGTTAATTATGGTTCTTTATTTATTTTAAAGGGTCACAGGTAGGGAAATTTTGAATATGGTCTGATGGATGTTCTCTCAACTTCAATCCATGCCTTAGTTTTGTCATCCAAGACTCTTTGCACTGACCCTGGACTCTCCCTTATGCTTTTATTTTCTCGTTTACGCATGCATAATGTTGCAACTGAGGGCATTTATTTGAGCCTTGTCTCAATGTGTGATTCCTAGATAGTCTGTGAAAGAAAATGCGCCTTGATATCTGCTACTCCTTTAAGATGTCATGGTTTAGTGCATTGTTTATTAACAGTTTTCATGTTGCCTCCCTAATGGCCTAGAATTTTTCAAGACAAGTCTTTTATTCTGTGTGTAATCTTGAATTTTGATTTGCCTTTATCCATATTGTATTTATTTCTTTTTTAATGTGATTTGCATCTGAAACTGGTGGAACTAGAGATCTGGCTGACCTCGAGATTTAACTTGCCAGATGTTCGTTGGCGTCGCAGCATCACGTGTGAAGGACCTGTTTGCTAATGCCAGATCATTTGCGCCTTCAATAATTTTTATTGATGAGATCGATGCTATCGGTAGCAAACGTGGTGGACCTGATATTGGCGGTGTAAGATAATTCACCTTTATTTTTGGCCAATAGACAAGTTACCTTTATTATCATTATTTCTATATCATTTGGAAAAAACCTTGGGGGTGTGGGTGGGGGGCCTTTTTTTTCAACTTGAGCGACCAGAACCCTTAAATGGTAATAAAATCAAAAGGCCAAGACTTGTACTTTTTAGCTACAGTAGTTATTCATCTGTGTAATCAATAGAAACGTTAAAAGGTAACAATAGTAAGACCCGCCTTTTGTCCCTATAATCAAAATACGTTCTAAAAGATATTGATTCTGGACTTTTCTTGAATTTGAGATGCTGCAAGCTCCTGCATGCTAGATATCTGAAAAATATATATAAAGAAAACATAATTAACTTCTCCCAACAATCTCAGAAGTCACTGTCAATCTCAAACTAAGTCTCAAAACTTCCAAATAGAAATTATAAAATTTTTCTTGAGCTTAGGTTTTTGACCTTTAAATTGGCTTAGCAAGCTGCATCATCACTCTTCTTTTTCCACTTTGGGTAATGCTCTAAAAATTTCTGATTCCCAACCAGTCCCAGCTGCCTGCTGCTGGAAGAGGAAAAAGAATGATAAAGAAAGAGTTGCACACGTATCCATCACCCATCTGGATTGTTTCATCCTTGCTTTGGAGTGTTAAGTTTTACCTTTGTTTGACTTTGCTGAACCTTTTACCTGCAAAGCTGTACTAGAACTTCCTGTCAGAAAACTCTCCCAGAATTCAGCTTAGAATAGATTGAAAATAAAAAAAGTTTAGAACTTTAAAGATGGATTACTGTTGTCAAAGGGCAAGGCACAATCCGGCTACTGGTACCCTCATATTACTCAAGGCAGAAAGTGCAAAAAAAGGGTTTGCTCGAGTGAAGTAAGGACTAATTTCTAAATAATACTTACTATATACATAAAACAAAGAAAATTCTCTTATCAATTCTAATAATCTTAAAATATATGATTTTGCTAACGAGTTTGTTTCATTACAAGATTTAATGTGTACCAAAGATCAAGCATTACCATAATTAATGAGACAGAATTTGCTAATGTTTCCTTTTCTTCCATTTTCAATGAAAAGTTGTGGCTTGAGTATATTACCATTTTTTAAAGTTAATTCTAAGAAATTAAAACCTCAAGGAACAAAGGGACAATGAAGTTAGATGAGCTTTTCATGCACCTTTTGCCTTAAAAAAAAGCACATCAGGCATGTGTGTTAATTTATTTGCACTGTGCTTTAGGGCTAGGCAAGTGTCTTGACAATGCTTTGGGACTTTTTCATTGCAACATTTACTTAAATTGATAATTAATGTATACGAACATTATGCTGATAAAAATTATGTTGGGCAATATTTTGCTGTTTAAGGCGAATCTATATGGGTGGGTCATCTATGGGGAACCTATGATTCTTTAGTTTTGATTTTCTTTTGTTTTCCTTTTTGTGTAATAGTTGTGAAAAGTTTAAGATAATGCTATGTAAACCCTTACCATGCTTCTATTCTTCTCAAACAAACTACTGGATGATATCTCTTACTCTATTTGCCTTTACCTCTGATGCATTCTTGCCCCCTTTCCTGTCAAACGCCCAAATTTCCAAGTAAGCTGGAAGTTGGAAGGGTGATTGGACCCATATGTATGTGTATTTTCACACAAACATATAACTATACGTACATTACACATACTTGTGTATGTATGTATCCCTGGACTTATGTCGCAACTTCTTGATTTGGGATATCATACTGACATGTGAATATCATTGTAGACCTTTGCAGTGGAATCTTTTGTACATATTCTCTCCAACCAACTAAAAGGCTCATTAGGCGTCTTAATTCAATTGGATTGCCATACAAATTCCTTTGTGAACCTTTGTCATTTTTGTTATGTCAAATTAATCTGAAACTTTTCTTGTGATAGATGTGGCAATAAAGCCCTGTAGTCATATTAGGATCCTGACTTAGCCTTATCTTTCTCACCTATTGGTTGTCATCTTCCCCTGACTTCATTGTGTATGGCTTTGTACATTTAATTTTTTTGTATAGGGTGGTGCAGAAAGGGAACAGGGTCTGCTTCAGATACTGACTGAGATGGATGGATTTAAAGTTTCCACATCACAGGTATTAATTTATGTATTCACTTGGATTGAAGAGGAGTTTTTCTGATTCAACTGCTAAATTTGGCCTTGTCAGGTGTTAGTTATAGGTGCAACAAATAGACTGGATATTCTTGATCCTGCTCTCCTGAGAAAGGGCCGGTTTGACAAGATAATAAGAGTTGGGTTGCCATCTAAAGATGGTAGATTGGCCATATTGAAGGTATTTGTTTAATGTGTTTATAATGAGAAGCCTATAATGTTCTCATGCATGATTTGTATCGATTATTATATGATTTTATTTTTGTGCCTCACAGGTCCATGCTAGAAATAAATTTTTTCGCTCTGAGGAGGAGAAAGAGGCTCTCCTGGAGGAAGTTGCAGTGCTTACAGAAGACTTTACTGGGGCAGAGCTCCAAAATATACTGTAAATAACGCTATACTTATAGTTTCTTGCTTTTGCTTTTTTCCACTTAACATCAGGGGAGAGAGCTAATGTTTCCTAAACTGAGATGACAGGAATGAGGCTGGAATTTTGACTGCCAGAAAAGATCTTGATTACATTGGACGGGAAGAACTTCTAGAGGCTTTGAAGAGGGTTAGTTTTGCATTTCTTATATATGCCTTTATTGGTTCAGCATATTGATTGTCACTTCTCACTCTGTTCATTGTTTTAAACTTCAGCAAAAGGGCACATTTGAAACAGGCCAAGAAGATAGTACAGAAATACCAGAGGAATTGAAGCTGAGATTGGCATACCGAGAAGCAGCTGTTGCAGTTCTTGCATGCTACTTTCCAGATCCCTATCGCCCATTTACAGAGGTCTCTGCAATAATATATAATCAATTGATGTAGTTGTAGTATCATTTGCTTCTCTTATATCTTCCTATATTTTCACATTTTTAATAATCAAATTTTCATGTTTATCTCCTACAGACAGATATAAAGTCTATCCGTAGCCAGTCAAATATGCACTATGCTGAATTTTCGGGCAAGGTTTTCTTGAGAAAATCAGATTATATAAACTCTATAGTGCGTGCATGTGCTCGTAAGTAGTGAAAATGTTTTTCTATTCTCCTCATAACTGAGTTTTTGATTAGTTTACTTGAGAGTGAGATGATGTTTATTTTTCATGTCGTTGGTTTCTGTGAAATTCTGTGTATTTGAAATTCACATTATTGCTTTCCCCTTTGGTGTGTAAAAGAAGGGTAAAAAATCTGGCCTAGAAAGTGAAGGTTCTAATGTGGACACTTTGTGTCTCTCATTTTCAAATGTAAGCTTGGGACCTCAGAATTAGAGCTCTATACCTTTGAAAAGAAGGTGCAACTCATTAAGTGAAGGATTTATTCTTAAAACATCATTGAGACATTTGGGTGAAAGAAATAATGAAGTTTAATCATATCAATTATATTAGCCTGTTCCCTCATCTTTAACCTACTTAATTGAGGCCCCTTGCAACTAGATGTATGCCTCTAACCGTCTGATGTTATATGTTATCAAATATAATCTTGAGAACTCCAGTAAGAATACTTTGCATCTGTTAGGCATCTGTTTTATATGATATCCATTTCCCCCCCCCCCCCCCCCCCGCTAATATGGTAAGTATGGTATGGCTGACTGTAGCTCAAATTTGCAGCAAGAGTAATCGAGGAGGAGATGTTTGGGTTGACACATGTGTTGGATCTCGGCAAAAGCTACATTAGAAGCTTCAAGGCTTGCAGAGTTTTTAATTTTGCAGACAGGGATGACAGCTTTTGGGAAGGCTTTCTACCGAAATCAAAATGATCTAGTGCCAATGTATGTTTTCAGCGTGCGGCTGTTAAACCTCTATAGCATTTCGTGAAGATCTTGAGTTAACATAGATTGTGTAAGTATCTTCATCTTCATCATGTTTGTACAGCTTGCTGCAAAACTTGAAGCACTCCGTGATGAATACATGCGTTTTTCTGTGGAAAAATGTGCATCTGTGCTGAGAGAGTTCCATTCGGCTGTAGAGACAATTACAGGTTATTGTGTTTGATATAATTGATTTCTTCAAACTAATTCATCTTTTGCGTAAAATTGTCGGTCTGACGCCATTACTTCAATTAGCTTAAATGTACTAAGAAAGTTGAGATTTTGCTACCTTAGTTTTGGATTGAAATATGAACTATGTGTAGTAAAACACTTTTTTACTTGATTCTATCTTTACATTTTGCAGATATTTTGCTTGAAACGGGAAAGATCAAAGCTGAGGAAATTTGGGACATATACAATAGAGCACCACGAATATCTCAGGTAGCTTTTGAGCCAAAGAATGACATATTTAGGGAAAACTTAAAAAAAAAAAAGAAAAAAACTCTTTATCTGAATATTGAATAATTATTACTCTATGATGTTGGTTGTCCTGGCTTCAGTGTGTAGCTTCTTCATTGGGGAAGCTGCCATGTTTTCTTTGCATTAATGAATCCAATGTGGAAATTCATAAACATTTGCAATTATTGATATTGACAGATATTCTGTAAATTGTTCTTTATCTGCTTGCTTTGGTTTTCAAATTGAAGTGTTCTTCCGAGGCACAGCCTGTTAATAACCAGTCATCGGATGTGATTACTTTGCACGAGACTAGTTTTATAAGTTCTGTCACCATTAATTTTATATCTCTTGGAGGTATGCAAGATTAACATGATAGTTTCTTAATAAGATCAGATGGCAGTCATATAAGGGAAAATCTATTTAATTACATCTGATAGAAATACATGGAGAATCCATGACAATTTTCTTGACTATGAAACTGACTTTTGAATTGCTTGGTTATTAACGGGTCATTGGACATGATTACTCTGCATGAGACTAGTTTTAGAAGTTGTATCTCCATTGACTGTATTGTGGAAGTATGCAAGATTAACATGATAGTCTCTTCAGATGGTAGTCATGCAAGGGAAAATCAATTTAATTAAATCTGACAGAAATACATGGAGAATCCATGACAATTTTCTTGAATATGAAAATGACCTTTGAATTGCTTGGAACAGTTCATTGGTATTAAATTGGACTGGAAATTTGGTTTTGATATGATTGTATTGAATTCAAGCAGTATTTGTTAGAGTTATATTTTTGACCTACAGAAGTACAGTTTAAATGCTAGAATGCTTATTGTTTTATGACTACCAGTTTACTAGTTTTGATGATGCAATTATTTTGCATTCCGTTTGCTGATTGTATGATTGATGCTTTTGCCCATTGTATAGCCCACTGTTAATCCAGTTGATGAATATGGGGCCCTAATTTATGCTGGGCGATGGGGAATCCACGGGATCACACTTCCGGGGAGGGTTACATTTGCACCTGGAAATGCTGGGTTTGCAACTTTTGGTGCACCACGTCCCATGGAGGCAAGTTGGAAAGACTATTTTATCATATTTTTCATTTATGCAAATACTCTGTGTGTATGTGTGTGTGTGTGTGTGTTAATTTTCCTTTTTATTTGTACAGACTCAAACCATCGGTGATGAAACTTGGAAGCTAATAGATAACATTTGGGATAAGAGGGTTGAAGAAATAAAAGCTGAAGCTTCAATGGAGGTTGAAGAAGACAAGGAGAAGCCACAGCTTTTGATGGCCAGTCATTTCCTTTGAAATCATGGTAATGTATTATTCCGAGTTCATGAGCAATATTTCAACTTGAAGTGTTCTCTTTCTTCTCTCTCTTTCTCTCTGTGTAATTACTTATGTAGTAAGAATAGTGGAATTCTATGAGCAATATTTCAACTTGAAGTGTACCCCTATATGTTAAATTAAACTGTTTTTTTTTTTTTTTTG
>NW_018397255.1:6150615-6155463 GCF_002168275.2 Theobroma umbraticum | reverse complement strand
CAGTTTTGCATACAATCACTTGCGGCTTTTTCCCTTTATATCTGGGCGTATGTAATCTGCTAGAGTTGGGATGATGGATATTTGATGGCAACTTTTGCTTCACTGCCTACTCCTTGATTACATACTGTTAACTGAAGACTTTCAGATTCAGAGGCCTTGTGAGTTGAGCCATCCTCAATTTTGTAAGTACAAGACGCCAATTGTGCGGATTTTACGGAGTTCTGTTGTATTCTATCATTAGGAGAGAGATATCTGCCATTGCAATGGCAGGCACACCTTCCAAGGCCATTCAAAATAGAGTTATGTTGCTAGCTGTAGAATTTAAATGAATTTTGTGAGCGAGGCGGAGGGAAAATTTCCGACGGCTATTTTCATTTGTAAATTAATCATGAATTGTTGGTATATGGCATTGCCTTTGTTCCAAAAATAAGTAATAATCAGGTTAGAAATGAACTGGTATTGCCATTTTAATCCTGTCCATTAATAATCGTTTTGATTTGTTTGTATGTATTTGCTTTGGTCAAAAAAGGCTGTTGCCAGAAAGTCTGATCACGTTGGGTTACCCATCACGGAATTTGTCAGGAACAGCAAGAAATTTCAGGGTAACAAGTTTGAGTGAATTTAATTTATTAGAACTCTACTAATTCCGTCAGGTAGGGACAAAATTATTCGATTCAACAAAGGCGGCGAGGACACACACAAATTTGGTATGAACTCGACTGGACATCTTGATAGTATGCTATGGTTAAACCCTGAAAGGGAGGAGGTCAAGGTCTAAATCCTCGTGAACCCTACGTTGAGATGGAAACTTGGGGAGGAGAGCAGCGATTCGTCTGGCACCTTTCAAGTACGATGCATACTTAGGGATGACAGAAACATCTGCATCATCGTATTGAGAGGATTGGTCACGGTCCATGCTTATTGCCTGGAAAGCACTAGCCAAAGGCAACACGTGACTTCCCTGACCCATCTCCTTTCCTAACAAGCCTTTAAGTGCCTTCTTCTTGAAAGTCCAGCTGCCAGTTCTCAAGTTGAAATGGTATAGGGGAAGAAACCGTTGGCCATATATGGCTATAAACTCCATCGCAGCAAGGATGAATTCAAACTCCTCATTAGACATGTAGTAAGGAAAGCTAACTCTTGCCCATCCAGGTTTTGCTCCGAAATAGCCCTGCAGTGATCCGTTAAACCCATTCACATTAGATAAAAACTAAGCTAGTGAATTATATGTAATTGCTATTTTATTTTGAAGTTTTATTAAAGAGAGTGTTATGATTTTATTTTAGAAGTCATCATATTAAATAGTATAATCATATTTAACTGTCAACTATTACCTTTAATTCTTCATAAACAAGATTTTTTATTTTATTATTTTTCTTCGTAAATTTGTTAATTTCATTCAATCGGACTACTTATGCATATTCATCATTTCGATTGATATAAAAAATTTTAAGATGTAAACCTTTTCAATAGCTTCTCTAAAGGCAAGGGAGCGAGACTCATCAATATGAAGCAAACTGTGGCCATAAGGTCCAGCACAAGCACAGCCTCCTCGAGCTTGGATTCCAAACAGGTCATTTAGGAGAGTTGCAACAAAAGGGCCATGGAGAGGCTTATCCCTCCTGCTCCCGGTCTCCCCCCACATGAAAAGTCCCCTTTTCATCCGTCCATCTAGCTCATCAACGTGGTTACCTTCCTTGTTGATGGGGCCAGGGCATGAGTTGGTGGTGGAGTAGACGAGGAAAGACAGAATGGCTTGTCTCTCTGTCTCGGTGCTTGTATTTCCTAAAATCCCAATGTTTTGATTTGGGAGAAGCCTCTCTAATGCTTGCTGTATGTATGACTTCTCCTGCTTTTCAATCACTTCATAACCAATGTATTCCTTCACCCAGAAAGCCAACGCTGCCCTAATCATCTGAATTATTTGAGGGGTCCCTGCATTTTCTCTTTCTTCTACGTCACCTACATATAGTGTGTCCTGCAAATTCACCCATTTTAGCACACACTGAATTCGTCAAACACTTTATAATTAACGCATATGTTCCCTATTCAGAAAGTTTAGTTTGTATGGTTGGCTCATATAAAATTATACTTCAATCATAAAGAAAGAAACTTAGCATTCAATAGATCTAAACCACCTAGGGTCCTTCTAAACCAGGAATTTATTTCTCGTATCCTAACTAGCCCAACCGCTACGTACCAAATCATACTTTTATCTCGTCCAACGGACGAAGGGATCCAAAATTCCCTTCAAGATTGGGATCAACAAGAACCAAAAAAGAAAACAAAATACAACTTAATTACCTTTTCGTTGAAACCATTGACATAATTAACAGTGCCACCTCCACAAGTTGATGGAGGAGAAGCTCCCAGCTGATACAGAGCCTTGCTCATTAGAAGGATACCGGGCGATCCAGGACCACCAAGAAACTTATGTGGGCTAAGGAAAACAGCGTCATATCCATCAATCTCCCCTGATCTCATGTCAATCTCCACATAAGGACCGCTATCCACAAAGACAATATATCCAAGTCAACTTCCCATGGCTAAATATTAACACAAAGAGAAAAACTTGGCAGACAAGAACAAAACGTTCTTAGAAATGTACCTTGCTGCGAAGTCAAAGCAAACAAAACCTCCGTACTCATGAAGAAGTTCAGCAATCTCTCGAGTATCTGATTGAATCCCAGTCACATTACTACAAGCAGAAAATGAACCAAGCAAAGGTCTATTGGCGTGTTTATAAAACTCAAGCTGTCGTCTTAGAGCTTCGATGTTGATCAAACCATTCTCATCTAAACCAATCTCCACCACTTCAGCCAGGCTTTGACGCCATGAAAGCAGGTTGGAGTGGTGCTCGTAAGGGCCAACGAAAACCACCCATCTCTTCTCATTGACTAAGCAATTTAATAACCTGTCTCTCAGAATTGATGGGACCGTAATCCCCATAACTTCTTGTAACCTTTTAATTGCTGCCGTTGAGCCGGAGCCACAAAACAGAATTGCATCATCTTGGCCACCACCAAGGCATCTTTTAATGTAATTAGATGCTTCATGCACCATTTTTGTTGTCCTGTGGCCCACATAACTGTCACACGTGTGGGTGTTCCCTACGCACGAACCAAGCAAGATCAGCTGACAAATACGACGTCAAACGAAGAGAAAAATCTTACCCTAATGACACCATCATTTTAAATGAGAGGTCAATGATAACGATCAGTTTTTGTCTGAAATAGCATAGTCATATATATATGTTTTACAGGTATACAATAGTATCACAATCGAAGATCATGGAAAAATTTATTACCATAAGAAGGCAGAACATTGGTGACAATAAAGTTTTCGATGTAGTGAAGACAGCGGCCTGATGCTGTATGATCAGCATAAGTAAGTTTTCTGGTTCCAAAAGGAGAGTCAAACTCTGCATCACCGCCAATGATTTGAGATCGTAGCCAAGACAGCTTTTTGTCAGCTGAGTCAACCTTTGGCACACCCATCTCCAGAGTCCTGAATGATTCGGAACCGTGACAAAGTTTGCTAGGAACATGGGAATAGCCTGGTCGTGAACCTGATGATGATGAATTCCCGTTCCTGATTATTGAAGTTTTACCATTATTTGGTGTCTTCAATTTCCGGGCTTCAGGTGTTTCTCTAAACATGGGTTGCGCTAGCTCCATGTCCACCTTTCGAAACAATAAACTTATGAAAGTTTTTAATGCTGTTTTAGCTTATGACAGAAGAAAGAAGGGAAAAGAAGTAGAAGAAGAATGATGGCAAGGAAAGCAGAGTCAGGTCATTTATAGAAAGTTTATCCAGTGGGTGGCTAACTACGGGCCCATCAAAATCAACTGTAACTAGGAACATTTTCCTTCTATAGAAAAACGAATCCACTGTCCAATGAATTAACTGCAGGAAACTTTCCACTTCCGATTTTTCCATCCATCATATTTGATTTTTTCTTCATCACTCTATCGTATTAATCTTGTAGTTGCGGCAATTGACCTTGAAATGCAAATGTTAGATAAAACAACGGTGTCTGAACCGACGTACAATAATGGACCATTGTAAAATTCGACAGATTTTTCCGTCAGTAATAAAAAGACAAGGAACATGTAAAATAGAATCCACAGTAACTTTGACACGTGCATGGTTTCATTTATTTAATAAGTCCAAAAGATACGACGGAGTTCCAAGTGGAGGCTCTGACTGCCAAACCACAGCCTCTGCGCGTTGATATAAAATATAGTTGGCCGAGAAACCACGGGATCCGAAAAAGATTAAAGAAAAAAGTATAGATAAGTAGAAAAAGGTAGAGGAAGATTATTCCAGAGTGTACGAGTCTGTAATTTCTCATTTCTCTTCCCCCCTGTGAGGCGTGAACGTTGGCTCAGAGACTAAGAATCCTTTTAGCATCACGACCTATTGGAACTACGCAGTCGCGGAATTTGACTGCAACTATAAGGTCAGACATCATAAAAAATTGCAATAAAAAATTCATTCCCGGAAGCAAGGACCGAACTCCAATTTGCATTTTCATTGAACCAAAAGTACAAATTAATTAACATTTTCTTTTTGGCATTTACAACTTGTTTTATAGCTTTAAGGTATATTACAATATTGCAATTTAAATAACTTATAGTGATAGGAGTATTTCTTTTTGGCCATTAAACTTGTAATGTTGTGATGTTTAATAATTTTTAATGGAGATAAAGTGAAAAAATTATGAATATATAATACAAAGGTAAAAAGGGGCACAAGCAAATAAAAGAGTTTTAAAATGATTTGATTTGGGGTGCAATTACCATTATGTATCATTAATTAAGAACAATAGATCTTCAACTAATTTAG
>NW_018397255.1:6150532-6150605 GCF_002168275.2 Theobroma umbraticum | reverse complement strand
AAGAGAATCATAAGCTCAATTTAAGGGGAAAAAAAAAAACCAAATCCATTGAAGTATAATGATTAATCTTTTG
>NW_018397255.1:6146399-6150522 GCF_002168275.2 Theobroma umbraticum | reverse complement strand
GGTTCAAAAAGTCTGAATAGATCCCAACTTTGGACCAGCTTGACATTTTTTATAGGAAAAAAAAAAGATAATAACCATTAAATCAAATAAAGTATTAATTGCATTTTCACTTTATTGACAGGTCATGATTGTATTATAAGAAAATTGAAGATGGAGAAATGGTAATGGACGAGGCACTCTTGAAAACCTTTTCTAAGAATAACTACTTTCCCACTAAAATACAGGTGTCGATGGTTTTTGAGAATATGTTATCTTAAAATGTGTAGGATATTTAATGGTGTGAATACTCAAGGCTAGCTGCATTCCTTGAATCTTCTCATGAACAAGTTTGAAGAGAAAATTGGGAGAAATAATTAGGAGTGAGTAAAATTAAATTAGAGCAATTACTCATCTAAATTAACTATAATTTAAGTAAAATGGTTTAATTTAATTGGTTCATTAGATCAATTGGTCTAAAATGTTTAGGACAATTGATTTTTTTATCGGTTCTTGATTTTAAATTTTTGACATCAATCTATCTAAAAAATCACACTAAATTTTTATATATATTAGTATATATAATATTTTTTATATATTAAGAAGAATTGATAGTAAATTTAATTAATAATATATTTAAAATATATTAGTTTATTATATGTACATATACAAATCATAATCGCAATAATTTAATTTTAGTTATATATTTATTTATAAATTTGTATTAAAATAAAATTATAAGTTATATATTTTAAATGATATAACTTTATATTAATATTATAATATATGATAGTAAATATCTTATATATTAATATGTTATAGTTATTACACCTAAGTAATGTTCGTAATATAAAGTGTTATGAATATATATCTAATTGTATAAATATTATATATATATACATATATTTAATTTATACTTAAACATTGCTATGACTTATAATAAACTTTATTTATATGATTACGATTAATAATTTTATCAGTTATCACCTTAGTTTTTATAACATATTGTTTATAATTACTTATTATTTATATAAATTTTGATATAAAATATTATAGCATATGAGTTGTGTCATTAATTTCATATATACATAATAAAGTAATATTATATATATACATATACTTAATTTATACATAAGCATTATTGTAATTTATAATAGATTTTATTTATATTATTACACTTAATAATTTTATTAGTTATCACTTTAGTTTTTATAACATATTGTTTATAATTAATTATTATTTATCCAAACTTTGATGTAAAAATTAAAATATTATAACATATAAGTTGTGTCACTCATTTTATATATATAATAAAGTAATATACTACATACACATATATTTAATTTATATATAATTTGCATATTTTATAATTATAGATGAAGTTTATAAGTTTTAATATTGTAATTTATACCAAAGAGTAAAGATGACATGAATGTATGTTCTTAGGTTTATTGGTTTATATGCACACAACACCAAAGTTGATGGATTGAAGTTATTGAATATGGCATGGTTTAAACATGGTGTGTAACTTGATTTCTTTCTTTTTATTTTATTAGAATATAAACTCTTGAAGTTAATTACCTTAAACATGACATGTAATTTCATCTTTATCTTTGTATTTCATTAGGATAAAAACTCTTATAGTTAAACACTTTAAACTTAATGAGTAACAACTATTTTTGAATATGACATGTAACAACTTGTTTTGCACATGACATGTAACAACTTATTTTGAATATGACGTGTAACAACTTGTTTTAAACATGACATGTAGTAATAATATTTTTTAAATATAGCATGTAACTACAGGTGAGCAATGGGTAGATTAGGTGGTTTGGTCCGTCATAAGTAAGGACCAAGTAGATCAAATATTTTTAAAAAACCGATCAAATATAATGGAAACCAAATCGACCAAACATAGAGTTGGTTTGGTCGGTATGGTTTTGAATCAATAGAACAAAATTTTATCACTTTTTTTCACAAATTAGAATATAAAAATTTATAAATTTCATCCATAATTATAAAATATATAAATTATATATAAATTAAATATATATAATATATTACTTTATTATATATATGAAATTAATGACATAACTTATATGTTATAATATTTTAATTTTTATATCAAAGTTTGTATAAATAATAACTAATTATAAACAATATGTTATAAAAATTAAGACGATAACTAATAAAATTATTAAGTGTAATCCTATAAACAAAGTCTATTATAAGTTACAGTAATGCTTATGTATAAATTAAATATAAGTATATATATATAATATTACTTTATTATGTATATATGAAATTAATTACACAACTTATATGTTATAATGTTTTATATCAAACGTGGTATAAATAACAACTAATTATAAACAATATGTTACAAAAACTAAGGTGATAATTAATAAGGTTATTAAGTGTAACTATATAAATAAAGTTTATTATAAATTATAGTAATGCTTATGTATAAATTATATATATAATATTTATACAATTATATATATTTATAACATTTTATATTACGAAACATTACTAAGGTATATTAATTGTAACATATTAACATGTAGGATATTTACTATCATGTATTATAATATTAACATATTAGTTATATCATTTAAAATATATAACTTATAATTTTATATTAATACAGATTTATAAATAAATACATATATAAAACTAAAATTAAATTACTATGATTATGATTTGCATACATACATATAATAAACTAATATATTTTAAGTATATTATTAATTAAGTTTATGATCAATCCATCAACACGTAAATAAGCATGAGGAGGGGCCAACGACAATATTTAGACTGAACATGGAGTTATAAGATCAGGAACGGCATGGATAAGTGGCATGATAGTTTGCTCTCAATGTTTGTTAGGAATCTAAGTGCAAGAATTCCATGGGGAGCTCTGAAAGCTATATTTAATGACTATGATAAGGTTATGGACATTTTCATCTCGAGGAATTCCAATAGGGTTGGTACTAATTTCGCATTCGTTGTAAGGAACTATAGAAGAACAAAAAAAAGCCATAAAGTTTGGGAACAATAGGTGGATTGATAGCAGGAAGATTGTTGTTACAATTGTACAGGAGGGAGAAATGGAACACATTCTGTTATCAGAGTGATGGTACTCCAGATTTTCGAAAGAACTCCAATCTAGGTCATATCTCTTTCAAAGATGCACTAATGGGAAGTTCTAAGTTTGGGGAGAGGGAAAACTTTGGAAAAAGCAAGATAGTGAAAAAACTAGAGACGGTGAAACCTAGACCACTAGAGAAAGGAAAATAAGCTACGGAACTAAAGGTTGATGTGGACGTCCCAACAAGTGATAAATAGTGGATCAAAAGAACTACTTTGAGAATTGTTATTCAATTTTTTACCTACGCAAGTATACGTATTGCAATGATAATATTGTAATGAGTAGAGTGTCGATCCCATAGAGAATTGAATTGCTTCTTACTGTTAACTATTAAAATTGTAATATCTTAATCTTATCCGAACAATTAAATTTAAAATTATTAAAAAAAAATTAAAACTATAAACTGAAACTAAAATAGTAAATTTGTTTTATAAAACTCATTTAACTACCAGACCTAAAATTATGATATCTCTCAATACTTCATCTGATTATTATCTTTCTTTCTTAAATTAGTTTATGGATTACGTTATTAACCTAGAGTCCTAAATTATTTATACGCCTCTATTGAGTTTCTTATAAAAATACCTCTCCTAATTTATTTACTATATGTCTATACAAATTAAATTGAAGAAAGATTCATTAAGTTTGTGCACTAATTACGGCTACGTAGATGTATGTCTACCTTATGTGCAAATCAAATCACCTAATCAACTAAGCGTATTCCATATTCGCTATTTTATTCTAAGTCTACCTAAATCTCCTTCGTCAAGGTTTAACCTAAGTTTCTAATTTAATCTAATTGATGATCAGGCAACTAGAAGTATTAAGAATAGAATAAAATAAACAACTTAAATCTATCAAACGTAAGTAAAAACAAGATAAATAAATCAGACTATATATTGAGTTCAATCATAATCTTAGATAAATAATTTAATTCCCCATCAAGTCACACATCATTATCAAATAAAGTTTAAACATTGAAACTAAACCAAG
>NW_018397255.1:6137588-6146389 GCF_002168275.2 Theobroma umbraticum | reverse complement strand
AATAAAGAAACTCCAAGAGTGAAACTCTTGATCTCTAAATCTTCTTGAATTCTTCATTTTTTTTTCAGCTCCAATGAGACATTTTTTTCAACAATTTTGTGGCTTGAATCTCTACTATCAATCTGGTATTTCATTTTTTTTTCTCTCCTCAAAGTCTTCCGAAAGGTTACTTTTTTAGGGCTTTGAAGTTAGGCCGAGTTGAGTGAAGAAAGAAGTCAATTCCAATTGAGATTTCCTCCTCAGATTATGTGGGTCGCAGCCTTGCCTAATTAATTAACAGAACTCGTAATTTCTCTAGGACTGTTGCAATATGTCAATTTCAATAAGATTTTTAACCACTTTTCAAGCCGAACTGAGTGAAGTGGTAAACACAAAAGTTATAGCTTGTTCTCTTAGCTTTCCAATGATTTAAGAATCATTTTATTAGAAGTTCTGTAGAGAGAGTTATGGTTGAAATACCAAAACATGTGTAGTGAAAGTTTGCATCTCAAAATTGCTCTCCTTTTTCCACTAAGATTCTTCTTTCATCAAACACCTACAAAAGCACAAATAAATCAATAACAACCTATCTTAACCATATTAACAGTAAATTAAGTAAAAATTAACTAAGATTAGATTGACTCACTTAAAATAACTAATTTAAAATAATTAAATAAAACTTACTAATTTCTATGTATTACTACAAGAACTAAGCTAAATTACTATCAAAATTAAGCTCAAATAACTCTATATTATAGAGTTATCATGAAATCTTATTGGCAACATCAACCTTCACAGTGTTCAAGCAGCTTTATTTGCTGGAGGGTTTTAGGTAGAGGTGCATCCTACAAGGGATAGCAAAGTTATTGTTACTTTTGGGGACCACTCCAAAATGTTTACTCTCATCAATAACTACTTTGATCATTTTGAGCCATGGTTCTCCCAAATCCAACCTTATGATATGGGAGTATTATTAAGCAAGGAGGAGGTTTGGATAAAAATTGAAGGTCTACCAGCACATTTATGGCATGATGCTATCTTTAAAGCTTTAGGGAAGTGTTGAGGTAACTTCATTATGGTTGACAAGGCTACTACTAATAACGAGTGGTTTGATTGTGCCATGATTTTAATCAAACTGAACCAAAAGTGAAAACCCTTCCCTATGATAGTCATCGTCATTAATGGAACCCATTGTCAATTGAAAGTTATAATGATGAATTTGAATAAGGAAGAAGTCCTACTCATGATGGCAGAGGTGCATGCTAAAAGGAAAGTTGAGAATTACGATAGGGACACCTTCTCTAGTAACCTATGAAGCTTTTTTGATGATGAAAATGGTGGGTGGGAAGTAGGCGAACCAAGCAGGCTGATGAAAATGAGTGGTAATGTATGGAAGGCAAAGGATAATCCCTTAAATTCAAATTTGGCTCAATCGTACCATCCATGGTGTAGGATTTCTCTTCTTTTGATTAACGAAATGTTGGTTTTTTCTCTTCAAAAAAAAAAAGTTTACAATCAAATCCTCTAAATTTATATAAAAAATATTTTATATATTAATACATATAAAATATATAAAAAATTAGTTTGATTTTTGGGATGATTGATTTAAAAATTTTAAAATTGAGAACCGACGAAAAAACCAATTGGACTAAACATTTTAGACCAATTGATCCAATAGACCAATTAAAATAAACCATTTTACCCAAATTGCATTTGGTCTTGGTGGATAATTAAACTAGTTTGGTTTTGCTTACCTCTACATGTAACTTAGTCTCAATCTTTGTATTTTACCAGGATATAAACTCTTGGTAGGAGTGAGCAAATGTCAGTTCGGTTGGTCTTCGATTCGATTTTTTACAAAATCGACCTAAAAATTAATCTTTTCTAATCGACCAAATCACATAATACCAAAAGTCGATTTCGGTTGGTTTAAATGGGGTTCAGTTCGGTCGGTTTCGATTGGGGTTTAGTATGAGAGGGAAAGGCGAAAAGGGAAAGGAACCCACTTGGTTGGTGGCTGCTGGTTTAGGGTTTAGTATAAGAAGAAGCGGCGAAAAAGGAAGGGAAAATTAGGTCGGGGGAAGGGGAAATAATAGCAGTTGCTACTTTATGGGGCTTTATTGAAGGGTACTTTTGTATTTTCACCATCTTAAAAAAAAGGCTCCTTGTCGATTAATCGGTCAGTTCGGGGGGAAAGGAGTCCCCCTGATGGCCAAGCCGATCGACTGATGAGGCTGATCAAAACCATCGACGGTTGCGGTCGGTTGCCTGGTTGCAACCGACCGCTGCATAGGCTAACTCTTGGAGTTAAACATATTAAACATGGCATGTAATAATTTTTTTTTTAACAAGACGTGTAATAATATTGTTTTTTAAATATAGCATGTAACTTGGTTTCTATCTTTATATTTTACTAGTATATAAATTCATAGAGTTAAATATCTGCATGTAATAGTTTTTTTGTCCACATGATGTGAAATAATTTTTTTTTAACATGACGTGTAACAACATTATTTTTTAAAAATGATATGTAACTTGGTATTTCACTAGGATATAAACTCTTAGAGTTAAATAAGACGTATAATAATTTTTTTTCAATATAATGTGTAATAACATTTTTTGCAACATGTACATTTGAATATGAAGAGGTTTCATTAAAGACAATTTTGTCTAAAAAATATTTTCTCTTATCCAAAAACAATTAAAATTTTAAAAAAATTATTTTCAAAAATACCTTATCTTCTCAAATTTGAACCCCATCCTAAAATTACCAATTTTCAACCCTGTATTTGCACAATTGCATTGTTAGGAAGATAAACTAAACGTGGAATCTCTGTGGAGCACACCAAAATGGTCAATAATAGAGTTGTTGACATTTTTTACTCCAACCATCGATCAATATATACAGAAGGTCAAGTTCCTCACCTTCTCCAACTACTTGTTTTTTGATAATTTGACAGGGGAATTCCAAAACTTCCAACTACTGCTAGAAAGATTTATGGAAGACGAAATTAAGGTGTTATCAAGGAAAGAGAGTTTGGAATGATGTTCGAGCAAGATTTGCTTCCAAGAGTCTTTTTTAAGTTCCTAAAGTGTCAGGTAATTCTTAAATTCTTTATCCCCTCTCTCAATCTTAATTTATATGTTTATGTTTCCATAGATTAAGGTTGTTAATCATCATGAAATTAGTTATAAATTTTTTTTTTTAAAAGTTAAATTAGTTATAAAATTAATCCGAGATTATCCACTTCCCACCATTTAATGTACATCTTTACAATATAGTTTGACTTTACCATGGTTGCCGACGAGTGTGAATTTATTAAGATCATACGGTTGTCATTTTTCTATTGACTCAGACTTTCGCCTCCGCTGATACTAGATTGACTGATTCAGATGAACTTCAAATTGTAGAGCCCACTTGTCTAAATATCTTTCTCTATTCGTCATCTTCTGGAAGTGCCATTAAATTCCAACATGAAGACAAGCATTGACTCACTGATGTGCACTTGGATGAGGAAGACTCGTAGGGTTGTTTTCAATAATAAAATAATTATAAATTTGACATACCAACTGAGCTTGGGCTTGACTTTTGTAAAGGGTGACTGGAATGTTCAACCTGAACAAAACTTGGTCTATGACCTTTTAGCCAATACATAACACCAACCACATGAACCCAACCAATGAGTTCTAGGGTCCGTCGTCCATAATTGTCACCACATTCAACTGACCGATTTGGATGACCTTCAGTTTCTAGAATCCAACCCTGATCAGGAATCTGTCAAGCAAGAAAGGTTAATTCTTGAAAAGCTAGGCTCAGTTGATGAGTTCCAAGAATCAAATGGCTCGTAAGGTTTGTGATGATGAAAATGAGCAGGAAAACAGAAGCATCCTGGTTGAACGAGCTCTTTTGAGGTTTCAGCCAACAGCCATAACCGCTCATTATGGAAATTTTATCATTTTGCGTTTTGATAGGACAGGTAAAGGCTATTTATATTTTATGCAATCAGCCTTAAGTAGATGTTCTGAAAGTTTGGAGGACAGAACGTTTGAACGGGGCTTTATTTGAAAAGCCTAGTTGATGGTGATCTGATGGGATATCAGGATAATCTGTCTGTAAATTTCGAACGATTTATTTGTAATTATCAAACACTTTTGGCGTATTTTAATGCCTGTGGAGGCACGGACCCCATGCTTGTCCTGCTTTATTCTAATGCAGGGATATGGACATGGGGGGCTTATTTTAAATATATTTTTCTCTTATTTTTCTTTCTAATAAACTTTCTCAATTTGTCGTCTTCTGGGAATGCCATTAAATTCCAACTCGAAGACATATCCGTTTGATAAAAGAATTAATTTACTTATGTGCACTTGGACGAGGGAGACTCGTAGGGCTATTTTTAGTAGTAAAAGAATTGGACTTGACTTATGGAAAGGGCGAATGTTCAACCTGAACCAAGCCAAACTTAGTCTATGATCTTTTAGTCAATACATAACATCACTTGAACCCATCTAAAAATTTCTCGGGTCCTCCGTCTACAATTGTCACCACTGTCGACTTTTTAAGTGACGTAAGATATCACCTTCATACATGAATCGATAGAGTTTCACTTTTGATCACCTAGATAATTTTAGGAAGTAAAAAATTTGTGGATCTCGCCCTTACCTACTTTATCTTCTTCTGTAAATGATATTCTTTGTCTTGACTGCTGAAACAAAAGACTTCAATCAATAATGGAATAGCTTAATTGATGAGTTTATAATTGATGCATTATCAATTAATTATATATTGTTATCTCGTTAATTAACAAATTTAAAATTTTAAAAATCTTTAAAAACAAATAAATATAATTTTTGTGTGAGGTTTTCTATCTCTTCTGTTCCCTTATTTTAGGTTTAAATTCAACTTTCACTCATCCTCCACCTTACCACATCCTTCAATGGCATCCAGTTAGGTTTACAAAGTTGCGAAAGAGTGTAAAAAGTAAAATTAAGGGTGAATAAAATTAAATCAGATCAATTATCTACTTAAATTGTATACGATTTGAATAAAATAGTTTGGTCTAATTGATTTATTTGGTCTATTGATCCAAAATATTTGATCTAATTAGTTTTTTGATCAATTTTGATTAGTTTTAAAATTTTTAGACCAATCCATCTAAAAAACCAAACTAATTTTTTATATATATGAAGAAAAATTAATAGTCACTTAATTAATAATGTACTTAAAATATATTAGTTTATTATATGTACGTAAACAAATTATAATTATAATAATTTAATATTAACAATATTTATTTATTTATTTATTTATAAATCTATATTAGTATGAAATTACAAGTTATGTATTTTAAATTATAAACTTTTATGTTAATATTAAATATGATAGTAAATATCTTGCATATGAATATATTATAATTATTACTTCTTAGTAATGTTTTTTATAATATATATATATATATATACAATTGTATAAATATATATTATATATATTTAATTTATACATATGTATTATTATAAATTATAATAAAATTTATTTATATAATTACGATTAATAACTTTATATTAGTTATCACCTTAGTTTTTATGTTTAGATTATTTGTATATTTTATAATTATGGATGAAGTTTATAAGTTTTAATATTATAATTTAAAAAAATGATAAAATTTTGATCCATTGGTTTAAAATAGAACTAATTCTATGTTTAGCTAGTTTGGTCTTTCTTTATGTTTGATCGATTTTAATCGATATTTTAAAAATATCAAATCTATTTAATCTTTAAATATGATGGATCAAACCACTCAATTCACTCGTTTACTCACCTTCTAAGTAAAACAAATGTGAAATGTTGATAGTCATGGTGTTCAAAGCGTCAAGGGGTTTTGAAGTCCCAATGGGGATGAATTGAGTGAAGCAATAAGATGGAGTATATAGCAAACTTAAAAGTTTATATAAGATTTTGGGTTTCTTTTCTTCTCTCATGTGCATTTGTCAAGATTAATAACCTTTTTTATTTAAGGCTAGTTTTTTATTTAAAAAAAATGAAAATTTGGGTTTTATTCTCTCATTTTAGAAAAGGAAATTTTTTAATTTCTTATGTAAAGAATTTTTTTAATTGAAAAAGGAGAAATTCAAAACTTTTTTTTTTATTTCAAGGAATATATGAAGTACATAAAGTGATTTTTTTTTTTTTGAAAAGTGTTAATTTTATTGAGCCTGCCTTCAACCTGTCACCAAAGTCTTATGATTGACGAGATGTGCCTGATGACATAAAAGTTGTTTTAGCTAGATGAAATTCTGTACACTTGTGAACAAAAAAGAATCTGTCCAAAGCAAATTGGCATGACATTCCCTGAACAGAATCCATTCCTGAAAACTAAATTAAGCATCCTAAAATGAACCAGAATCTAGACAGCAAGATCCTCCAAAGAGCACATCCACCGCAGAGATCCCTTCGGTGGATGTCGATCATCTCAGAACATGCAAGAAATCACAAAAAAAAAAAAAACCAAGGATCAATAAGACGACATGGGAGAAAATCGCACCATCCGCATGGCAGCCCCAGTTTTCCAAGCTCACGCCAGGGAGAACAAGCAAAGGAAACCGGCCAGAATCGAATCAAATCAAGAAGGTGCTGCCGAACAGCAAACAAATCTGCGAAGATGTCCATCTTTCGAATATGCAATAGGAAGAAATATAAAAAATAATTAAATATAAAATTTTTAAAATTTTCAATTAATTATTCATTAATAACATGACAATCTCTCTTTTACTGACAGTGTATGTAATCAATACACATATTGCATTAAATATAAACCTTTATCAGTTTTTAAAAAAATATATAGGGTTATATTTCGTGCAACTTAAGAAAGAAAATGATGTCACTGATGGATTTAAAACCAAATGAGTTTCATGCGATTAAGAAGGAAAACGATGTTATTGATGTTTTGCATGCCAATGCTGATTACACTTAAACTCGTGCTTTCCCTAAGTTACCCATTGCAATGAAAAATAAAAATAAAACAACAAAACTTGTAGATTCTTCTATATTGACCATATTTTAATAGCAATAGTAACTATTTTGAGTGCCGGAATAGTAAGTTTCCATTCATTCCACTCAAATGGGAATATGATTACTCCATTTGAATATCACCAATACTTCTCATTTTGGATGAACTCACTTTATCTGTCATTTCATAATTTGTCTCACTTAATTTGAGATGTGATTCAATTGAATTAATAATGATTTTGGAAGTGTTTAGAGATTGTAGACAACTCATTCCCCCTTCACGTTGTTGAAAATCCTGCCTAATGACGCAAAACAAAGTAATGTCTGCTTAAGCTTAAGCTTAAGAAGACACCATGTCCATGTGCATATATTCTGCTGGATTTTGCATGTTGTATTTGCTTTTGTCCAAAACTAAGTCAAATTAGGAAGGCGCTAATTGCTTTTAAACCCACCGCCCCACTCCCCCACCAAGAAAATAAATAAATAAACGTGTTCTCATTGCAAAACAATAAATATTTATTATGGATAAGATAATTACAAATATTAATGAGAACAAACGTGCTAATTACAAATGATAACCGGCTGATGTAATGAATTTATTAGTTTATAGAGATATGAGATCTTGCTTCAACGTTATCAATTCAATTATTTTCAATTTTTTTTAAATATATTATCTAATATCCATTTGTTGACTAAGTGTACATCATCATCCATACTTGAGAAAAAAAAATGGTATGAAATTGTTCTTTTAGCATATATGGAAATATCCCTTACATTTATATTTTTTTTAAAAAAAGAAATGAATTATTTTGTACGTATATATCCTATGCGAGCTCAAATGATAAAATATTATTTCATTAATTAATGTTCATAAATGATATTTAAAAAGTAAGTTGCATATTTGAAAATATGATGATGTGATATGTTAAATTTTTTATTTTTTTAATTAAAAAAAAAGAATTATATGCATTTGATTTAGAGTTAGGTACGTGTTTTCATTGTTTAATGAATTCAAATTTTTTCTTCATTCGAATAAGAAACTGATTATATATTGAGATCTGATTGTAAATTAAGATATCCCTAATATTTCATATAAAATTCGCTCAAGTATCGATACCATGATTATAAATGGCATCACAAATTGTGCTTAAGTTTTATTAACTAATGCTGATTAATAAAAAGAATTAACCAGATAATTCTTAAAATCTAAAAATTTTACCATAAAATTATAGTAAATTTTCATAACAATTTTTAGGTGCTGACACTTGTTTTTGTTTTATTTTTTCCCTTCGAGACTTGAAGCTGATATGACCACAATAATTTGATTTTTGGATTGCTTAATCCAAGTATTCATAACTGCCATGGGGCAACAAAAATAAAGGTGGCTCCGCTAGCTCCTCTTCTCCATCCCAACTTAGATAATTATGCAATCAAATTCACATCACCAGTGAAGCAAGAACAAGTTATATACTGAAAATTAACTCCATTTACTATGAAAATTTTACAACTTGGATACTCGACAGCTTTAAATCCTACAAATCTATAACTAGCTGTGAAATTGAACAGGATTTTTTTTTCACTGTTAGGGATCCTCATCTCTCTCTTTTTTTTGACAAGAGATGGTATGCTACAAATAAAAATTTTAAAAATTAACTCGTATAAAAGAATTTACGGGTTCTAAAATGTAATTTTGCTTGAATCTTCAAAAAAAAAATGCAATTTGGGTTATGTTTCCTGTTCTCATAGCTGAACCGGAGGAACTCTGTAATAAGCTGGTATGGTTACAGGGAAGAACACCTGTCTAACTCCTTCAGCC
>NW_018397255.1:6136285-6137156 GCF_002168275.2 Theobroma umbraticum | reverse complement strand
GTCAGATGATCCGCTAAACACCTTGTAGAGGGCACCGGCTAGTGTATTTATGGTAGATGCTGTTGGCTGAAATATAAAGTCCACACATTTTTTGATTCCATAATTATCAGTTGTATAATACTAATTTTTTTGCCGCTGCTTAGCTTTGACACTTTATTTCCTCATGTAAGATAAGAGTGCAGCAATATGTGTAGGATACATAGTTATATTTTGCTAACCTTTCGTAGAGTGTAGAAGGATTCCAGATATTTGCACAAGGCAGATGCATCATTTAGATCGCGCAGAGGTCTAAGGAGGTCTCTTAAGACAACGATGTCAGAGAGTGCCACAGTCATTCCTCCACCGGTCAAAGGATGCCTCATGTTAAATGCATCTCCCATCAACACTGCACCCGGAGTTGGATAAGAAGAGCAGGCATGCTTCTGTTAGGCATCGTTCTTATGTTTCCCTTATCGATTGCACATATGAAAGCATTGTATAGCTCAGAGGGGATCCGTGCATGCACACCAGTGTTCTTTTTATTAGTACCCAAGTGAAAATTAGATGGAAATACTAATGTGGAAAGATAAATTGAAAACTCAAATCAGCACTATTAAACTTAAGTATTTGGTATTCATCAGGTCATTGCCACAATCATCAACAGATAATCAAAATGATCTAGCACGTATAGAATTGTCTTCTTTTTTTTTTTTGAATTTCATATGGTTCACTTAATCAACAAAAGGCAAAAGCAAATAGACTAAAGCAACCGTGCATGTTAAATTGTTAACTAGCAAAATGGTCGAGCAAGAAGACATATATACCTGAGGAGCCACCTCGGTTTTCAAGAAATGGGACATTTCGCCATTAGAGACTGAGGGAACCTTTTGTC
>NW_018397255.1:6102643-6136185 GCF_002168275.2 Theobroma umbraticum | reverse complement strand
ATCTTATGACTCTATCCAAAACTACATAAAACAAGCACATTTTGAATGCTGGAACGTCTTTAATAGATGGGACTATGAAGCATTGATTCATACATGTAGTGGATTCACAAAAGCAAAACATGATATAAGCATATATCATTCAAAGACCACCACACAACTGGTGGCTCGTTTAAACTGAAACTCCATAAAACAATCATAAAACCATAAGACAATAACCAAAGCGAAACAAATCAGGGACATATTCCAAATGGTAGTCATCACAACTTTCATTCTCAAATTAAACACTTACATAGAACAATGGTAAACCAAACAGCGGCAACACAACTGAAAATTTTTCCTAATAACACAATAACTCATCAAGAACATTAAAATGCAGACTAGTTGTCATATGTAATGGGTACAAATTTTGTGGCATCTTATTCAAAGGCCTACAACACACAGTTCAAATTGTTGTCTTCCATGAAGAATGCCAACATGGATGAAATATCATCATCCTCAGAAACTTTAGGAGCCTCGAAGAAAGAATCATTATTAGTACCAGTCACTGGACCATTGTCATACATAATGAATGCATCATCTTCTCTGAAGAATTTCAACATTGATAAAACGTCATCATTTGATTCTTGAGCTTGAGGACCTTGAGCAAGTTGAGGAGCCTCCATCGACGCAGGAACAGCCTTATCAACAACCACTGGAACTTGAGGAGCATCCACAACTGTAGGGGCAGCATTAGCATTACTATCAATATCAGTGGTAACACTTGCAGCAGCATTAGTATGAACCACTTGAGGTAGAGTATACAGCCCACTTGATGCAACAGATGCTCCAGCACAAAGGCTCTCCGGAACACACGAGCTACTAGCACCACCAACGGCTAGTGTAGACATGCCAGAAAGAGAGCCAGTGCCAACCAAATTTACATCCTCATCATCACTCCAATCTTCCTCCTTAAATGGTGCTCCATATTGGGCACCGTTTCTTGGGCCCATACCATCCTTCTTGAAAACAACACAAAGCACATATGTATCCTGAACAACCCCTCTGTCAGCCAATTCTTTTTCTTCAAGTCTATATTCATGCATTACCCAATCTGTTCTGTCCCCACGTGGAGCTTTACCTTGGTGAAAAACTAGAGTTTTTATCATCCCCACAACTGCATCATTGTATGTAACAGTTCTATCCTTTCCAGTGGTTTTCCAGTAACCATACATGGTAGCCCGATTAAATCTAGCCCCTCGGGCATATTTCTTCTCAATGGGACAAAAGAAGAACCATTTCAGATCCCCTGTCTTTAAACAAGATAAATCCGGTAGATCCCAGGGTGCATATTTGTATATATCAAGCTCAGCAATTGCTTCGAAAGCAAGCTTCTTGCCCAATACCTTCCTCTCCAAATAATATTTAACAAGTTCAACATCAGTGGGGTGAAATCGAAACCCCGGAGCCAACAAGTTTTTACCCATAAAAAATTTTAAGTCTCAATGTCCAATAACAAACAACTTAAATTCACGAGCAAGTGAATATGGAAGTTGTGATTCTGCTTAGACTAAAGCAGCAGAACCAAAACAAATAATCCAAAAAAAGAAAAAGGATCAAATCACACTTGACGCGTAGAAAACGGGCCAAGTCCAATGCCTAAAAGAGATCTTTTGAGAACAATACCAGAGTCTCCCACGGCTCATAAACCCAAAATCACAGCAAAGAAACGACGGCAGCTGTTCCCAACTGAGGTCAAAAGTCATTTGGCGTACAGATTGAACCCTGATTTCAACATATTAAGATTCCCGTATCAATAGAATTAACAAACAACACATCAATTCATTCAAATAAAAAAAACCCTAAATCAATTGAAAACCCTAAATCAATTGAAAACCCTAAATCGCAAAAATCACAGAAGACAAAAAAAAAAAAAGGAGAAAGAGTCACTGATCAAATGGACGACCTCTGCTCAACTGATATACGTAACATACAAGAATTACAATTACATAGAAAAAGAGAACGAGAAACCAAAGAATCGTACCCGAAGAGAAGGAAGCCGCGAGAGAGGAAGCGAAAGAGAGAGCGAGAGAGCGAGGGAGACCGAGTGAGTGAGCAAAGAGCTTAAACCAACGAAGAGTAGAGAGCAAGCTAAGGCGTGTGCTCGTTTTATAGCGGCACTCTTTTACTACGAAATTGCCTTTTTTCCTTTTTTTTTTTTATAAAAAAGGAAATTCCTCCCCTTAGCTTTTTTTCATGGTCTGAAACACCCTCCTATTTATTACCAAAAAGGAAATACTCTTAACTAACATTTGGATTCTTTCAAGCTTGCTTTTTAAAAAAAAATAGTAAAAAAATTTAATTTTAAAATTCATTTTCTTTTATTTAAATGGTCAGGCTACATGACAATAGATAAAAATGGTTATATATTTCTAATTTATGCTACTAATTTCATTACTATAATATTTGACTAAACTAATCAATTGATAGAACTATGGAGAAAATCCATAAATTTTCTTACCTTTTCTTGGTATTATCTTATATGAAATTTTTGAAGAAAAAAAATGATTACAAAACAATAGCCTCAAGAAAATGCATGAAGTACAAAAATCAAGAGAACTCTTGGGAGATTTAAAAGTAGTCATCACAACTCACAAAACATTAATAAATTATAATTTTAAAGAGATATTAATTTGAAGAAAGCATTGGTTCTATAAAATATGTTTGTTTTTTAAGCGTAACTTGAGAATTTTGACTTTTAACATTTATTAATTAGAAGACATGATTTATAATTATGTACAAATAAAATAATGTAGGATCAACTGTTATCATTAACAAATGCAATTTGGCACATAATATAACATAAACCTACATAATAATTAGTCTAGAGAGGCACTAAAATAGTAAAAAATATTAAAAAGATATATTTCTAAAAAGTTAATATGCAAATTATTCAAATGACAGGTGCATATATCTATCATGATAAAAAAAAAATTTAGTTTAGGTTTTAAACAAAATTAAAGTATAATACTTTAAAAAGTTTATGAACTATTTAAAAGAGTTTAAATAAACTCTTATTTTTTTGTGTGTGTTTAATCAAGTTCCTTTATTTTTATTTTGAACAAAATAAAACTCTTATAAACAAAAGTAAACTAACCATTATTAATAAAAATATCACTTATTATTTTTTATGTCATGTAACGTTAATATATTATAGTAGATGTTGATGTATATTTTAATGTGTCATGATCACATAATTACTGACAATTTTATCTCATATATCGACATCACGTGACATAAAAAATAATAAGTGATATTTTTATTAATAACAATTAGTTAACCACTAATTATAAAAAATTTATATAATTTCAAAATAAAAAATAATTGAACAAAAAAATATAAAATTTATTTATATTTTTCTTGAATAGTTCAAATAATTTTTTAAATATTATGTTAAAAATTAAACACATGTATATAATTCTCATTTGCAACACTTTATAAAAGTTCAAGGCATAATATACATATAAGCTCTTAAACTATTCAAAAAAATTCAAATAAGTTTTTACATTTTTATTATATTTAATCAAACATTTATATTTTTATTTTGAATCAAATAAGGGTTATAGAGCATGAGGATGTGCAACAGTCAGTCTCTTTTTTTTTTTTTTTTCCCTTTTCACCATTTTATTAGCTTTCTTTTGTGCATGTAGGTTACAGATGTTGATGATATGCAGCAGAGAGTAACGGTGAAGCTAGTTCCACGGATTGATTTACAGGAAATGGCTGATAAAATTGGTAAACATTCTTTGCTCATTTATTGAGTAATTATCGACTGACTTCAATTAAATTATTAAAGTAAGCTACGTTTTGGTCAAATATCAGTGGAAATGTATTATTAATTAGTACAAAATTATATTGTAATGAGAATCAGATAAACATTTTCAATTTGTCATGTACTGATTGGTGGATACTGCTTGCATTTTGCAGTTTGTCCTCGACAATTTCTTAATGCATGCTTTAACATGTTGCTTAGATTTTGGTTCAAATCTAACTAAACTGATTTTGCGGCATTTCATTAAGTTATATGTACTTTTTTCCCTCCTAATAGTCTTAGCTTGACAAAATATTGCTTTAAGAGTAGCTAGAATTCCTAGTGATTATTTCCCTGAAGGATTTGAACCATGTTTCTAGTTTCTTGTCCAAATAGGCAGGTGTGGAATTTGTGAAGAAAGCATTTGTTCCCCCTCCTAGGTTAATTAACATAATTGAAGTCAGGTATTATCTGTTCTTTTAATCCTTTCTGGATAGCAGTAGTATAGTAAGACACACTTTAACTAACTTTTTGCTGGTTTCATTTGTGGTCTGTTTATCAGAGAAAAGAACATACATGTTGAGCGAAAGCGTGATCCTTTCACTGGAGAGTATTTCGAAAAAATTGCTGGAATGATGTTCAAAGATGGTTTTCTGTATAAATCAGTCTTCATGAAATCAATTAGTTATCATAATATACAGCCAAACTTTGATGAGCTTGAAAGATTTCTAAGTCCAGGGGAGAATGGAGATGGAGATTTTTCCAATTCTTTATTATCTGGAGATACAAAAACGGAGCACTTCTCGAAGGGTGATAAAGTTCTTGTAGTAAGGGGTGATCTCAAAAATATGAGGGGAATCGTTGAGAAGGTAGAGGACGAGTATGCATGCATTAGACCAGATATCAAGGATTTGCCGGTTTGTTCTGTTTGAACTTTATTCTTGCATCAACAGATGATAAACTATGCAAAATTGGCATGAAAATTACCATTTTGATGCCAACCTTCTGCAGGAAACTTTTACGTTCAATGTTAAAGATATTAGCAAGTACTTTGAGACTGGGGATCATGTGAAGGTTGTCTCTGGTACTCAAGAAGGTGCAACTGGTATGGTTACTAAAGTTGAGGGAGGGTCGTGGTCTTGTCATTGTATCTGATGCATCCATGGAAGAGGTAATTCACAATTTCCTTGAGTTCTGCAGAAGAGAGAATTGAACATCATTGGTTAATTTGGTATCTCTATACTTATTAAGTTCATATTATACATGTTGCATCCAGATCCGTGTATTTGCTCACTGTGTTATGAAAAGCAGCGAAGGAACTTCTACAAACAACTGAAAGAAGGACTATCAGTTACATGATCTTGTTCTGCTCAAGTAGGCCCTTGTTTTAAGTTACTTAATTTTCTTTTTTCCTCATTCTTATAATCTACACAACTCTTCTGAAAATGAAGTTTAGAGATTTAAAATCTTGATTGCTTTTGGTTGAAACGGCCTTTCCAAACTGAAATTATATTCATCGTAATGGTTTTGACTTGAGTTTCTTTCCGACCAAATTATATTCATCGCTGATTATATGGTGCAGTGATTCCAGCTTTGGCATAATCATACGGGTGGATGGAAAAGCTTATCACGTAAGTAATGTTCAACGTTCATCACTCTTTTCTCTCCACATTCCTTGTTCTGTCTCGGGCTTTACTATTTTTATCACTTTACTTCAGGTGCTGAAAGGAACTCCAGAGCGAGCTGAGATCGAAGTTCTATTGTACCGAGATATCAATTCCAAGATTGAGAAGATGGGAACTGCAGAAGACAAATTTAGAAATAGAATCTCTGTTAAAGACATTGCGAGGATTGTTGAGGGGCCATTTAAAGTGAGTTCTTTTATACTAGGGTTGCTTTGATCTTACTGTAATTGTTTTGTTTACATGGAAGATAATGCAGTTTATTCTTCTATTAGGGAAAACAAGGACCCGTTGAACACATTTATAGGCAGACTGTGTTCATCCATGATCGCAAAATCATTGATCAGGGAGGCTTTTTTTGTTTTAAAGCAAAGTCTTGTACACTTTTGGGGGGTTTATATGCCAGAGGTGACATAAGGGTAAAGACATTTCAGATCAGTCTTTTATCCTATTGCCAAAGCAGTAAACGCATATCAATTTCCTCATCTTTTGATTCATTTATATTGCAGGGTGGTGTCATGGACCCACGAGTTTCAAGTTTAAGATCACCTCCCTGCATTCCCCAATCCCCAGGGAGAACACTAATTAGAAGAGGTCCTCATATAAACTCTATTGCATGTGAATGCCTAGACAGTTGAAATTCACGTCATCTATTTGACCTGGTTAACGAATGATGGATATGCTTAAAGCTGATTTTATATCTGCTTTTGCTTCAGACGAGAGAAGATATCAAAGTGGAAGAAGTGGCCATGATTCCATTGTTGGTACTATGGTGAAAATTTGCAAGGGTCATTACAAGGGATCCCGTGGTCGTGTTGTAGCCATTAAAGGTCATTCAGTCCGAATTGAACTGGAGTCTCAGATGAGGATTGTAACAGGCAAGTTTCTCCAGTTACCCTGAGTCCTGACCATGAAACTTAAAATCTGAGGCTGTACTTAAAGTGAATGCCAGCTTTTTCTTATATATTGCTAATATTGACTGTGGTTTCTGCCCCTTTGAATGGCCAGTGGGTCGTAGTGAAATTTCTGATAAAGTGAATGTTACAACGCCAGACTGGTAACAATTTGTTTCTCGTTTCGACTCCCTCTCCTGTTCTTTAAATATAATGGAACAGAACTAATTCTTACTTTTATTTATTTTCCCAGCGACGCACCCCTATATGGTCTTGGAACCGAGACTCCAATGCATGTGCATTGCTCCATGAGAGAACCAGGTGCGTATGGATTTGATTGTAAAATTATACACTTGGTTCCTATCTGAATTAGGGGCTAAGTGGCAAGCTTATTTACGACTTGTCCAATGCTTTCTTTACAGGTACACCATTTCATGATGGCATGAGAACGCCAATGCGCAACTGGGCTTGGCATCCTTATGCATCAATGAGTCCTGCAAGGTTCGGATCAAAAACTAAAAGAGTTTTATGTCTCTTAATCTTTGTTGCTTTGAGTTGCTAACAATACCAGATGAGCTCCAAGTTTTTATTCTGAAGTTTTTGTCTTCTTGTCTTTAAGTACATCTTTTGGTTCTATATATAATAGGGACAGTTTCAGTCCTGCTTCACAACTAGAAAGAGCAGCTAGTCCGGGGTCTGGCTGGGCTAGCAGAAACTGTAGAGCTCCTGGAACTCCAAGAGAAAGCATGACTCATGGTAATTTGGACAAATGTCTCATTTCAACTAATTAATATTCATTCTTAAGTGTTTTTTTCTCGGGTATAATTAGCTTGTAAATTCTAATAATATACTAATTTTTTCAGCTAATAGTGCAAATATAATCAGGAGCCCTCCACTCCTGGTAGGCACTCCATGAGATGAAGAGCGCTATGGCTTGAAGTAGATAATGGAGCTCAAAAAAATTATGTAGAATTCTTTGCAAAGATGGCAGGATACTATGATGACAACTGATTGTTGCCTAATATTTCTATTATTTTATTTATACTTACCTTGGTAAAGGATCCTCGTTGATCAACATTGGGAATATTGAAAGAGTTTTTTTCTTTTGGTTCTTATAAAAATATTGATGTAGTGTATAGAGCTTCCAATATGTTCAAGCCAAAGTTTTTCCATTTTTCTTTTGAAGAAGGGCCAATTTTGCTGCTTCAATGAATACTTTAACATGAGTGTTTGTTTGAAAGTAACATCTAATTTAAAAATTCAAATTGCGTCTGTAATTTTAAATATATATATATAAAAGAATATATATATTTATACATTACATAAATACATATATATATTTAAAATATATATAAAAATAAGATAATTAATTGAGTCAATTGATTGACACCTGTTATTCTTAATTGAATTAATTCTTTTAACACTTTATGTCAAAATTACGCTGTTTTTGACATTTGAAGAGCTTTTCTTATTTTTATTTTTATTTATTTCAGTAAAAATTACTTGAAAACAATAATTTTAAACTTTTAAGGCTTAAAAGATAAATTAGTTTAATATTTATCAATTGTAATATATCATTTTTTATATATATCCTCTTAATCTACGTGAACCTGAATTCATAGTATTTAAACATCTATTTTATACATAAATATGTAAATTCTAATAAGTATCCATCCAATTCTTTAAACAAAATAAAAAGGTCAAGAACATCTATTCTTTTCTTAATATACATAGCACACAATCATTATTGAATAAAAAAATCAACTGAATTTTACAACCTTTAACCATTCATTTGATATATAAAGACACTACAAGAACTTAGTAACTATTTTTTCTTGATAAAATCTTTACATTATACTGTTGACTTATATACTACAACAGTTATTCTTAATCTGTCAATAGTGCAGGTTATATACTCTGTCATTTCTTAATATTTTATTATACATTTAACAATTTTTTATAAAACTATTATCTTTTTTAAATAAGTACTATTTTAAGTAGGATAACCTATTAATTGGTTGTCATTTTCAATTGAATTAATTTTTTTTGTACACCTTATGTCAAAACTATGTGCATTATCTTTTACATTTGAAGAGTGTTTTTTACTTTTATTTATTTCAATAAAAAATACTTGAAAATAATAATTTATAATTTTTAATGCTTAGAGGATAGATTCATTTAATATTTATTAATTATAATTTAATATTATTTTTTGTGTATATCTTTTTATTCGGTATGAAGATGAATTCATAGTATTTAAACATCTCTTTTATACATGAATGTTTAAATTTTAATGAATATCCATTGAATTTATTGTACAAAATAAAATAGTTAAGAATGTCTACTTATTTCTCAATATACATAGCACATAGTCATCATTGAATAAACAAATTAATTGAATTTGATAACTTTTAACTATTCATTTTATATATAAAAGACAGATACTATTAAAAATTAGTAACTGTTTTATATTGATAGGATCTTTACATATATAGTTGTCCTATATTCTATAACTGTTTATCTTAATCTACCAATAGTATAAGTTATATACTCTTTTTTTTTTAATATTTTATTATTCATCTAACTATGTTTAATAGGATTATTATCTTATTTGGATAAGTACTGTTGTATAACCATAAATGTAGGCGCAAGTTTCCGGTAATTAAAACTAGAGTAAATAACTATCTTCAATCAATAATAATTTATCTTTATCTTTATTAGTAAAAATTATACATTCATGCAGTTTAGTAATACATTATAACACAACATAAAAAACGAAAGAAATGGAAACAAATGTATATGGCAAAAGAGCAAACTGTCACCATAGTTACACATAGCTAACAATTGTATAACAGTTTGTATTCTCGTAACATTTAGCTAAGTACAAATCCTACATCTAGAAAGTTGGAATACATCATCTAACAAAAATAGAAACCTCCAAATTACAAATGTTATTTATTTTGTTTGAACAATATATTTTTAATAAAAAAATTATTAAATGTTTAACAAGATTATTATCTTTTTTGGCTAAGTACTGTTTTAAAATCATATATTTAGGAGAAACTTTTAATGATTGAAACCAAAATAAATAATTATATTCTATTAATATTAATTTATTTTTTTCTCTATTAACAAATCTATACATTCATGCAATTGACTAATATAATATAACTTTTTCTACGAACACTTTTGAAAGTACTAAATTGAAATCTTCTCTAACATAATTTCTATTTCTTGCAATCTTTTCCGTAGTGTAGCTATGAACACTATCCTAATATATATATATAAGTAATAGAATCCCAACTTAAACATTAACAAGTAAATTTTTTTTTAAAGGCTAATATCAAATTTTCGTTATTAAATAAATCATTACAAAAACTAGCCACATTTTGGTAAAAATGGAGCAGGGTGCAGCGCAGAGGGAGGTGATCGTCGCCTAAGTGCCGCTACAAACTCTAAGCTAACCAATCTTTTCCAGGTTGCATCTGGGATGAAACTTATTGCAGCAACATGACATAGCCCGCATGTCCCAGGATCATCCCATGGCAACCTTCTTTTACAAAAGCAATTCCCTGTACACAAAATGCAGCCCTTAGCCTTAGATTTATCTACACCATGCAGGCGTCACAATCTGTTACCTTAGCCTAAATGCCTACCCTAAGCATTTGACTAAATAAATTCAGTTTCCAGCACTCAAACTGTCACTACATATCCAATTAACTGCAAGGCCCCAGGGCTTGACCAGCCGTTGATTTCGAATACCACCAGTGGCTCTGGTTATCTCTGCACTCCCTTGATTAGCGACCTGTGCAGAGTAATTATTATGTAAATTAAAACATCAACAAGTAATTAACAAATATATAATAGTTTGAAGAGGGAAAAAGGTAGGTGGTATTGTCTGTAGTCCTATATAATCTATGTATACAGTGTTTTCTGGTTTTCTTTTCAAAAATTATTTTTGTGATCATGTGAGTATAATTAATGAAACAAGGTTATATAGATTTTTGTATATATTTTATAAGCGAGATTAAGATACTATCACATATTTTTCATTTATCATATTTATTTATTATTTTTTAAAAATATACTCTTAACAGACTATGTAACAATCCTCTTACCTACCTTACATTGTTAATTAAAACTCAAAAACAAGCATATAAGATAATAAGCCATTTGCCCATTCATAATTCATAATTGTGGAGGCCCTTGATGTTGGTTGGGAAACAGCTGCAATTGTGAAAGGGGTGTTCTAAAGATGGAATGCTGTTCTGAGCCAGATTGGTAGTACAGCAAATGAGGAGGCGAATTGGGTGGCTGTTCATGCCTCTCCTTTTGAGGCTTGTCTTTTAGGACTTTTGATCAAGTTAAATTTCTTACCAGACATTTTGTTGGGATAATTTTGTAGTCATCTCCCAGATGTCCTAACACGATTAACTCGTCTCTCAGCACCCACATCAGCAACAACACACTCCACTGGGCACTGCCCACACATACCATGCCACCACCTAAAATTCAGCTCTAAATCCACCAGTTTTTTTGAATCACATATATATTTCTATTATAGTAAGTAAGGGCATATTAAAAATAGTTTTCAAAATGCTAAACTTGTTTATTTATTGATAAAATAATAGCTCTAAATAAAAATGTTCAAATGTGCTCGTTACTATTATTATCTTATAAGTATACAAAATTCTTGAAAAGGACATTAATTATGTTGCCAAATTGGATTAATCCTCCGTTCTAAACTTGCTGGAGATTCGATTCAAGTAAAGTACAAGAACATAATAATAAATTAGGACATTAATTGGTAGCTTGAAAGTCGAAACACCTCATTCCAATATAAAACTATGGCTGCCTGATTTATTAGTTTCTCGATAAACCTTTTCCGATTAGGTAATACCTGAATATGCAAGTCGTTGCCACCTACTTGTATTTTTCTAAAAACAAAGTTCACCTTAAATTACTTTATATATGTATATATATGTATATTGCCATCTAAAATTAAAATATAACATATTTATTAGTTAAAGGGAAAATGACTCAGTACTCTTTTTATTAGTATTTTCTTTTCGATGATAATCTTAATTTTATTATAGAAATGTTAATGGGCGCATATTATTATTGGGTAAGATGATATTTATAAAAAAATTATAATTTAATATTTTATTTTTTAAAATAATTTTTATATTTCATTTTTATATTTTACAAAAATATCAAAAGAGATCTAATTTAATATCTGAATTTTCGCTTTTCATCTATCGTTATTTCAAATCAATATCTAACTTTATTAATAATTTTCATAAATATTAGTTGAATCATCAAAATGAAGTATTATTTTAATAATAAGAAAGAAGTGCGAGTTTAGTAAATTTACTGGATTAAATAAAATAACAATAAGAATTATTTGACAGCAATGTAAATATTATCTATAAACGTAACTCTTATATATATATATATAAACTAAACTAACTCCGATCGTTAAGAGATGAGATTTGTCTTGTCTTGGTTCTTATGCGTTACGACTAAAAAACAAAGGCTTTCGTCATCCGTGACACGAGACTCCAAGGGGTTGTTCGGTCAACGACGCCTAAAATCCAAATCTGCTGACAGCGTTTGAGCCACGTGTCGGGAAGTAAAAAGATGAATACAGGAGTCAAACTGACACACTGACAGATGCAAGGTATAAAATGGTACCTAGTTGCCAACTCGCCATATAAAATGTAAAGTTCTTTTGGTACTGCAAAAAAAAAGGTTAGGGACGGAACAATACCAGACGTGTCTGGAAAGTGGGAAAGAGGACAATACAAAGGCGCCGTTTGGTTGCCTTGCAGCCACTACACGCCAAATTCCAGGGAAGAAAACAGCGGTTTACGTTTGCTGGTTTTTTCCCTCCTAACACCTTTGGCCATCTCAACTTATAAATACCCTCTCAAACCAGGCCAGTCTCAAGCATAAAAAGTTAGTCAAATTCTTAAAAGAGATTCAAAAACCCATTACTAGTTTCAAAGAAAATATGTCAAGCACTGCTGGTCAGGTCATTCGTTGCAAAGGTACATTTGTTTCTGTTTTCCATTTTTTTTTCTTTTCTTTGTTCTGGGATTTCACTTAGATAGGGACTAATTAGTCCTGTTTCTGTTTGAATTTTGATTGATTTCAATCTTGTTTTCTTGTCAGTCCAAAAAGTTAGCAAGTACTAGAGAAAAACTCTAATCTTGGTTCCAAAATACATATCTCACCTTCTGGGTAAAATTTGGTTACCAAGAGTTAATTTGTATACGTCTAAAATATAATGATCAATGTGATCTACATAAGATTGTCCTTTTATGATCATGCTTTGTGGGTTCTTTCCTTTGTAGTTTTCTCGTCTTGATTCTTGATTGCTTTTCTTGATAAGACCTAGGTCTCATTGCTCTTTTAATGTATATATGTTTATTTATTAATTGGAGTCATTTGCAATTGTAGCTGCCGTGGCATGGGAAGCCGGAAAGCCACTGGTGGTTGAAGAGGTGGAGGTAGCACCACCACAGGCAATGGAGGTTCGTCTGAAGATCCTCTTTACCTCCCTTTGCCACACCGATGTTTACTTTTGGGAAGCCAAGGTAATTACTTCTTGATGGTTCATTGACATTGCAAAGAAATGTTAATCGGCCATGTACTTAAAACTAACTTAATTTGTCATCTTACAGGGGCAAACTCCATTATTCCCTCGCATATTTGGTCATGAAGCAGGGGGGTAAGTTCAAAAATTAGTTTTGATTTTAATGCATAGGATAATGTCTCTAATTCTGTCTACTGTCTACTAATTCAATTAATTATATGCCTTGATTCTTCTATTCATTTTGGTTTATAGGATTGTTGAAAGTGTTGGTGAGGGTGTGACAGACCTTAAACCCGGTGACCATGTGCTTCCTGTGTTCACTGGGGAATGCGGGGACTGCCGCCATTGCAAGTCAGAGGAAAGTAACATGTGTGATCTGCTTAGGATCAACACTGACCGAGGGGTGATGCTGAATGATGGCAAGACCAGGTTCTCTATTAATGGACAACCTATTTTCCATTTCGTTGGGACATCTACCTTCAGCGAATACACTGTTGTTCATGTTGGCTGTGTTGCCAAAATCAATCCTGCTGCTCCACTCGACAAAGTTTGTGTTCTCAGCTGTGGAATCTCTACAGGTTTGAAGAAACCTTTCCATTTGTTAGTTGATGTAGCATTTTTGTTTTTCTTTTGGTTTGTTAGTTTAATGGAATATTTATGATCACATTCTAGGTCTGGGTGCCACCTTGAATGTTGCAAAACCCACTAAGGGTTCAACTGTGGCCATTTTTGGGTTAGGAGCAGTAGGCCTTGCTGTGAGTATCTCTTCTCTCAGATTATGGGTTTTTTTTTCACCCTGCCGCTGCTAACTAGGACATTCTAATCGTGCTCTTCTTCCTTAGGCTGCTGAAGGGGCTAGAATTGCAGGCGCTTCTAGGATTATTGGGGTTGATCTTAATTCTAAGAGGTTTGAGGAAGGTAATAAAGTTAAGTTCTTTGGATTTTCTTCATTTTAATCTACTGTCACTTACAAACAACCTCACCTCCCTGCTAACAACTAAAGTTAATTAGGTAAAGTGGAGAAGGAAATTCTTGATTTAATACCCTTAATTTTAACTGATTTCTAATGTTCATTTTCCTTGTGTATGTTTAACAGCCAAGAAATTTGGTTGCACTGAATTTGTGAACCCAAAAGACCATGACAAGCCTGTTCAAGAGGTTAGTGGAAGCATCATTTGTTCTTTTACTTATGACGTATCATGCAGACATCACATTGTTCATATTTTTACTCACTTGTTTTCAGGTGCTCGCTGAAATGACAAACGGGGGAGTTGATCGAAGTGTGGAGTGCACTGGAAGCATTAATGCCATGATTTCTGCATTTGAATGTGTCCACGATGTAATTTCCTTGATGCTGTTGTTTTTGGCTAGATAGAAGCTATAAAGCAGAATGAAGCAGTTTAGTGTGGTTACTATGTTTGACACTTTGGATACGGTTTTTGTTTGTTTTCTTTTGCAGGGATGGGGTGTTGCTGTGCTAGTTGGTGTGCCAAATAAGGATGATGCATTTAAAACCCATCCCATGAATCTGTTGAATGAGAGGACTCTCAAGGGTACCTTCTTCGGCAACTACAAGCCCCGCTCTGACCTTCCTTCAGTGGTGGAAAAGTACATGAACAAAGTAAAGCTTCCTTCCTAATTATTTTCATTACTTCACTCTTTCCAAGCTGAACTTGAGGAAAACAGAGCAACTTTGAATTCTATATTAGCATATAAATCTAAATCTGAAGGAAGCATGATGTAAAGCAACTGTTAACATGGAACACATCATACCAGTAACTGGTTTGCTATATAGAACATACATACATTTCTCATCATGACGTCAAAACCAGGAGATAAATGTAAAACTTAAAAAACTAAGCGCATTTTTCATATGGAACATTGCAGAATGGTGTCTAACCTTACTGTTTGTAATTTTTGTAGGAGCTTGAGCTGGAGAAATTCATCACCCATGAAGTACCTTTCTCAGAGATCAACAAGGCCTTTGAATACATGCTTCGTGGGGAGAGCCTCCGTTGTATCATCCGCATGGATGCATAAAGCAGAATGAAGTCCAAGTTAATCTGTATTTAGCAATCATCTGTTTTTTACTTTGATAGAAGGATCCCAGACTTGTGCTCAGCTTCGTGATGAAAAAAAATGTCTTTTCGATTTTTATGCATTGTACATGAAGAATGCTATGTTGCATGGATGAAAGTGTTCTGTATCGTCTCTCTCTAATGGTGCTTTCACTTAATAAATGCAAACTGGAAACTAATCTTTCTTTGATAAGAGGTTGTAGTTTTTAATTGATCAATAGCTATGGTACAAAAAGATTTACTTGCTTCAACAAAGATTGCAGAACATGATGCCTTCGGCAACGATTCAGGTAGAGAAGGCTAACACATTGTGTAGGATATTGAGACCTCTCTGCATAAAGAAAAGCTTCTCTCATTGCCAACTAGATTGTATCTGGGATGAATTGTTGGACCCGACTCTATCTTATCATTTTTGCTGTACTGGCTGCAACAAATTTTGTTACATGGTGCAGCTTTATTCTAAATGATCCAATTAAATTCTCACCCAAAATATCCCATTGTCAGGTCATGTTGGTTCTCATGTATGTTTGTGAAGACGACCGAAGAACGAAGGAAGCTCCAGTTATTTGGACCTTCTACGGAAAAAGGGCCGAAGCCCACAACAAAAGAGAAAGTTTAGGGATGGAGCTGGGAGCTAAACTTGAGTTCAAAAACTTAGTTAATAAGAATCCAGTAATAGTATGTAATTGCAATACTCAAACCTTGCTCGTATCTAAGGGTCAATACCCACTGAATATTCGAATCCATCGTTAAAAATCCCAAAGAAATTTGGTATTAATACCCTTTTTGAAGTATCAAGATTTCAATGTTTACGTGCCTCTTATAACTCTTCATTTTAATATAGTTATACATAAAACAATAATATGTTACAGTGTAATGTGCATCCTCAAAATCAACTGTGATAAAGTGTTAAACTGAATGGGGTTTCTCAAAAGTTCTTCTTCGTAGAGAAGATCATCTTGGGATGGGTATAGCTCCTTTGGCAACGACATCCAAGAAGAAAACGATTAAATCCTAAAAAGAAAGTGCTCAGCAGTGTTGTCAGTTGCTGAGCGAAGGAAACAGAATTAGATTTAGGAATTATGCTTCAATTCGATGAATGGCAGTCGGTTACAAGAAGGCCCTATTTATATCTGCTGGAAGTCATTTAACAATTCTAGCTGGAGTCGGAATAGGGCTTACCCGGCCCTATTTCGGACACTGGTATCGGTTAAACACAAAACTTTATTTAGACGAAAATATCCTTTTCTAAATTCAAAATTTACTCTTATATTTTTCACAAACTTTTTTCTCACTATCCATCTCCTATCTCTTTCGATTTTTTTTTTCTCTAAATTCTTTCCACCATCGGAGGGCCGCAGTGATGGCGCCGTTGCCGGCCACAAGAAGCGCCGAAGATGACGTTCCTTGGCCTGATCAGATTACATGGAGTACCAAATCGACGTTACATTATATTGACTTTGTCTCCAAAACTTGAAAGACTTAAAAGAAGGAAAAGAGAAAAAAAATTCAAAATACAAGCTAAATAAAAAAATAAAAATTAATATTTTATATTTAAAAATTAAATTAAAATTTTAATTATAAATTATAAAAAATTAATATCTAAAATTTTAAATTTCAGATAAGGCCCGATTGAAGTTAAAAGAACAAATCCATCCTAAACTTTGTTAATGGAATTACAGAGTTGACAATTTAAAATTTCATGCTACGTTACGTGAGTGCATTGTCCAATGGGTTCTATCCAAAACAATGGCATGTGGGAATATGCCTATGAGTTGGCCACTTGGGACTTGGGGGCCCGTAACAATGCCTCACGTTAGGAATGTGCCAACTGTCATGAACTAATTGGAGGATTACATCTCTTTAAGTGAAGTCAATAGTACCAGATTCCTACCATGAAAGAGTCAGCGACAAGACAAGTTGTAAGAAACCAGAAACAGGAAACAGGAAACAGAAACCATGAAACAGAAGCCAAAAGCACATTCAAATTAACAACACACCAAAAGGGCGCCGTGGGTTTGCAGTGTGCAGCATTTTCACACTTTTTCAACGAGTGAAGATTTGAGACAAAACAACAGCGGTTTCAGTGAATGGTTTTGCCTTTGCTTACTATTAATTATTTGCAACATGCTGACGCGTTACTATAAATACCAACACCAGTTGCTGCAGATATTCACCACTCAAAAGGGTAAAAGTAGGACAGAGAATCAGTTGAAGGAATTCAAATAGACGTTGAGGGAAAATGCCAAGTACTACTGTTGGTCAGGTCATTCGCTGTAAAGGTAGTAGCATTCGGTTATTTCGTCTTCTGGGTGTTATTATAAATCTTTTTTTTAAAAAAAAAATTCTTCCCCTGGGTTGCCTTTGATCACATCTTTGTTTTATGGCTTTCTTCTTGAGTTTTTTGATTTATTTGATTTTCTTCCTTTTGATATAAAGACAAAGTTTTGGTTTTGGCCAGAGAATTAATTTGTACTTGTTAAGTGGGCTAGCTGGTTCAGTCCTGATGATTGCTAGCAAGCAGGGATTTTTGTTCTACTCTGCTTGTTCTCTAAAAACAAATGCAAACTTCGAGCTCATAAAATTAATTTCTTGATTGTTACTTTCTAAAATAAGTTCAAGATTCATGGTTCGTCGATACATACCAATATGTATAAGAGCATTTGGTTCCAGAAGGAAATTGAATGGTTTATCATGTTTTAATAGATCATTATGCCCCAAAAGTAACTGACAATTTTGGGTTCTATTGGACTATCAGCATTGTGCTCATTAATATGGTTTTGAATTGCAGCCAGCGTTTGTCTTTTTTTTTTCCCCTTTTTGGGAATTAGAGTAAGTCTGTTAAAAGGACCAAGGTGATTTAACAGCCTATTGGTTTCAAAATTTTATAGAACACCTTCCACATTATTCCCGTTAACAGTAGTTAACTACTTTAGAATGATAAGAGTTGTAAGGAAATTATATCTCAAACACAATATCTGCTGGGTGTTCTGCACCTTGGTCTTCCTTTCTCATTGCATTAGTTGTAATATCTTCCTCTTTATCGAGTAAAAAATTTCCCACGAGTCTATGATATGATCATCCCTTAATGTTTATTATTTTTCTTTCGGATTCTGACTTAATTGGATGCATATACACTACAGCTGCCTGGCATGGGAAGCCGGAAAGCCACTGGTAATAGAAGAAGTGGAGGTGGCACCTCCACAGGCAATGGAGGTTCGCCTGAAGATCCTGTTCACCTCCCTATGCCATACTGATGTTTACTTCTGGGAAGCTAAGGTAATTACATTGTTATTATTTCTTCGAATAATTCTTACTTATAAATATGAACTATTTAGCCCCAAATGTTAACAGATCTCCTTTTGACAAAAATGGTAAAATCTACAGGGGCAGACACCTTTATTCCCTCGTATATTTGGTCATGAAGCAGGCGGGTAAGAACAAATCTATCTTTCTTTCTTTAGCTTTAGAGCTGGATTTTTGGTCTTATATTCTCAGTTTTTTTCCCCTTGATATTGGGACTCATTTTTTATTTTTATTTTTATATAATTTCTGCAATCTAGGATTGTTGAAAGTGTTGGTGAGGGTGTTACCGACCTCGAACCTGGTGACCATGTCCTTCCTGTTTTCACGGGAGAGTGCAAGGAGTGTCGGCATTGTAAGTCAGAGGAAAGCAACATGTGTGATCTCCTAAGGATCAATACTGACAGAGGAGTGATGCTCAATGATGGTAAATCAAGGTTCTCAATCAATGGACAGCCGATCTACCATTTTGTTGGGACTTCAACCTTCAGCGAATACACTGTTGTTCATGTTGGTTGTGTCGCCAAGATTAATCCTGCTGCTCCTCTCGACAAAGTTTGTGTTCTGAGCTGTGGAATCTCAACAGGTTAGTGAAATTTTCCGTTCTTTTTATTTGAAGTTAATACTAATTTTCTCTTCTTTTATTAATGGAAATTGCATTCCTGTTTGCAGGTCTCGGTGCCACATTGAATGTTGCAAAGCCTGGAAAAGGTTCAACAGTAGCAATATTTGGATTGGGAGCTGTAGGCCTTGCTGTGAGTTTTTCCCCTCTCACCTATGAAGCAAGCTCTTATTGCAATTTGGTGCTGCTGCTAACTTTATAAACTTTTCTTGCACTGTTGAATGATCAGGCTGCTGAAGGGGCTAGAATGGCAGGTGCCTCAAGGATTATTGGGGTTGATTTAAATTCCAAGAGATTCAATGAAGGTGAATGAAGCAAGGAGAAAATTTACATTCCATTTATTACACAATTGAAAACTGCACGATAGCAGTCTTCGTATAAATAAAATAATCGGTTTTTAGCACAACAGTATGTGAATTTTCCATCTCTGTTTCTTCCTAATGTTTGTTGTCCTTGCTTTTTGTCAACAGCCAAGAAATTTGGGGTCACGGAGTTTGTGAATCCAAAAGACCATGGCAAACCTGTTCAGGAGGTTAGTAAGTCCATTGAATATGTTTTGGCCTTTTGAGGAATTTGTATAACTAAAACATTTTTAAATTAACTTCACTTTTCTTCAGGTGATTGCTGAAATGACTGGTGGTGGAGTTGATCGAAGTGTCGAATGCACTGGAAACATCAATGCTATGATATCTGCATACGAATGTGTTCATGATGTAATTTCCTTTGTGCTGCTACTATGGTTATCAGAAAGAAAGTAAAATCAACATATTTCATGTTATTTTTTTTCCTAAATGTTTCTTTCGCAGGGATGGGGTGTTGCTGTACTTGTTGGTGTGCCAAACAAAGATGATGCCTTCAAAACACATCCAATGAATGTCTTGAATGAGAAAACACTTAAGGGTACCTTCTTTGGAAACTACAAGCCGCGCTCTGACCTTCCTCTGGTGGTGGAAAAATACATGAACAAGGTAACTAATTGGACCTGACAACTTGATATTCTTTTTCTAGAATTAGACAATTTAGTACTCATAAGCTTATGCTTGATAATGTTCTCATTAGTCTGAAAGCAATAATGCAAATCCCCATGTATCAGCAATGGGATGATCTCAGGTGACCTTTTAGGGCATATTTTTACTTAAGTAGTTGCTCCTTCAATATGCTTGATATCATACAAGAAGTTCACCTTAACTATTTACAAAACCCATGATGGCCACAAATTTATTCTCTTTTTCCCCCTTTCATTGCGTATATTCTGTGAAGAACAAAATCTTGTATGGTTGTGTTACTACTCAGTTGGCATTCTTTGTTTTTAAATTGTTACACATTACTTATGGTCCTTACTATTTCTAATATAATCAGGAGCTGCAGTTGGAGAAATTCATCACCCATGAAGTCCCCTTCTCAGAAATTAACAAGGCCTTCGACTACATGCTCCGTGGAGATAGTCTTCGATGTGTGATCCGCATGGATGCATAAAATAGGATCTAATCTGTCAGAGTCAAAAGTCTATCTCAGAAAGACAAATTAAAAAACAAAATGTCATTGTTGTTGGAAATATTGTGAAAAAAAGAAAAAGTCTCATTATCTGGTTTGAGTCTTAAATACTGTACATAACAAAATAATGCTTATGTTTCCAAGTCTATATAAATAAAAATTGTTTGGTATTTTTGTTAACGTCTTTTTGTGTGTTTTTCTTCATCTGATTCTGCAGTGCCTTGAGATCTAAGACCACTCGTTTAATGAATGTAAATCCAGCAGTAGGGACTTGAGGCTTTTTCTTTTTGTTTTAGCTCGGTAGGAATCTGTGGCTTTTGATATATGATTGCATTGCCATGTAAGAGTGGTTGTGTATTCTTTAATTTCATTAAGACAGCTCAATTTCAACTTTGTAGGGTGCTTTATATATTAGCTTGGCGTAGGAACAATTAAGAACCTATGCGTGATTCTTTTATTGCTTGAATCCTTGAAAGAGTGAACCCTTATCTTTGTATTTGATTCAACGGTAAGTGCTAACATGTAGCACTAGCAGGATGTCCAATGTATGGCGGTTGAACCCAGCTATTAATGTAAGTTTTATACTAGAAAAGTGTGTATCACAAGTACAGGCACCAGATTGAAGGTTTCAACATGCTTTTGGGTTTTGGTGAACCTTGCTTAAGCAAAAAGGGGAGTTCTTGCGATAAAGAGAGGAAGCATTATAAATAAATAAAAAGATATATTAGAGGCGATGGAGAGAAAAATCGAAGCAGTTCTTGAAGTATTAAGTGTAGTGGCAAGTGAAAGAGAACAAGAAGATAATTAGAAAATAAAAGGGAATTAGATAGAGAATTTAGAGAGAGAAGCTCTCTAGAGGAGAATGTGTTAACTCTAGGAAAAATAGCCCTTAAATGAATTGTAAGGCTCTATATATAGTACTAAAAGTAGTGGTTACTAAAGAATATGCTTTAAAGTGTCTCATGAATGACATTATTATGAAGAGCTTTAATGTGAGTAACTATTATTGTAATTGGATACAATAAGACTTATTTTCGAATAAAAGATAATAAAAAATAAGTATATATGAAAGGGTACAAAAGAAAAAACTATACGTGAACAAGTACAAGAGAACATAATGTACATAAATAGGTATAAGAGAAAAAGATATATGTGAATAGCTATATAAGAATAAGCTAGGAAGGTGAAACAATTATGCTGCAAAAAATAGCTAAGAAGAAGATCTCTTAACTATATATCTGAGTCATAAAACTAAACTTTTCGAAACATCTCAAAATGAAAGTAACTTATGAATCCTACTATCCATTCTTGGTTACTTTCACTATTATCCATGTGAATTAGTTATTCTGTGCAAAGTAACTGCTATACTTATATTAGTTGTTTCATATAAAGTAGTGTTGCATTTATTCTAGTTATTTTTCCTGAAGTAACACTTCACTTGTTTTAATTATTCTGCGTGAAGTAGTGTCTCACTCATTTTGGTTGTTCTCTGTACAATATCATGTTGTAAAATAATTTTTTAGAGAAATATTAACCAAAATCAAGTATTTACATTTTGCCCTCTACATAAGAGTTTCTTTACTTAAAAATAATTCTTATGCATTAATTTAAGAAAAAGTTTTACTTTGTATTATAATGTATTGTACTGTAACACTTTGGATAATAACACCTCTTAAATTGTAAAACTTTAAGCAGTAATGTTTCAGGTAGTAATATGTTATTGTATTATGTAATATTTAATTACTTATATAATAATATATTTTTTATAAAATAAGATTATCAAAATACAAATTGTAAAAGAAAAGTTAATATTTTTTATAAAAGCTTGATTTTATGTGGCTTATAAATATGAAGTTACTATGAACAATTTTCTTCATTCAGATTCCAAAGTAAAACAAAATTCAAAACAAAAAGTTTGTTGTTTTGTAAATTTTTTTGAGCAAGTTTGTTTTTTTTATATATAATTTTTTATTTTTTTTCTTTTTTTATTATTTTTTGAAACAATTGAATTTTGTTTTCTTATTGCCTCCTGCATTAAAAAAAATTTTAATTGAAATGTGAGAGAAATTTTTTTTTTTCATGCATGAGTTTTTGATTGAAAGATTTTTTTTTTTTATGTATGAATGTATACATATGTTCAAGGAGACAAATAAATTGTTTTATTTTATATATGATTATTAGACAAGCAAAGCTAGGTATATTATCCAGTTATTAGATATATTTAAGATCCCTATGAAATTTGATTGTTATAATAAGATTTTAGATCATGGAATATATAAATCTTAATTCTATTGAGCAGTTTAAAAAAAAATTAATTATATTTGTCTCATGAATATCCTAAACAAAAGTAATCTCCATCAATTGAAACCTTTAAGATGTCACAGAGAATGGAAAGATGAGGGGGTTTAGCTAGGCAAGCTAGAGTGAAAACTCAAAAGTTGGCCTACAAAAATTAGAGTTGCAGAGGACATTTAAGAATATCTCTTATTTTGTTTGTTCGCCGAACAAGCTGTGATGATTATTTTTATTTAATTGATGCTTTTGAAGCTTGGGTTCTCTTTTTTTGAAAATATACAGTTGGGCTTTGGGAGTCTTGAAGCTCTGTTTTAGAGCAAATCCAAAACAAATTACAAATACTGGAAAGTGTACAAGAGGACTTTGGAAATAGTGCTTTTGTTTTGGGCTTGAGAAACGGCTTAGCCTTTTTTTTCTTCGTTTTAGTTGACTTTTGATCTGAAGCTTGTGGCTTGTGTGGCACTTTTTATAATTTTGTTTTTAAACTTTCTTTTGGACCTCGTGGCATGCCGCGAGTTATTTTTTTTTTATGCCGCGAGTTATTTTTATTGGAGCTCGCGGCATATATCGCGAGTTTTTTTTTTTTCTGAGCTCGCGGCAAATATGTCATGAGTTTTTTTTTTGGTCATTATAATTTTTTAATTATATTATTATTATATTATTTTTATTTGAAGTTATAGATTTTTTTAAGTTTTACTTATTTATTATATATATTTTATATTATAGATATATAAATATTTTATTATATATATATAATAATAATATCGATATTTATAATTTGATAAGTTTTGTTGTTTTACTTTGTTATTGTTGTACTTTTTTATGCTTAATAAATAAGTAAATAAAAAAATTATTACATATGTATACTTATCTCTTTTTTCATGATTTAGGTTTTTTTTTCATCTTCTTCTATGCCTAAGATGTATTTCTTTTTAAAGATTTATTATAGTGAGCTTAGAAGAGCTACAACAAAGAAAAAAATCATTGCACATAAAAGGAAAAGTAATGATTTCGAAGCAATTCCTCCTAAAATAATTAGAGTAGGAAACAATGCTAAAATTTCTCTTGTCTCTGAAAATTGAAAAGATGAAATTATTAGAGAAAGAAGAGAAGATCGTTTTTGGGAGGAAGTTCGTGCTAGGCAAGTTGACGAATATTCCTCTGAGCTTGTTGGATATGATTAGAATTATCTATGCTCAAAAGTACCTTTTCATAAAAAAGGTGGTATTTCAGGATTATCCATTCTAAAGTTCAAGTTTGAGTGTAGTAAGTTTCCACCTTTTATTACTAAATTAGGTTCTAATTTTCAATCTGTTTATAACTGGGATGAGTAGGTAAATAAGCTGTTGAAAAATCCTATTTATGTTAAATTTTTCTCATCTATTGGAATACTTGATGCATGTGTCACTTTTAAGCTTAATATTTGTAGAGAGAAAGAATGGATATATGGCATGCTATTCTTGTAAAGTAAAGCACTTTTTCTTATACTATGATTACAATATTAAGGGAATTTACTTTCAATTTGAAAGATGTGTATATTTTCTTAGAACTTCCTTATATGAGGAAGTATGATTTTCACTCTATCAAGCTTTTTGAAGAAAAGGTGTGTATTCGAAATTTTTTCTTTCTTCTACTTAAGAGTTTGAGTAAAACTTCAAAAGTTACACAATTCTCCAATTGGATAAGAGTATTTTATAAAAAGTTCAATGCTAAGGGAATTGAGATTGGCCCTCTTGAGTACTCAAACCATAAACATGAGCTAGTGGCTTTAATAATCTTTTCGTTGACACGACACATACTCCCAAGGTATCCAGATGATGGCATCTCTTCAATAGTTATTCCATTGGCAATAAAAATTGTTAAGGGAATACATTTTCCTCATGCTCTACTCTATTCAGGATCTCTATATAAAAAACTAGACTTATACCAACTCAAAACTGTCGAGCTAACTGGACGTTACAAAGTTTTGACTTATGCGGATGCTTCTTTCATTCAAATGTGCCTATGGGAATGGGAAAGGTTTGGCACTCGCTCTCCCGTGCCTAATGCATATTTTTTTGCATCTTTTTCTGTAAATAACCCTTTATCTAGGAACAACTATAGAGCTTAGGCATGGCATGATCGACTCTTAAGAGGTAACGTTCTTAAAGTGAGGAATGTGACAAAAAGAATTCACTCCCAAACCTTATGTGTAGCCCATAAATGAATTTGATGATCATGGAATTTATTATGATCGTCACCCTTTACAGTCTAGAAGAATGAGTTCTCAAGATATTAACTTTTTGTATGGGTTCACAATTCTCAATTGCCATTTACGATTGAAAGTTCCAGTTCAAGTGGAGATAGAAATTTTTTTTCTATCAAAGTCTATTTTCCTTACAAAGTTGCACGCTAATTAGGGTTAGACCAACCAGCTTCACCTGACTCTTCTACATCTATCAGTTTTTCTTCTTGCGTTTCTTCATTTTTCATGACAAGACTTCAACTCTATTTAAATAAACTTAAAAGTTGTACTGTCCCAACTTTTGATAGAGTTGGTATCCATACTGCTTGATGGTTTGCTTATTGGAGGGAATGTATTGAAGAATGGGGATCCTTTATTGTACTTTTGATTAATCCCAGAGCCTGTCTCTACACTCTTTTTATAAGTAACACAGATGTATCCTTACACTTGATTTCTGTCAAAAAGAAAAAAAATGTAAATGAAGAATAAGATGATGCTCTTCACGCTTTTACTCAGCAAACAAAAAATGTGCATCGAAAAGTAAGTTCATTCTTTACTTCTTCTTTTACTTCATTTTTTTTTCTTAAATTCATTTCCTCATTATTTTTTTTTTTGTAGAGAGAAACAACTACTAGGGTAAAACTTAACTCGATCGAAAAAGAAGAGACTTTTAAAGCTAAAATTGAAAAAGAATAATGTGACTCTAAACGTAATGATGAAACAGATGATGAGTCTATTGGTGTTGTTGAAGCTAAATTTGAAGGTGTTGTTACTTCTTTTATAATGCCAAAAGTATTGATTTTGATGCTTTGTTCTCCTTTGATGATTCTATTGATTTGGATGCTCTGTTTTTCTCTTACATTCAAAGTTCCAATATAAATAAGGTAGGAACAATATTAAAAATGTTTCTTTCAGTTGATATTGTTTTATTTTTGTTTTCGAAACTAAGATTATTCTTGCTCCATAGGCTACTTAGGACGAGGTTGTTCCTCAAGTTGTTCAAGATGAGACTGTTCTTGACAATGAAGCTATTCCTGTTGTTGAGGATGTTCCAGATGTTGGAATTGATATTCCTCACAATGAAGCTATTCTTGCTGTTAAGGTTGTTCTTGATGTTGGAGTTGTTACTAATGATGCTAGAGGTACTCCGATTAATTCTTGTGCTTCTTCCTCTCCAGTGTTAGCATACAAAGATGTTAATAGTGCTTTTAATATTCAAGTAGCATGTACTAAACAGAGTGATAAAAAAGTCAACTTTCGTGATTTTTAAATTTTTTCAAATTACATGAAATATTTAGAGCAAATTTTTAATATAGAAAGAGAATTTTAACTTTCAAAGCAAATATACATGGCAAGTATAGCTACGAAAACCCGGGAGGAAGTGGGACATGCTTGCGTTGTATCAACTATCATTTTCCCCATGCTCAAGTCTGAAGGGGTTAGACAAATGTTTTTTCCTGCACTAGTACCACCTTATTACAAAGAATGTCCTGTTAACAAAAACAGGAAACACAAGGAAAAGAAAATGAAACTACTAGCAAAAATTAATGGCAATAGTGCACCTGAAAGTAACATAAGTGACATGGCTTCTAGAGGAACAATGCGTGCAACTGTGGGATTGAACTGAGAGTTCCAGGTCCAGGCTAAGAAGGTGATGAGAATAACATATCGATTCTCCTGAGTTCTCTTCCCACCTCAATCATTGTTAGCCCATCTGCTGCTTTAGTGGACATGCATCTGAGGACAAGTCTTGCAAAATCCAACAATTTTTGCTGCTCGATTCCTATTCTACCATCACTGACACCCTGTAACTCACTGTAGTGCAAACACTACTCCATTCTTTGCCTTGGTATTGTAATTGGTTCCCATTGTCTCTCGAAGCTGACCAAAAGTAGGAACATCAAGGTTTACAAGAACCTTAGAGCTAACATCATGTACGTACTCTTATTCATAATAAAAAACAATAAACTATTTAAATTTTAAGTGTCCTTTCTGGCTCAACGTTTAGAGCAGCTTGCATATTTTAGAAAACAAACTTTCGAAATTAGCTTTCAAGGACTAAAAAATATTTTTTTAAGTTGAAACTTTTATTAAAAATGTTGTAATCTTAATTTTTAAAATATTATACCTTAATTTTATTTAAAATCTAAACTAATTTTTTTTATCATGATAGATATATACACCTCTCATTTGAATATTTTTCATATCAACCTTTTTACAAATATATCTTTTTAATGATTTAATTTTTTTTCTCTTTTTAGTGCCTCTTTAGACTAATTATTATGTAGTTTTTTGTTATATTATGTGCCAGCTTGCACTTGTTAATGATAATATTTGATCCTACGTCAATTTATTTGTACATAATTATAAATCATATCCCGTAATTAATAAATGTTAAATGTCAAAATTCTTAGTTACGTTTCAAAAATAAACATATTTTGTAGAATCAATACTTTCTTCAAATTAATATCTCTTTAAAATTATAATTTATTAATGTTTTGTGAGTTGTGATGACTACTTTGAATCTCCCAAGTGTTCTCTTGGTTTTTGTACTTCATACATTTTCCTGAGGCTATTGTTTTTGTAATCATTTTTGTTCTTCAAAACTTTCATATAAGATAATACAAAGAAAAGTTAAGAAATTTATGGATTTTCTCCATAGTTCTATCAATTGGTTAGTTTAGTCATATATTATAGTAATGAAATTAATGGCATAAATTGCAAATATATAACCACTTTTATCTACTGTCATGTAGTCTAACCATTTAAATAAAAGAATATGAAGTTTAAAATTAATTTTTTTTACTATTTTTTTTTTTTAAAAAGCAAGCTAGAAAGAATCCAAATGTTAAAGTTGAGCCAAAAATTTAAAAATGGAATCAAAGGTTTTATTAGTTAAGGGAATTTCCTTTTTGGTAATAAATAGGAGGGTGTTTCAGACCATAAAAAGGAGGTCAGGGGAGGAATTTCCTTCCTCATAAAAAAAAAAAAAGGAAAAATGGCAATTTGGTAGTAAAAGAGTGCCGTTATAAAACGAGCGCACACCTTAGCTTCCTCTATACTTTTCGTTGGTTTAAGCTCTTTGCTCGCTCACTCGGTCTCCCTCGCGCTCTCCCTTTCTCTTTCGCTTCCTTCCTCGCGGCTCCCTTCTCTTCGGGTACGATTCTTTGGTTTCTCTTTCTCTTTTTCTATTTAAGTGTAATTCTTGTATGTTACATATACCAGTTGATCAGAGGTCGTCCATTTGATCAGTGACTCTTTCTCCTTTTTCTTCTTTTGTCTTCTTTGATTTTTGCGATTTAGGGTTTTCAATTGATTTAGGTTTTTGTTTTATTTGAATGAATTGATGTGTTGTTTGTTAATTCTAATGACACGGGACCCTTAATATGTTGAAATCAGGGTTCAACCTGGGCGCCAAATGACTTTTGACCTCAGTTGGGAACAGCCGCCGTCGTTTCTTTGCTGTGATTTTGGGTTTATGAGCCGTGGGAGGCTCTGTTATTGTTCTCAAAAGATCTCTTTTAGGCATTGGACTTGGCCCGTTTTTACGCGTCCAGTGTTATTTGATCCTTTTTCTTTTTTTTTTTGGATTATTTGTTTTGGTTCTGCTGCTTTAGTCAAGCAGAATCACAACTTCCATATTCACCTGCTCGTGAAGTTAACTTGTTTATTATTGGACTTTGAGACTTCAAATTTTTGATGGGTAAAAACTTGTTGGCTCCGGGGTTTCGATTTCACCCCACTGATGTTGAACTTGTTAAATATTATTTGGAGAGGAAGGTATGGGTAAGAAGCTTGCTTTCGAAGCAATTGCTGAGCTCGATATATACAAATAGCACCCTGGGATCTACCGGATTTCTCTTGTTTAAAGACAGGGATCTGAAATGGTTCTTTCTTTTGTCCATTGAGAAGAAATATGCCCGAGGGGCTAGATTTAATCGGGCTACATGTATGGTTACTGGAAAACCACTGGAAAGGATAGAACTGTTACATACAATGATGCAGTTGTGGGATGATAAAAATCTAGTTTTTCACCAAGGTAAAGCTCCACGTGGGTGCAGAACAGATTGGGTAATGCATGAATATAGACTTGAAGAAAAAGAATTGGCTGACAGAGGGGTTGTTCAGGATACATATGCGCTTTGTGCTGTTTTCAAGAAGGATGGTATGGGCCCAAGAAATGGTGCCCAATATGGAGCACCATTTAAGGAGGAAAATTGGAGCGATGATGAGGATTTTGATTTGGTTGGCACTGGCTTCTCTTCTGGCATGTCTACACTAGCTGTTGGTGGTGCTAGTAGCTCATGTGTCCCTGAGAGCCTTTGTGCTGGAGCATCTGTTGCATCAAGTGGGTTTGTATTCTCTACCTGCTGCTAGCGTTACCACTGATATTGATAGTAATGTTAACACTGCCCCTACAGTTGTGGATGCTCCTCAAGTTCCAGTGGTTGTTGATAAGGCTGTTCCTGCATTAACAGAGGCTTCTCAACTTGCTGAAGTTCCTCAAGTTCAAGAATCAAATGATAACATTTTATCAATGTTGGAAATCTTCAAAGAAGATGATGCATTCATTATGGATGACAATGGTCAAGTGACTGGTACTGCTGATAATTCTTTCTTCGAGGCTCCTCAAGTTTTTGACGATGATGATATTTTATCCATGTTGGCATTCTTCACAGAAGACAACAATTTGAACAGTGTGTTGTATCCCTTTGAATAAGATACCACAAAATATATACCCTTTACATATAACAACTAGTCTGCATTTTAATGTTCTTGATGAGTTATTGTGTTATTAGGAATAAATTTTCAGTTGTGTTGCTGCTGCTTGGTTTACCATTGTTCTATGTAAGTGTTTAATTTGAGAGTGAAAGTTGTGATGACTACGTTTTAGACTATGTCCCTTATTTGTTTCGCTTTGGTTATTGTCTTATGGTTTTATGATTGCGTTATGAAGTTTTAGTTTAAACGTCCCACCAGTTGTGTGGTGGTCTTTGACTGATATATGCTCATATCATGTTTTGCTTTTGTGAATCCGATACATGTGTGAATCAATACATCATAGTCCCATCTATTAAAGACATTCCAGCATTCAAAATGTGCTTGTTTTATGTAGTTTTGGATAGAGTCATAAGATGGCAAGTACAAGCAACATTAAATTTGTAGAGAGATTTTGCAGGGAATGATTGTTGAAGATAGGAGAAAGATATACTCACAGATCATCGGAGAAGGCAATAGCATTAGCCCATGGATGAAAATGGGATTATAAAATGAAAATGGTCATTTACCATTGTAGTTTTTAATCTGACTGTGGGGTGTCTCTGTTCTGCTGAATAGCTCTCGACTTGCGCTCATCTCAGTAGTTTGTAAGCAAAGACACTGTTACTTCCCAAAAACATTTGCTTATTCCAATTTCTGATTATTGGCCGCAACCTTTCATTACTTAGCTATTTGGGATTGTTTGGGTCCTTTGGCATTGCATCTGACTCCCAAAACTCCTTTCGGTTCCAAAAATCGAACCAAGTGCGATCATTACGTTTTGGGAGGAAAGAATTGAATTGAATACCTATTCTCTTTTTGAAATCTGACAAAATTATCCCTCTATTAAGTTTGATTCTATTTCAAATATTTTTGTAATTCTCCATCAAATGTACGTCATTACATTTTTTGATGTATGGTTATATTATCCAATATAACTATTTTTAACTTGGAAGTAATTTAATTTTTAAAAAAAAATTTAAATATTGTACGTTTGTATAAATTTTGAAAATTATATTTTTTTGTAAGATGTTACTTCAAATTTCAAGTACTGAAAGTGCAAAAATGAAAACTAACTTCATCGTTGCGAATGTGGTAACTTGAATCTTTTTGTCACTTTATTTTAAAAATTTTTTATTTTGACTATTTAATTATTAAAAATTTATAATGCCTAAAGAATCTCTCGTCTATTTGTTTTTTAAGGAAAAAAACAAGTGTCAAAACCTAGAAATCGTTGGCGCCTAATTTATTTATGAAAATTAATAATAATTAATGAAAATAATCAAATATAAATTTGTAGTAAAAAATGATAGATTTTATGAATTATATGGATAATACTTTTATTAATTAGCATTAGTTAATAAAACTTATGCATAATTTGTGATGTCATTTATAATCATGGTACGGATATTTGAGCAAATTTTATATAAAATAGTTATGTGTCACATTGACTATATCTTAATTTACAATCATATCTTAATATATAATCATTTTTTTATTTGAAGAAGAAAAAAAATTTGAACTCATTAAACAATTTCACGATAATGTTCCAAATACATAAAAGGTTAATCACCTTAATCCTTATCCTTTGCTATGAAATTTGGGTTTTATCATTTGTTTTAAACCTCTTCATGCCTTTGCTAGTAATATTTTCATTTGATGCACACAATGAGGTCAGTACTTCAAGAATGTAGGGTATTTTCATGTGATAATGAGGTCAGTAGTTTGCTTAAGAATAGAAACCATGCTTCTAGCTCATCATCATGCTGTGGGCAAAGTCTGAGCAAGAGAATGAGGCTGAAAATTGATTCAGCAGAAGATAAAAAGGCATGAATTGTTTGAGTTTAGGTTATCTAAAGCATTGACTAACTACTTTTGAGTTTAGTAATCCGCAAGTCCATGGCTTTACCACGAAACGATTACTAACTACTACTGTTACCGCCCCCACCAGAGGATTGGACAAAATATTCCTCCTAAATTCTGACTGGTTACTTGACCTACACATAGTATACCGTATACCCACCCTTTTCTTTTCTCAAATTCTTTATTCTATAGTTTGTCTGCAACTTAATGGAGGGAAATGAAGTGTTTTTCCTATTTTCTTGCTTGGTGGCTTCCATGACTGAAACCATGAAAACATTTTTAACATTACGCGACATTTCATAACTTTTGACCACTGCTCGCCTCCTCAAACTTTTACTTGATCAATTCCACTTTTCTCAGAACTATTATTTCAGAGAAAATCTCTGACAAATAAATCATCTTTACAATATTTTTTTTCATAATTTGTTAATGTTTTACATTACTAGCGCTCTACTTCGACTAGTAGCACAACTTCTTCAACAAACGATTAAAATAACAGTAGGATGGACCTAGTAGCTTTTGAGTTCCCAATGTGGCCTTTGCCAGCCTATAAAAGTCTCAAAGCTCAGTTGCTGGAAACATGTAACTCAGACACACACTAAACATAAAAACAATTCAGTTCTCGAGAAGATGGTTTGCCAATATCTACTGGGAGCAATTCTGGCTTCTGTTTTGGGTCTTGTTTTGCTATACAAGAAAATTCAGAAGGAGACATTTTCAATGAGCTCTGATAATGGATTACCCCGTGAGTCAGAGATAGGTAGGAGTGCAGATATAATCATTGTTGGGGCAGGGGTTGCTGGTTCTGCTCTTGCTTACACTCTTGGGAAGGTGACAAGTCTTTGCCTCTCTAACAATCTGTTCCGTTCTCTTTCCTTTCTTTATCTCATATTTGAAGAGTGCCCAAATGTTCTTAAAAGCATTTTTGTTGCTCTTCACTTGAGAATTCTGATGACCATGTTTTCTACTGTATGCTGAAGGATGGACACCAAGTGAAAGTGATTGAGAGAGACTTGACTGAACCTGATAGAATAGTTGGAGAACTTCTGCAGCCTGGAGGTTACCTGAAATTGATGGAGTTGGGGCTTGAGGGTAAGCAAAAAGGGATTATCTTGTACGACTTATGAAATTGCATATATCGTTAAGGAATTTGTTATGCACTCTTATTTTTGTTTATATAAATAGCAAAAGGTATAGCAGTAATCAATCATAGAAATAGGCACTATGATTATAGCAACATGTGATGTGAGCTATATGTATGTGGTTGCAGATTGTGTGAATGAGATTGATGCTCAGCGCGTGTTTGGATATGCTCTGTTTAAGGATGGGAAAAGCACTACACTATCATATCCCTTGCAACATTTCGAATCAGATGTTGCAGGGAGAAGCTTCCATAATGGACGTTTCATTCAAAGACATGGAGACAAAGCCTATCAACCCTATCTCCCAAGATCATCCCTGTCTCCTAAATTAAGCTAGTTAATGTGATTTATACTACCATTCCTTTACTTGTTTTGCATTGTCGATCAACTATTGTCTTACAGTGTGAAACTAGACAAAGGAACTGTCACATCTGCTACTTACTGAGAAGGGAACTGTTAAAGGTTGCAAGCGTGACAAACAGCCAGCATGCAGTCCAAAGAGTCGATAGCCTAAAGCTCCCCTCACAATTGTATGTGATGGATGCTTCTCAAATTTGAGGCGCTCTCTCTGCAATCCAAAGGTTAAAATGATATGTAAATAATTTTATTCAATTATTTGAATAAACTGTTATATATGTCACACTCTTTTTTCTGAAATATAGGATCTTAAATGTGACAGATTTCTTCGAGATATTGTCTTCCATTGTTCCATTCAAGTGTTCCTTCTCCCTAGATTGTACAATATTCTGTAGTGTTTGTATTTATATAGCAAGTATTTCTGCAGGTTGACATCCCTTCTTGTT
>NW_018397255.1:6101994-6102448 GCF_002168275.2 Theobroma umbraticum | reverse complement strand
ACCTGGACAAAAGGTTCCCTCAGTCTCTAATGGCGAAATGTCCCATTTCTTGAAGACTGAGGTGGCTCCTCAGGTACATATGTCTTCTTGCTCAACCATTTTGCTAGTCAACAATTTAACATGCATGGTTGCTTTAGTCTCTTGCTTTTGCCTTTTGTTGATCAAGTGAACCATATGAAATTAAAAAAAAAAGAAGAAAAATCTATATGTGCTATATCATTTTGATTATCTGTGGATGATTGTGGCAATGACCGAATACTTGAGTTCAGTAGTGTTGATTTGAGTTTTCAATTTATCTTTCTACATTAGCAGTTCCATCTAATTTTCACTTGGGGACTAATAAAAAGAACGCTGGTGTGCATGCACAGATCCCCCCTGAGCTATACAATGCTTTCATATCTGCAATCGATAAGGGAAACATAAGAACGATGCCTAACAGAAGCATGCCTGCTGC
>NW_018397255.1:6101523-6101796 GCF_002168275.2 Theobroma umbraticum | reverse complement strand
TCTAAATGATGCATCTGCCTTGTGCAAATATCTGGAATCCTTCTACACTCTACGTAAGGTATGCAAAATATAACTATGTATCTTACGCATATTTCTGCACTCTATCTTACATGAGGAAATAAAGGATCAAAGCTAAGTAGCAGCAAAAATTAGTATTCAACAACTGATAATTATGGAATCAAACACTGTATGGACTTTATATTTCAGCCTACAGCATCCACCATAAATACACTAGCCGGTGCCCTCTACAAGGTGTTTAGCGGATCATCTGAC
>NW_018397255.1:6101265-6101397 GCF_002168275.2 Theobroma umbraticum | reverse complement strand
CCTACACTTCTTCGCTGTGGCTATATATGGCGTTGGGCGCTTACTGCTTCCATTTCCTTCGTTCAAACGCCTTCTACTTGGTGCTAGATTAATTTCGGTTTGTATCTTCATTGCTTGGTCTATTGTCTTCTA
>NW_018397255.1:6081815-6101165 GCF_002168275.2 Theobroma umbraticum | reverse complement strand
CCTTTTTGTGTGTCTCAACTTTTCAATGCAAATGAACTTTCCTTTGTTTAATTGAGTGTGTTTTGGTTGCCATTGATGACTTGCAATAATGTGAGGTCGATCGGTGGCCAGCTAGTGCTGGAGGCAATTTCAATATTATTTATTGCAATTCAGGTTAAAAGGCTATATGTCTTATCTATAATGACTATAGCTAATAATTAGGCAAAGGATGCCCGCTATTGGGCTGAATTTAGTGCGCAAAAAAGATGATGAGGACGTTTATATCTTTCTTCAAATCTTTAATTAATTAGACTATTTCCCCCTTTGTTTGTCAAATTTGCTTGACTTGACAAATGAATATCTTCAGTTCAGATTTAGCTTTTGCCATTCTTCCAACTTCCATCATGAAGGTGAGGACTGAGGAGGTCTGGTTGTTGTACAAAATTTGAGATGGAATTAGGCGGTTTCAGCTTGCCAATAAAGGCCATAGATTGATTGATTGATTGTTACTGTTGAAATTTTGATATCCTTTTATTAGCAAGAGGATTAGATTAGAGCTGATTATTACTGATTACAATCTGGAATCTATTTCTCCTCATGATGATATTTCAACAGTAATAATTCAACAAATTAAATTATGTTATATATCCACTTAATTGGAGTGGTTAAGAATGAGAATTCATCTTAATTATTAGATTTTGAGACTCTAACTTGGAGATTTTAAATATGAATAAAATGAAATTTAAATATGAAAGAGTGTTATTTCCATTAAGTATAATATCTTAAAAAATTTCTAAATTATTTAAGAAAGTTCAAAAAGGTTTTTATATTTTTATTATATTTAATTAAATACTTGTATTTTTATTTTGAGTTAAATAAATTTTTATAATTAATAATTAACTTAATTAAAATATTATTTATCATTTTATGTGACGTGACATATATATAATATACTAATATATCATAATTATAATGATGTGACATGTTGACATCTTATAATTAATGATAACATGACATATTATTTTTATATGATAACATGATCATATAATATTTTTCACTATCTACGTTAACGTTATGTCCGTGTTAGGTGGATATAAAATGATAAGTAGTATTTTGATTAAATTGAAATAATTTAAAAAAAATAAGAGACTAAAATATCACGATTTTGAATAAAATAATTAAATTAAAAAATACTTTAATACAAAGACTTTCCAAATATTTTGACCGTTTATTTATGATATTATCAATCTTTATTTGGTTGCCACACTGTCTTCCTAATATTTGAATGTAAAATTTTCAATTTCAAAATTTAAAATTCTAATTAACTTTTGGAATAGGGTATCTCTTAATAATAAGTGTTTGGTTGTTACCTATTGTTATGGACGTTGTGCTAGTTTAATTTATATAAATATAAGATTGTTGAGTAAAGTACAACAAATAGAAAACATAATTATTATAATTGGTTAGTATTAAGCGAACATCAAGAACAATAGCATATCAAACATAACAAATCCATGCAAAAATTAAATTATGCATTTTGCTACCTATAAATGTTAAAATTTTTAATTTTTTAAAATTTTTTGTCCATGTGAATTTAATTTTGATTAAGATTTTTAAGTTTGAACTTGAAGTTATTGTTTTGATATAAATAATATAATGTATGTTTAATTTAATTATATTTTACTTATTTAAATATTTAAAAAGATTCAATTGTAAATATAAAACCTTTTTATTTATTTTAATAATAGTAATAAAATAATATGGCTTGGGCCTAGACAGGCTTGGGCTTAGATTTGAAAAGAGCAGGCTCGACTCAACCCGCTCCATGGAAAAAAAGGCAAGACTCTAATACGGTGGTTTCAGTGACAAAGAGAAAAGAGGGTCTGACATTTCCCGCCAAATCAAAGCAGGGCGCCAACGCAAATCCTCCTCTTCTTCTTTACTCTCCACTTTCCCAACCTAACCCTAGAAAAACAAAAGCAAAAAAATGAAAGGGGGCACTGTTCAGATAAATTGGCACGACACCAAACCCGTTCTGACCCTAGACTTCCACCCCATCTCCGGTCTTCTAGCCACCGGCGGCGCTGATTTTGACATCAAGGTTTTTTTTTTTATTCCTTTTAAATGGAGCCTCATTTTTTATTTCTTATTTCATTTTAATAGATCCATTCGTTCCATTTCTTTTATTTTTTGATTTAAAATCACTTTTCTATCTTAAATTTTTTAAAATTTTCTGTACAAGCAGGAACTTTGCTATTTTGCTAAATCAAGATGCTGTGATAAACCATATCTTGGGCAAGGGATTGCGGTTTAAAATGAAATTAACTTTGGTAATCGAGAGTCAAGCCAGGCTAATTAGATTATTGTTTTTCTCTTTATTGAACTTTTCAGCTATGGTTTATTAATTCAGGCGAAGCGCAGAAGAAAATCCCAACTGCTTCATATCAAAATAGTCTCTCTTACCATGGCTCCGCCGTTAATGCCCTTCGCTTCTCACCATCTGGTATAACGCTAAAACCCTTCCTTTGAGCTGATAACTTTATCATATTTAGAAATTCCGATGATCATATGTGTTTAGGTGGATTGCATGTAAATCACTTGACTTGTGTATTCAAATCGAATGTAAGAACTATTAGTGTAAAGCTCCAAATTTCAAAATCTTAGTCTTTTCTCAAAGTCTGCTGTTAATTAAATTGTTCTTGTTCAGTAACAATTGATTTGAGCTCGAGTTCAATCTTCAAATGTCTTCTGGTAGCTGCACTCTGTTTGTAACTTTTAAAATAAATGCTGTTCCCAGTTTCCATAAATTTATGCTTTGTAGCTGTGTGTTTATCTAAGATAATTTTTTTATGTTATCTAAAATTTAATTTTATTTGATGGCTAAGACAATCTTTTCTCTTTTTGTATCCTGCAGGAGAACAACTTGCCTCTGGTGCTGATGGTATGGCTTTATCACTGATATCTCTTTGCTTTTCCATCATATGATAAGTCTATTTTTTAGGTTCTTTAGTGAAAAGAATGGCAGTGGCAGAAAATTCTGAAGAAAGGGTTTTCTATGTGACAGGAGGTGAGCTAATCATATGGAAATTGCACACTACAGAAGCTGGTCAAAGTTGGAAAGTTTTCAAGAGTTTGTCGTAAGGCCTTTAGTCTGAATGCATTGCAGAGCTTCTAAGAGATAGCCATTTCTTACGAACTGTTTTTTCATTGTGGTGCTTGTGTGAAATCTTAGTAGGATGAAAGTTCCCTTGATTAAAACTATTCTTTTTTATCATTTAATTAGTAAGCGTTAGGTTGAATCTTAGTGAATTGTTGTGGTTCAGAGATGATTCTATCAAATTGATTATACTCTGAAAAAGAACAAGAAAATGCAATGTGATGAAATAGACTATATCAACATAAAAGCATACTTCTAAAAGGCAATTGCAAAGCTGGTAGGGACCAGAGGTCTAAGCTAATTCCCTCTAAATTTGGATTCAGCCTGATGGGTTTATCTTTTCCTTCACCTATTAGATAGCTTATATTGATGTAAATTTTCCATTTAGAAGCCTTTTTAGGGTCTAATTTTGTTGGGGTGAGTTCTGTGCTCATGACTGGGTTTCTTCTTGGCTAGATTTCACCGTAAAGATGTTCTTGACTTGCAATGGTCAAGCGATGGTGCATTTCTCATCTCTGGATCAGTTGACAATTCTTGCATCATATGGGATGCTAACAAAGGTAAAAAGGAGGATATGCAGGAGTCAAGATGTTGATAAAAATGCTTTGTTTAGTCTTTTATCATCATGATGATTATCATTTTTTATCATCTTCAGGTTCCGTCCATCAGATATTGGATGGCCATTTCCATTATGTTCAAGGTGTTGCCTGGGATCCCTTGTCCAAGTATGTTGCTTCTCTCAGTTCAGATAGGACTTGCCGAATTTATGTCAATAAGCCTCAAGCCAAAACAAAGGGTGTTGAGAAGTTGAATTTTATCTGTCAGCATACGATTGTCAAGGGAGAACAGCAACAAATAGATGATGCTAAGGTTAGAAAGTATCTTCTTTGTTACTTTTTGTATTCTAGATGGATTTGTCACTTATAACTAACCTCACAGATGGTTTGAGATACAGTCTGTAAAATACCATCTCTTTCATGATGAAACACTGCCATCATTCTTCCGTCGATTAGCCTGGTCACCTGATGGTTCGTTTTTACTACTGCCAGCAGGTATTGACCTAACTGCATGTCCAGTTCGATTAAATAGTTATCAATATACTTTAATACTTTCACTCTGGTTAAATATTTTGTCTTTTCACTCACTTCCCCTATCATCATTTGTGGGCAGTAATTTGAATTTCCATCCTTAATAGTTCTGAACCAATTCACTTACAGAATTTAACTGTAGCTCCTCACATCTTTTAAAGAGTATGGACTTGCTGTGTTGGTTCCATTGATAGCAGTGCATTTTGTTTCACATTTCTTGCATTGCAGGTTTTTATAAAATCCCAGCTTCATCTGAAACAGTAAACACTACTTATGTCTTTTCCAGAAAGGACCTGTCAAGGTAAAGACATTTACTCTATTATGTATTACTATGGAGGCCTGACATCTATCATATCTTAATGCATAATTAGTCACAATATTTTATTATTGTAAGAATTTTGTAACCTAAATTGTTTTCACCTAATTTTTATTTACATTAGCTTTTGTTATTTTTCTGGGTGGCAGACCTTCTTTGCAGCTCCCTGGTGCTAGCAAACCAGTTGTCGCAGTTCGTTTCTGCCCTATAGCTTTCAACCTTCGGGGGTCAAACCCAGGTACCTTTGGCTGGTAATGCTTTATTGTTATGGAGGCTACCATGAATTTTAATGGTAATTTGATTTTCCTTTCTGACTTTGCAGCTGGCTTTTTCAAGCTTCCTTATCGCCTCATTTTTGCAGTTGCAACTTTGAATTCATTGTACATTTATGATACAGAGAGTGTTCCTCCAATTGCAATTTTGGCTGGTCTTCACTATGCAGCCATAACTGACATTGCGTGGTAAATATTAGGACTTCCCAAGAAGATATGCTCCTAGTTTAATGGCTATCATTTTTTGATTGAGTTTTATCATTTGGAGTTCTGAGTGGCTACTATTTTTGTTGGTGAAAGGTCATTTGATGCTCGTTATTTAGCATTGTCATCTCAAGATGGTTATTGTACTTTGGTAGAATTTGAGAAGGACGAACTGGGACAACCCAGTTCTTTATTAGGTTTGTTGTTTATTCATTTATATGCTAATGTTTGTCCATTAATTTTCTTTTCATTTGGCCTTTAATCACTTCTAACAAAAATTTTTTCTAGAACCTATGAATGTCGACAAAAAGAGCCCTGTTGTCCAGAAGCCTGATGACATGGTGATTGAAACTGCTAAAGAAGATGATTCAATTACAGCAGAAAACAGAAAGACAGAATGTATGGAAAGGAGAGAAGGGAAACAGCCAACACCAACACCGAGCACGGTGAATGCTCCCATCTCAAATAAGCCAGCCAAGAGGCGTATTACTCCAATGGCAATCGATCCATGATACTGTCGTGCTATCTTCTGTAAAATTTTTGTAGTTGATAATACGCCAAAGTTTCCATCTGCATGGGGCTGAATTAGTCATCAGCCATTTGATGTATCATGTTTGGTATACAGAAAATTAATGCAATCTATGTATTCCCGTGAAGAATTGCGGTACACTAGTAACCTTTTCCCCTGTAAGCAATCCAAGTGAGATAACAAGCAGATTGTATAGCAACCTTCAACTCCGATCATGATGGCGGCAGATTGATGCTTTTTTAACGATTTGTATGTGAAGAATTTTGCTTGAATCGTCTAACTGTTGAGAAATGTTTTGACATTAGGCATTTGCTTAGGTGAAGCACTTGTTTCCTAGGATCCTTTTTCTTCTTCAAGTTCCACTCCCATCGTTCGAGATCTTATTACTTCATTGAAAAATCAATAAACTTAAAAGCTATTTTAACATACAGTTTCATAACAGGTAGATTCAACTCTCAAGTTAAAAAATTAAAATTGGTAGATATGTGTATGTGACTTTAACTTACGAAATCTGCAAACATCCCATCATATTTATAAAGATTGGTTAAGACTTCAGCTAAAATAATAATACTAAACAGTTTATTGGTAGGCTGCATTTCGTTCTTGACAACCCCATAACTTGAAGATATAAAGATTGCCATTCTCTTACTTGTTGCCTAACTTATTACGCTATTTGCGTATAAATATTGACAGTTTTCATTGCCTTATGATTCATAGTATTGTCTATTAGCTGTACAAAGTGTAAGAAAGCAATGAAGAGCCAACACGGTTTTGTTATCTTTATGCTCTTTATTCTGTTATCTTCTGGTAAGCCATTCCATCATCATATTTTCTCCATTTTTAAGTTTCCATCAAGCAAATAATTATGCTTTACTTAGCTTATCAATCCACTTGAATGATGATAATTTTCAATTATGCAGCATCGACAATAATTAATATTCAACTCTAATTTCTGTTTTGATAGCATTTGATTCTCAAGTTCTAAATTCCATTTCTTTTTCATTTTATTCATATGTTTATTGAATAATATATTGACTAAATTTTGAATTTCAAAATTAATATTATAGACCATTTAAGCAGAATATTCCATGTTATAATGCATACAGGATACGAGGTAATGGGGCAAAATGAAGGGCGAGTATGTGCTACACCAGAAGATTTACCAGGTTGTGCAGATTCAAGCTGCCTCAATTTGTGCCTACAAAAATATGGAGATAAGGCAAATGGATTATGTCAAGCTAATTCATGCTTGTGCTTCCACCCATGCTAATTTTTTTGTTCTTCCCAATACATAATTTTGATTAGTATATAAACAGTACTAGCTACAGCTCAATATTGGCAAATCCATCCAAAGTTATATATATGATGTTTGATTCTCTTTATATATATATATATATATATATATATATATATATATATATGTATGTATCTTATCTTTTAAAATTGTGTAATTGAGGGAATCCCTTCTAACATTTAATATTTCCTTTAATCTTAATTTACAAAAAATAAAAAAGTTGTGAAGGACACTGTATGTACAATAACAAACTTTGAGATTTATCTTTCCTTTTTCTTTTTTCTCATTAAGTAAATTGAAGTAACAAATTAAACAACATATATATATTTAAATTCTTAAATATAAATGTTCTTTTAGATGATTCTTATATAAATCCCGTTGTCCTATACATGCAAGGAACAAACATAATGAAGCAAGAGAAAAAGATAGTTTTAAGTTTTTTTGTTTTCATTTTTTAATGAACTGATTTGGGACACAATTTTTTTCCTTTAAAAACTTAATTTCCAAAAAATATTATCAGAGAAAGCAATATAAAATAAAGAGAAAAAAAGAACAAAAAAGAATTAAGGAATTGCGACAAAGATGAATGGTACAGTGAGTAATATGTTGGGTACGTAAGTTAATATTATGTGCTTAGGTTGGCCAACTACATATTTTTACCTATTAACATATGCTTTGATCATAGGAATAATTGGTTTTGTTTAAGAACACAAATTGAAGGAAAGAGTAGCACCAAGTTGAAAGGCAGTTGAGTTGCATGAGCCACCAACTTAATTAATAATTATCCATCTGACTCATTAATTTGTAGAAACTAATTAATTGGGATGTGAAAATTTCAAATTTATCTTTTATTTATCTATATAATTCAACTCAAAGATGAGTGGGAGATACACATTTATGGAATAATATTTCAAAACCTTGATATAGATTTAGGCCTAGAAAGTAGAAAATTGGTATGAGTAGAGAATCTTGATTTATGCTATGTGGTACTGTTCCTTTGTATGGGAAATAAATAAATAATTTACAATATTTTGTTGAATAGAAATGATACATGGCATCCATATTATACGTACTTATTAACTACTGATGAACTTTGTTTCCAGTAAATTCATCATTATTGAAAAAAAAATTGTAAAATGCTTTTTGTTAATTGTATATGACTTAATCTTTGTTAAAAACTAATGAAGGTTTAGATCTTCATTAATTAATGATTTAAGAAAGAATTTTTTAATTGAATTGATATATATATATATATATATATAGTTACTATTGAACCAAATTATGAATTAAAAAAAAAACTAACTCTTATGATTGTAAATCTGACCATGCAAAGCAACGATAATTATACAATGGTTTCCCAAAGACCATTTTTATTGAAATGATCAATATAAATTTTATAGTTTTAGTAAAATTCAATAAAGTAGTGGGTTAATAATAATAATGATGATGATGATGATGATGATGATGATGATTGCCTGATTTAATTTTTTTTATCTCTTTATTTAAAAACTTTTAAGTTTGCATATTTTGTATTCCATAATAATATATATGTATGTATGTATAATCCAATTTTGCACCATATATAATAGATAATGACCACTTAAAAGAGAGACACTTGATGATGACTACTTTCCATGAGCTATCTTGATCAATGCTTGGGAAATGTCATGAACTTCCGAGAATATTCAAGCCTCGAAACAGGCCTTGATGGATTCAATCCTTAAATGTTTCAAGCATGATGTTCCATAGACGTTGAAGACTGAAATGAAACAAAGAAAGAAGGTATCTCATCTCCTAATGGTAGTGAGCCTGCACTCCTCGTCAATGACAAGCATACTCCAGTGTACCATAATAATAGAAAAAGCAAACCTTTTTTAGTACTCTAATTCTTTTGTATGTGCTTTGCTTGTGATTATTCATATAAATTAAGGAGCAAAATAAGTATTAGTAGCTTTTTATTCCTTCAGAAACACTTTTGACAAAGGAATAGGGGAAGAATAAAAATATTCCATGCCTTAACAGAGCAGGATTATTATATGAAGCATAAGCACCTCTCAGTTTGCTGCTGATGCCATTCATTTTCACCACTCAATCAGCCTTATGCTCAAGAAGGTGATGATGATTGGGGCCAGGAGGATCTGCTGCCATATCTGAAGCTTGAGAAATATCTTGTGAAGATTTAAGATGTGATCCTTCACTGATCTTTTTGTTTTTCTTGATTTCTTCTTCAATATGAACATCCTCTTCTATTAGCAATACAGCGTTTTGTTCACCATGAGGGCCTGGTATAATGGCTTCCTGGACTTTGACATGTTCATCTATGCTTATTATTTCTGTTTTCTCAACCATTTTCTTCTTTCTCTTTTTAATGAAGCAGCATAGAGCAACTGACAGGAATGCAAGGAAGAATAGACCGCCAAGAGAAACAAAGACAACGATTATTACAGTTGAATGATGTCCGGGGGCTGGTGGTGGTGGAGGTGGAATCATATGAGGTGGTGGTGTCACAATAGGAGAGGGAGGTGGAAGGGGATGGGGAGGTGGTTTTGCTGCAGGTGGTGATGGATAGAATGGATGATGTGGGGGTGGTGCTGGAACTGGATGTGGTTGTGGTGGTGTAATGGGATTATGTGGTGCCGGCGGAGGACTTTGGTTTTGAAGGGACGGGACTGTGGGAGACGGTGGTACTTTTGGGAGGATGGGGCATTTGGAGGTGGTTGCACTTTGGGAGGGGTTGGAATATAATGGGGTGGTGCTGGAACTGGATGTGGTTGTGGTGGTGTAATGGGATTATGTGGTGCCGGTGGAGGGACTTTTGGTTTTGAAGGGGACGGGACGTTGGGAGATGTTGGTACTTTTGGGGAGAATGGGGCATTGGAGGTGGTTGCACTTTGGGAGGGGTTGGAATATAATGGGGTGGTGCAACTTTTGGAGGGGCTGGAGTAAAATGAGGTGGTGCCACGTTTGGAGGAGTCGGAGGTTTATAAGGCGGTGTTGGCCTTGGAGGGGAAGGATGGTTATTAGGTGGTGGCATTTTTGGACGTGATGGAGGACCATGGGGTGGTGGCAGAGGGAAATATGGGAAGTACATGTTGGTAATAGAAGCCATTTCTATGTGAGAATGTGAGAAGTAGTGATTGCGGAAGACTTGTTCGTGATGATACTGGCCTGAGATGGAAGAAGGGCATATATAGATGCTAATTGTAGTGTTGCTGCCTCGTGCTTATGTGAGTGGTTTTGCGTTCTTCTACGGTTTTAGTTACTTGACTGTCATGCTAAGATTGTTGTTGCCTTGTCAGTGATTGCAGTAGAAAGCACTTCTTGCATATTTATTATTGATTTTGCATCAGAGCTTTTCACTATTCATTTCATGATGTATTGAGAGGTTGATTTCTGTGTTACTTTCCCTTTTAGACCAAATGGTCATGATTTGCAATCTTCTGAAAATGACTTCCTCGGGATGGCACCTGATCATCAAAATTCAGAATTTTGGCATTGCATCTACCGAGAAATGAACTTGTTCATAGTTTTCTTGATCAAACATAATCTTTTAAAAAAGAAAAATCCACACTTGATTTTTTGAATAAGAGATACATACACCTAACATTATATTTAATAATCAATAACATTTACATAATAATTTTTAATCTGCAAGTTCATTGTCTATTTGTCCCTCAAGAATTCTTGAACGTTTCTTCAATTTACAGCAAATTAAATACCCAAGTTTTGAGGTTTTACCTGGTACCATCATTCACATGTCTGAGTTTAATGATGAACTATTATGATGGAGAAAACAAAACTAATGTTCTAGTGATTTAAATGGAAATTGAACTAGTCTTGAAACTATACCATCATGTTTTGGATAAGCTTTGACATTGTTTCATTTCAATTGCAGGCTTGGATTTGCAGTGAATATATTATCATCTGGCCACAGAATAGAGGGAAACAAATATGTTTAGTGTTTAATCTGACCTTAGCAACATTATATATATGCCTTAAAAAGAACAGTAATGGCGAGTACAACAACAAATGTATCTCTTAACGTGGTGAATCATCAAAATTTTAATATTTGAACAGGACATGGACAAATTTGTTACATTTGAATACCCAATTTTGGCCGCTTCTCACATGTAAAACGTAAGAAAAGGGCAAGAAAGAATGAAAAAATTAGTTTCTCTTACACGTTCCTTTATTTGTGTAACTCTACATTTTTCTCTATAAAAAATTGAGTGCTTTGCCAAGAATTGCAGACTTGTCATACTGGTTCCCGGAGGATTATAGGTCTTTGTGCGAGGTGAATTTCGATCCATGTTAATTTCGAGTTCAGAGGAAAGGTGCATGCAGACCAGGGTTCAATCATCGCTCTTGCTAATCCAATCTGCATCAATCACAGAGAACTCACTCAAAATGTGGTTACCACCTGAAAAACTACAAAAGTTTTCCTTCTAAACTGTGCTGCTATTGGAGATGGAATGGATTCTCAAAAGCAAGGACAATAAATAAAAGCATCAAAAAGGAAAAAATTCATCCTAGAGCATGAAGATCAAATTGAGGAGTGTATAAATTATAGCTGTAAAGCTGGAAATAAGTGAAATCAGAGAGGAAATGAACTCACACTATTCTTTATAAACTGCAGGAAGTTCATAAGCAGCAAGCAGGTATGAGAGGAAAATTTCATTCCAGACATCAGGTACGCCAGGAAGACACCAGTGGCTACAATCAGGCACAGTTGGATTGTCACTCCACCTGCCCACATGTGCATCTCTTCGGAGAGCCGACATGGAAGTTACATGCAGAAGAGTTATAGGAACAGTCATATTCTTTATCACTTCGAAAATAGTCTCTGAAAAAATGCTTTGATCCCTCCCTTCAGTTTCTGATAATGGATTCTGGGTCACATTGCAAAACCGACGTGATTTTTCACTGATGCAGAAATAAAAAAAGTTTAATAATTTATAAAATGGCAAACAAACCTGATTTTGAAATTAAGCAGACAAGAAAATAATGTAATTAATTATATATAAATAAATGGTAGGACAAAATTAGTCCAATAAATGATGGTTGACTGCAACAGGAACCAGCCAGAAACAGACCCAACTTCGAAACCATTTAAGAGAAGAATAATTTACAAAACTATGAAATAGATGTGAAGATCTGAAATTGTTCAAATTGTACATATATGCCAAGTCAGGGTTGTTTGCTGAAACAGAGCAAAAGCTGCAACACAATATCAGTTTGTGAGAAGCAAGAGAGAGAGAGAGAGAGAACAGCTCATATGGCATTCACACCAAGAAGAACAGACAGGACATTTGGTTTTTTGTTTGTCCAGTGACAGGACAGCAGTTAAAAATAAGGTAACATAACACAGTTAATTCAGCACCTACAAGGACTTCATTTTGAGTAATATGTTTGGAAAGAGCAAAATGGTGCAGCTGAGTGTTATATTCCTCCGTTTAAAGAGTTGGGTTCAAATCCCTCTTCTCCAAAAATTGTACTTGATCAAAGAAAAATAAAAGAAATAGCATCACGATATTGTTGATTACCTCCAGTGAGATGGCTCGAATGTCCGGAAAAAGACAAGTGTTCTGTTTGCATCAATCATGTTCTCAACCCATGATGCCCAAGTACCTAGTGCAGTTCTGAATGCGGTAGGAATTGACATTCCAAGCTTTACTGAATTTTCAACCTGAAAGTAGCAACCACTGCAAAGAAAGAATTCAGGAGCATTTGTTAAATGTGTAAATAAAAGCATCCAGAAAATGCTTCCAAGCTAAATGTCATTTTTAATTAGAGACAAAGCTGGTCTTGCTTATACTGTAGACTAAGTTCATTGAACACTATGTGGTCAAAAAAGCACATTTGAGGATCCAGCATAAAACTAAACATTAGAATACAGTAAAGGCCAGTGAGGTGTCACCTGGATTCTCTTTCAATTTAGAAAATTTTGAATTGTATATTTCGGGCATCGGTTTAACTAATCATTTAATTTTTCAAATTTACTTTTCCCTTCTTTGAGCAACTTTGGAATAATAACTGATACCGACTTTGCTGTTTTCAAACTACAGGACAGGGTAAAAAAGAGAAACCTTTATTTAAACAAGCTGCAGGAGGGAAAAATGTAAGAATAATATTATATGAAGGTAATCAGGAAATATTTTTTTAGTTTCCCATCAGCATTCTCTCATGACATTTGAAGTGTCCATGTTGATTGAAGAATGGTAATCTACTTGTCCAGGAAAAAGTGTTTTGCTTTCCAACCTCCAAAATGGCAGAAGTTGCAAGCTCAAGAGTAGTAGGGATCCAAATTAAAACAGCAGCACAAAAATGAATTCATGTACATTTTCCTTAAGTATCATAAAAGTTTAGTTTCAAATTCTTCACACTGTAGCCCAAAGAAACAGAACCAAATGACTGAATCATGGCAATGTACAAAATTAGATAGACATTATTAATCAATGTGGACAAGTCCCAACTCATTGTATCTCCTAGAAGTGAACACTAGAATGACCCCTACTTGGAAAGAAAGATCGTGGGCTTTATAATTTGCCCAATTGTCAAGTACAACAGGGTAAGTATTCCAGCAGTAAGGGATCCTTCACAGTCAAAATTCTCACAAAGGTCACAATACAGTAAATGTTATGCAATAAGTAGAAAACAACAAGAGGATGTATAATACAACTACCAAAGTAAACCATTAACATGTTGCAGCAACTGCTAGCTTTTTCCCTAACTATCAATCAAAAAAAAAAAAAAAAAGAGAAGGCAGAAAGAAGTGGGGGGAGATAGAAACTTTTCTTTAAGATTCAATAAGTGACATTCATTTAATCATATGGACTTTGAAAGATGGAAAAAAAGAATAACCCCAGATATAAAGAGCATCATTGACACTTAAACAAATGTTATTTATAAGCACAGAAAGTAACATTGCAACAGAGTCTAGAGCATCGCTTTTGACATGCCATCAAATTCGTTCATGAGAACTCTCAAATTGAAGATATTGCTTTTTGAAATAACAAGAAATTAACCATATGACATCATGTAAGTTCACAGACAGACTGAAGGCAACTTACGTTTCAAAGAGCTTCCCTGGTACCCACCATTGTCCCGTGTTGAATATGAGAACATCTGCATTAATCCACTCATTGCTAATATCATCCAACTTGTCCAACTTAAGGGTTGACCTAACACGCTTTGGAGCATGTCTAGGCATCCAACCATGTTGCACCAAGAAAACTGAGCGAAAGAACTCAATGGTAAAATTGAAGGAACTAAACCGCACACCTAAAAACCTGATCCGTTTAGTTATCTTATTCCCATTAACTTCATAAACACTCTTCTTATCTTCCACTCCAGTCATGAGCAAGCATATCAATGATTCCCACTGTGTTCTACTCATAGAATCTCCAACAAAAACAACCCTTTTATCTCGAAGCATTTCCAGAACATTTTGCACATTGAACCTTGGGATATCACAATTTTTTGGTTTCCACCTCCATTTAAGATAATCTTTATCTTTCCTGCCATTTCCCAAGCAATTGAATCCTTGTTCTGCAAATGGACATTCAGAAGCATTGTATAATGGGTAACTATCATCTATAACCCAGCTTCCATCAAAAATATCACAAACATCGCTCGATTCATCAAATTTTGACACACTATACCCAAGAAATGCTTGGCTGAGACTAGGGAGAACAAACATATAACCTCCACCAATTACTATAAAAAATGAAATCAGAGCCCCAATGAGAATAAGCACAGGAAACAAGCGTGAGACCCAGCCCAACCTATGATGAACTCTAGGACTAGCAAAACCCGGAGGTTTAGGGCTAAGAACATTCAAGGCGCTGGGGCTTGCAATACTCAAAAATCTCGGGCTTTCAACATTCAACGCCCTTCGGTTGAATGATGTACTCCTACTAAAATTATTCACCATCTCAATCAATTCATAATGCCAATATATTCCAAGTAACATTCATGAAACCAAGCATCATTTTTTCTACCATCTTCTACCACCAACATTCAACAAACTCCCAACAAAAACAGCAACCCAAAATGAAAAGATTATACCTTTAAGATCTTCAATAACCCATTTATCTATAAACAACTTCAAACACGTTATATAATTGATCCAATATAAGTACCACACTATCCATTAACAAAATTTCACCGTCAGTTCAAATAAATGCTCCGCATTCAGCTCACAGAAATATAAGAGTTTCAAAGTAGAGCAACAACATTATATAGAAGTAAAACGAGACGAGCATATCTATACATATCCAATGCTCAAATTACAGCTTTTCCAGAAATTCAAGCTGAAAGCTATCATCTTTATCACAACTCATTTGACATCAACGACCAAATAAACAAAATGGGTTTTTGCCAAATCTCAAGAAAAACAAACCCAGATGCAAAAAGAACAGAGAAATCCAATAATTCGGATGAATTAAATGAGAAAAAAAAAAGATCTTACTTAGCTGGTGGATGAAGGCAGAGTTAGAGAGAAATATAGCATTGAAATGAATGAGAAAGAAGAAGAGAGAAATGACAGAATGCTTCAATGGAAAGGAATGGGAGAGATAAGTGGGCTGTGAAGAGAAGGAGATCGGAGAGGTGGTTAAGAGAAAGAGACAGCACTACATGAAAATATATGAATGGAAAATCATACACAAAGCTTCCACCAGAAAATTATATTATAAACAAAGCCTGCTGAAAGTATTGTTGTTACAATTATATTATAATAATAAACAATAACTTATTAAGCAGTTGAAGATTTTGTCCTGGAGGAGGTTATTTTTGTAATTTCATTATCTATTAATTTTTCCTTTAAATGTGTGTTGTCTTAAAATTGGATTTGCCATCTTTCTTAATTTTTCATTTCTAGGTCTAGATAGTTGATCCAATACCAACAGCATAATCATTATACAAGAAAGGATTTGAATTCGTTTATTCCAATTAAAAGATACTAATTAATAATTATAATTGAATCCAATGTTCAGATGTATTACAAGAAAAATATTTTCCTTCTCTAACATACAAAAAAAATGTAATTACTGAATGAATTTGATTTTTTTTCCACAATTTTAAAAATGAGATTTACTATTGTAAAAAAGAAATAAAATAAATTAAATTATACTTTTAATTTACAGCAAGATAAACTTTCTTTCATAACTACTTAAACTCTTAGGTTTTGCTTTCATTTCTAAGAAATTATTGTAAAACAATAAAACAACATAAAAATTTAGGAGTTTGTTGGTCTAGAATGATGTAATTTTTTATTTTTCACAATAAATTAAAAAATAAAAGAACATTTAAAATTAAGACATACAAGTGAAAATAAATTGAAAAATTACAAAATTTAATTTATATGAATAAAAAAATAAATGTCAAAGTATGCTTCTTAAAACTACCATGTTAAATATAATGTAAATATTCATGTTTCGTTATTATTTTTTATGAGTGGAAGGGGATTCAAATTTTACTTTTTGAATAGATAAATTATATATTAATCAATAAACTAAATCTGGGGGTGTTATACTTCGTTATTGCTAAAAGAGTATTACAAAATTAATTTTAAATCTCATCTACTTCAAATTGAGTTTTTGAAAAATATTTTGATTATATAAGGCCTTTGATCTATTTTTTGATTAACAATTTTTCATAACAATGATTGAATATAATTTTTAATGCCAAAAATTAAAAAATATATTTTAAAAATGAATATAAAACATAGAAAAAATTGTTGGTATTTAAAGAAGAAAATACATATAATTTTAAGACAACTCAAAAAAGAAAGGTGGATATTTAATTTAGAAGAGGAATGATAACATGTTGAGTTTTATGCTTTCTTGAAATTTAATGTGTTTTCTTATTGTATTATATTAATTGAAAATATGTAAAACATCCTAGGATTATAATGAGAGAAATCTTATTGAATGAGTAATCAAGAAATAATTGAATTAATTTTAAAAAGTAAGTTTTTTAAAATTTCTTATTTTCAAAAGCTTTTAAAAATACTTTTTTGTTTTTTTTAAACATCTAAAACCATGTAGTGTATTTAATTTTAATCCGTATACTTGAGAGTTAAAAACCATAATTTGACATAATGGGTAAGAGTGATGGTGGTGAAATATTTCATGGCAAAGTTTAGGTAGTATATAATAAGGGAGGAGAGATTCGCTTACACCCTTTAATATGTTTTATACTATTTATATTTAATAAATCCAATCATTGAAGTTCATACTTTATTCAAGTAGATCATGAATATCAAATTTCAAGTTATATTGTCTAATTAATTATTTGATATAATAAAATTTTTATTGTTAAATATGGTGATTCAAAAATTTTATTTGCATTGATGAATATGAGTAGTTGTTTAATCTAACAGTCGATTCATTAAAATATTAATTATATATGAAGTTATAAGAAGTTATAAAAGCGAAGAGGTTTACAACAGTATAATTTGATAACATTTACCACACACACATAAAGCATAAATTTTTTTATCTCGAATTTGTGACCTTCACATTATTAGCATGACTCTCTAACCAATTGAGCTAATAAGCCTTTTTTATTAAAAAAATTTCAATACATTTCTTTGAATCGTGTTTGGGATGCATGCTTGAGTTTAGTTTCCTTTCGAGTTTTTCTTTCTTTAATTCTCCTCCTTCTCTCTCTCTCTCTTTTATTTGTTTGTTTTCACTTGTTCTCGAATTATGAAAGATTAAAAAGTTCCATTAGAAATGGTATTAAGATGTAAAGTTGTAAATTGCATCAAACTATCCTTTTAATTAGGGCTAATTAGAACCAAATGGTGATCAAGGCCGACTCTAAGGATCTAATGAATGTGAACAAGCTTATAAGGCATATGAGATGAGGGGTAAGGCCCTTTTCAAGTTTATCGTGGAGCCAAGATATAAGATAACAAATCAACGACATAAATACATACATATATATAATTTAAAAATCTATTTATCTTTAAATTTTTTATTCTATGTATTGTTCAATATATATTTATATGGACGCTCTCATATATTCAATATTTAACTTTTTTTTTCAATAGCTTATTTTGAATCACATATTTTGTTCAAAAATGATTATGTGAATGGCTTAAAAGCTAGTTTGGTTCAGAGTTATAGGTATGTTTATTTATAATTGTTGAATTTCACTATAATTAAAATGTTAATCACTGTAATAGTTGTGATAAAAGAATTTTAACTGCAGTGGTTTGCTAAAACAATGTAAGAACCAACTGTTTTGCGATTGAACATGATTTTTATTGTATTAAAAATATCAATATCCCCTGATTAAAATCAAATGAATTTTATTTTACTATTTTAGCATCATGTTCATTTTATTAAATTTAATCTTCTCACAGCACTTCAACCAATGCTATACATTTTGCACTATCAAATCACAATTTTACATTTTTTAGCAAATTTCAAATTACAATCGTAATTTTGAATTGCAACATGCAATGATCAAATTAGAATTTTTAATTAACTCCTTTGCAAGCCCCCCAGGAGGCTTAATCTCACCTTGATCTCTTGCACAAAGGATTAATTGTTTAAACACTGACTAAATCCATAAATCATTACCAACTCAAGTCAAAACTATTTTTTTTAAAAAAAAATCTAATAACAGAAGAACAATTATATATTTAACCAATAAATTATGAATGAAAAATAAGCAAAAAAAAAGTATACAAGAATAATACTCATCTTAGAACAAAAACCTAATTAATGAGAGACTGAAGTATAGTTTCATTTTATTATGTTTGGGTTGGAAAACCGTTCATGCCTACAGCAATTATAGACAAACTGAAGTTTGGAAATTATGATACAAAGTCACTATTGGCTCAAACCTCAAGTTGGATGGAAAATTGTGAATATGTTTGGCATTAAATTGCAGTCTTAATCAGTTTTTAATACCCAAATGAAAGTTGATGTATTAATATTTAGATCATAGATATGGGCGTGAGTGTGTATTTGGTAGTGATACCTTTATATATTGCTAGATATATATTGCATGTGGCACCCAAATGCAAGTTAAGAAGCTTGATTTTTATCATCTTGAATAAGTATTATAGCCAGAAGAAAAATGTAACGACCTTGTATATTTATCACTTTATCTTGGAATAAAGCAATAACAAAAGGAGTAGCAAAACTCCATCTGTGAAAAGATTTGATACATCTGGCAATGGCAATCCTAATACAACTTCTTCAATTTCATGTAAATGAGAATTATAATATCAAAACTTAGTTTTAAATGAATCTCTCTCAAATAACATTGGAAACATACTCAACAAGGTTTATCTTTTATCATCTTTGCTGCCAAATCTTTGAGGAGAACAAAAATAAGAACAAGGAAAGACAATGCATTGCCAGGTTTTTTTAAGGTCACATCCACGTTTTCTTCATTTTCTTTTTTGATATAGGACTTAATTAGAATTTCTATCCAAATCTTATCCCACCTCTACTAATTGAGCTAAGCGTTTAAGCTCAAGTGCCCATAT
>NW_018397255.1:6044781-6081715 GCF_002168275.2 Theobroma umbraticum | reverse complement strand
ACTCCCTTGACCACCTAAGATAGCAGTACATCTGATAATCTTAATCTTTTTTTTTTTTTTGAAAGGTGATAATCTTAATCTTAATATATATATATATATACACACACACCCCTTTTTCACTAATATTATCATTAATACAACAATTACATGTTGATTTAGGGATATTAATCACTAATTACCTCATGAGTAAAGCACAAGGGGTTTCCCCCGTTTCCACCGAAAGTGAATTCAGGGCCTGCCTGCTGTGTCTCCAGGGAGGTAGAGGAGGTCGAAACGAGAGGTTTATTTGGAGTAACTTGCCAGTTCACATGGCATGGTGGCTGCTGGTTATTGGGTTGTAACAGCCGAATCTGCCTCTTCAAAAACTTGACATAGCGGATGGCTTCATCTAGCATTGAAGCTGTGTCCATTTTCGTGCCTCCTGGAACGAGTCTTTGCAGAATTCTCATCTTTTCGCTTATCCTCTCTCGCCTGTGACGCGCTGCCACGCTCTGGGGGTCATCACTGATTCTCACGTTGCGTCTCTTGGGCTTTCGGATAGTTGCTGGATCTATGTCCACGGGCTGCATCGCCGCAATTTTGTACAACATTTCTTTCATGGCGCTTAACTCTTCTTCTGGCTCTTCTTCCTCTTCAACAAGCTGACCCATTTGGTTTCTGTAAACAGTTGTTGCACTAGGTATTCGGCTGGAGGTTGAGGATGGTGTTTGATGCGTTTGAAGAGGGTAGCCAGGCCAAATTGGATTCAAAGGAACTTGGTCATGAAGGATATGATCTTCCGTGGACATTTCAAGATTCCAAGTGTGACTTGGGAGCATTGTTTGATTGATATCCATCAATTGAGTGAGGGAGCTTCTGAATTCTCTCTGTTCAAAAAGGAATGAGGAAGAGAGAGGGAGACACTATCCAATGACTTGTTGAAGTGGTTTGCACGTATTATAATAACACATTAAAGTTTACCCTTCTTTCTATAAAAGGCCCTATGCTAAAGGGTTTGGTTTTTAGCAAAAGAAAACCCTCCCTTGGTGTTTCTGTAGCTTTAAGAAGCTTGATGACCCATATGTCATAACTATGGGGTTAGAACGAGAGAAAGCAAGGGGAATATATATGGAAAAATATTGGCTACATTTTGGACCTAGTTGGATCACTGGATATCAATTCAAGGGTTGAGATTTTTCTTCACTTTTTCTCACAAGTACTCTAGCTAGAGTCAAGAATTGAATTGCCCCTAGTGAAGCTAGCAGCCTTTGCCATATTTCTAGAGTTCATACATTTGTAATTGCATATGACATATCATATGTCAAGCACTGAAATTTTAGGGCTTTTTGCTATAGGGTTTGTTTTTCCAGGATGTACTGATGGTTTTGTTTGGCTTTTTCAAAGATTGGTACGAATACCATTTTACGATTAAGTTTGAGTAACACATTTAAAACCTGTACCTCATTCTCAGAAGATCTTGCCCTAACCCTACTCCTCTTAACCCTTTTTGCCTCTTTTACTACTGCTAACATGAGCTAAAAAAGCAAGTAATTATCAATTATTCTCAATGATTACGGAACTATATATATATATATATGTATACATATTCTTGTTCATTATGGTTTTGCTTCACATGACGATAGATTTCCTTTTTCATTTTCTTTTTGGTGCATTTGGTTAAGTTGATCAGTGATAATTCTGGAGTCTCTAGTTTTACTAAGCATTAAATAAAAATCTGAGTTTACATCATACAAATATAATAACAACATAAAGCCATCTTTCTTCAAGCAAATCAGTACCAATTTTTTGCTAAAGCATGAATTGCATATAATGCTTACTAATTTTCACATTGGATTTAAAGTTACCATCTAATTGTTTAGAAAAACATGAAAAGTAAAGCAAATCAGAAATCTAGCTGTTCTTTTGCTGTCAATTTGGAATAAATGCTGCTTGTATCATTCACATAAAGTGACATGTGCATGTTAATCAAAATTTCCATATTCTGCGCCTAGGTTCACAAACTCTTTTTACCATTATTCATAAATATACATATATATATATATATATATATATATATATCAAGATGCAATATGCTCAATACGTCACTGTCACTGACGAATATTGAACTTTCGTATTAATAATAATTTTTGAATATATTTAAATTTAATATTATGCAGTTCAATTTAACATGAATCTTTAAAAGCAGGAGGTGATTTCACATTATTGGAAGTGATTTTGGTTTCCTAAATTAAATTGAAGCTCATTAACATGTATAAAGGGAAATTATAAAAGCTCTATGACCTAATTGTTATGTTTACTTTTAGTTTGTTACTTAAATTTTCATGTTTCACACATAAAAGTACATAAATATATAAATTGATTTTTTTAGTGCACAGTGTGGTTTTACAATGAAATTATATCTTTTGGTGGCTAGAAAGAATATTATTGGATTTGGTTTCTTAGATTGTGTAGAAAATAACTCTAAAACCATGATGTACATTTTGGAGCTTGGGGAAAGAATGCGATTAGACAAGAACTAGGTTCTTCAGAAAAATTTAAACCAAGTACATATATATTTCCGCCAGTGCATGACTACTAAAAGTTAAAACTGTCTAATTAGGATTGAACAAACTAAATAAGTATATATGCAACATCTTCAAGCAGTCTAATTACTGAACAACTAGAACATGGTTTTTAGTTTGGGTTGAAGGATAGATGACAATAAAGAGTTTTGTGAATATTCTTCTTTAATTTTCCTCTTTTTTTCTTCTCAATATTCTTCTTCTTCTTCTCTCACAGGGATAGAAAAAGAGAACACAATCTTCTCACAACATAGACCAAAAGGGGGAAAGAAAAAGGAAGAAATTAGTAGAGCTACAGCTATCATGCAATAAAAGGCGTATCAGGTTTGTTAATAATAATGAGTTTTGGGCTGAAACCACATAATTTCTATAGCGTCTGAAACTGTCTTTCTGATTCATCTGGTACAATCAATCATGAACCAAACTTTGGCTGGGTTTTTCTTATTTAATTAGCTACTCTACTGCATCACACCCTCCAAACTATATCAGACGGCGGGACAAATTGCTTAGATCACCCCCCCGCCCTCTCTCTCTCTCTCTCTCTCTCTCTCTCTCTTCTTTAATAACAAATGCAACACACACACTTTGGTCACTTTCATTGAATCAATGTTATAATTCTATTTCTTCTCCCACTCGCGCATGCACAAAGCAATCATTCATTTGCTAGGGTTTCACTTGCCTATTCCCAAACACCCATGATGTAACATAGTATAGAATTAAACTTTGGCATTATTATTGTATCAATCACAAACAAAAGGACCCAAGTACTATTCAAGCATTACATTACACGTATATGATGATTGTACATGTACGCGGTAACCTCTGTGAGAACTTCCTAGTCAAAGATATGAGGCATTTCCATTGACAAGTTACAAGCAACCAAGTCTAAAGGTGACTGAGGGGTTCAACTAAGGGCATAGTACTTTAAGTTTACCTTTTAAAACCTTGACTACAAATAGATAAAGTGTGTAGGTCATAGATAGTTTTGAGATGTGTCACTTCTATGGATATATAGATCATCTGCCAAGCCATTGATTATGCACATGTACTCATGTGACACTGCTAGCTAAGATTCTTAGATTAACGTTGTAAAGCATAATAAAACTAGATCTCAGTATTACTGTAAACAAATGCATGAGTACATGTGAGCATGTATATGTGTATATATATATTGTGATAATGATAACTTGTCAAGTTAAGAAATTTAATTATTTAATTTGAAGTTGACTATTATGAAATAACAAGAGGTATTGTCAATAAAGAAAAAAAGAGTTGCTATATATAGCTACCTGTTATCCAAAATGCAAAGAATATGCTACAAATAGAAAAGCCGTCATATATATATGTTAGGAAATAATGATTAGTAGGATTGAAGTTTAAATGGAACCAACTAATTAATCGGCCCCATCATATAGTTATGTTTTGTTTTGTCAAGCAGACTAATTAAGGCTTATGATCAATTCAAGAGAAATGACGCAATCTCTACTAACTTTTGAAAGATATATATGTAGTCAACAACATATATATATATATATATATATAATGAATAAAAGAGAAACGAGATGTGAAGTTGAAACCGAATTGAGGGCGGGAGACACAAAGAAGAATTAACCATACACCCATGGAGTTGCATCAAATTATGTAACGGAGTGCCCCTTTTCGGCTCCTTTAGCAATAATTTTTGCGAATGGAAACCAAGTCTGGGCCAACTAGAACTGGATGTGGTGAGGAAACAAGACAATGGTTGTATGAAAAAGAGAAGCTTACTTCATCAAAACAGTTGATGAATTGGGAAGAACATGTTTCGAGATCTGACACCCATTGGCTCATTCATTCCCTAAGAAATAAAAAAGGGAAGGACGGGGGTTGTGAAATTTAAGAGCCCTCTCTCCTCAGAGTCCGGACCACAGTAGTGAGTAGGAGGAAATTGTTTTTTTGAATTGTCAAATTAGGGGAAAAGAAAGGAAAAAGTGGACTTGTCCCTTGTCGGGTCCTAAATAATTTCTCCAAGCATTGGGAAGATGCATTGCATGCACAAACAAATTTAAATTTAAGCCTGCTTTTCTGCCTTTCCCATTTTGTCTACAAAGCCTGAATTCCAAAAATACCCCTCCCCTCCCCTCCCCTCCAAATCCCCCCCTTCCTTTTGGACTGGGTTTCTTTTTGCCCTGCAGAACATTCTCCTACAACTTTGGTGTACTACACTACACTACATACGGTGTATACATATACTCGAGTGGAGGTTGGTTGGAATAGGTGGGATTAGAGTCATAGTTAGCTTATTAACAGCTAGGCAAGCCAGCCCAGCCCCATGACCCTATGCGGTGGCAATCGCAATAATCCAAAACGTACCAAAAAGGATAGCACACGTGATAAATGCAACCGCTTACTCTCTGCCTCGAATTAATTTCAAAGACTCAAAACGTACGACAGGGACGGAGGGGGTGTGGTTCCGTTCAATCATGTTTTAGGCATCATCTATTACACAAGACCTAAGATACTGAGCTCCAAATTGAGCCTCTCGTCATTTGAATGTTTGACTCACTCCTATTCTCATTGTGGATGTCAGCCACTCCCATTTCACAACCCTAATTCCTATTTCATCCCCTTTTCTTTTAGGTTCTACCATAATCATATTCATTTTTACCAAAATTCCCTGTTTACATTTTTTTTTTGTTAAAATTTACTAAAAATACCTGAATTACACGAATGCCATATTCCCATTCAAACAAATTATCAAAATTTAAACAAAACTACTTGAGTCTGCATGCATGGCATGATCCCTTTTAATATTAGCTTAAACCTCTCAACCCAATCCTGGTCCATTCTATCAGACATGATAACCTGCGAGCAAAGTGTTACTACATAAAATGGCTCAGTCATACCACTGTTATGGATGTTAGCTATGCCAAGAACTTGATCAGACAAGAACCCCGTATTGCAGCGTCCACTTGCTGTCAAGCATTAGAAAACATACTAATACTAAGGGCGCCGAAGCATAACTCCATGAAAAAATGACGGGTACTTCCATTCAGCAGAGATACACTTCATCAAGAATCCTGTTACTACAAAATCCATGCACAAAATGTATATTAACAATTATCTTTCGCATTACTTGTGTCACTGAAGACAATTTTCATTGTGTTCTTCATGCACAGAAGCAATGGCTGGAAATCTCAGGGCATAAAACAGCCCAACTGCATGACCATGTTGGCGATACCTTGGCGATGCAGGCATGCAGTAATATAAACTTTAATAGGGCAAAATTTCTATGCACTGCACTGACAAACATATCAATGCTAAATGCCGAAAAAATAACATGCTAAGTTTCAAAAATGTCTAAACATCTAACTCAGGCATATAAAACCCTAGATAAAAACAGGATGCCTAGAGAGCAACAATCACTGTCAGACACTAGACTTAGAAACATCACAACTGGCACAAAATACCCACATATGACAAGTGCCAAAATCATATATTATCTTCTAATACAGAAATAACAAAATATCTACAGGGAGTTAAAGTTCACTACCTAACCCTGCTTCCGAGGAATAAAACACAAACAGAAATGAAAAGGTTAGCATTCCTAGAAGCTACAGGAAACTGGATAAAGAAATGATAAAAAAAAAAGATGTGACGGCTTAATATATAACTATAAAAATAATAAAACAAAAAGACAGGACGATCCCATGTTTCCTTTAGTTCTTCTGAAACTTTTCCACATATGCCTGCAACAGAATAAGTAATGTAAAGAGGTCAACAAACTATGCATAAAATGAAACAGCCTAGATTAAATTAATAATAACATTATAAAAAGAAATTGTCTATCAACTTCAACCATTGACATGACATAAGACATCTTCCAACGAGTTGCAATTTATATGACCAAAAGCACATTGATCAAGAGCCCCTAGCAATAAGCATGTTATCGTGTGATATAACGGAAGTTACAAATGATGGCACAAATGATGGCCAGATAAACATGCTAAGCACTAATGGAAAAGACAACAAAAGAAAGGTCTTATGCTGTCTTACTTTTCCCCTACAAAGTTTGAAACCTTCAATTTAAAATAAAGCTCCACTCACCTGTACAAGTTTGCTAAGCTTTGGTTTCGAAAATGACAGATATTGATCAATTTTTTCAGGTGTTTGAGGAATATTAGCTCCTTGCATTGTAGCGGTCACTTTGTCAACAACTTTCTTCACAATGTTTTTGTATGCGTCTTTGCCAATTTGACCTTCCTTCCATGTTGGTTTGAGGAGATCCTTGACAAACTCAACAAGTGCAAATTTAAATGCACGAATCCCCTTACCATCTTTGCTCTTCTTGCCCTCATCAGTCCTGTCATCTGCATCTATATTCTCTGATGGACCATTCTTATTCTCCTCTTGAGCTTTCTTGGTTTCCTCAACTCCTTCATTTTCCTTTGTCACCTCAGAACTTGCAACACGCTCCACCTGATTTGGCATATGGCTATCAGAATCAGGCTTTCTTTTGGAACTGAGGTCATTATGATAATCACCACCATTTGTGCTACCCACAAGAGATGATGGTAGTAACATATTAGCTGATAGTTCTGGTTTTCCATCTGCAGTATTCTTCTGAGCAACAGGATGTGCTGAAAACCCCAAAGGCTTAGTATTTGTGTCCTGCTTCTTAACAGGCTCAATGCTATCAGATATAGGGTCATATTGCTTCGGGAATGTAACGTCTTGACCTGGTTGTACAGTTGGTATGGAATCAGGCTCAATAGGTCCTCCAGAACTTGCAAAAGAATTCACCTGCATTGCATCATGGGCATTAAGAGCAACATGAAGTAGCGGAAGTTGCTGCCCCTTTCCAAATAACTGAGCTAGAGAGGCTGAAAGGTTGGTAAGGTGGGTGAGCTGTTCATTGCTTACCATGTTTTGCGTTGACTGAGTTCCAGAATTACCATTGGATGTATTTGTATCACCAAAATTCATTTTGTTGCTTGGTTTCTCCTCCTGAAACAGCAGGTTGTTTTGCATAACTTTTACATTTACTTCATTAGAGTCCGAAGGGATGGCCACTTGACTTTGTCCAACCACGTTTAAGTTTGAATAAGGTAAAGAACTTGAACTTGGCCCAGGCTGGTCAAAGCTTTTCATTTGCAGGATGCTGCTTGAAAAATTTAGATCAATGTGTGAAATAGCAGAATTTCTACTAGCAGCATTGCTATCACATGGCAATGCAACAGCACTGTTCCCCCTCATCACTTGGTCATGTTGAAAGTTAGATTTCTGAATTGAGATTGGCTGTGAAGCTGCAAGCCCATCACACACCCGACCTGAGGCCTCTTCAACTATATCCTTTTCATGAGCTGTTAAAGATGAGTCAATGGGAGTTTGAGACATTGAACTATGAGAAGGTTCCTTTTTCACAGAAGAGGGGATCCTGTAATTCCACTCAGGAGACATCTCCATATCACCGAGTGACTCTTCAGCACCCCTTGGTTCAGATACACCAGTACTAAGACCAGCATTTTCTATCTTCCTTGGAATTGTTTCATCCTTGTCAATATCAACTGTTTCATGATGCACTTTAGTCTCACTGCTCTTTCCACTTACATCATAATTACGCTGCCATCTCTCGTCCATGGACCAATCAGGGAATCTTGATTCTGAGGCACCCACTTTTCCATTAATGTCCTTGCTCATATTTGCTGCACCTGCGTAGGTACCTGTATCACCCCATTTTGAACCAGTCCAAGATTTGTCCACATCATTTGAAGCATCCACATCACTCCATTTTGGACCAGCCCAGCATTTCTCTGCTTCATTTGAAGCATCAGCATCACTCCATTTTAGACCATTCCTAGATTTCTCCACATTATATGAAGCATCTGCATCTCTAAATTTTGCACCATCCCGTAATTTATCCACACTAACCGAACTTTGACCCCATCCCCCCCTATCACCGCGTGACCTTTCAGGGCTTGCACGTGCCTGACCATGATGAGAAAACCTACAATATTTTCCATTACGACAATTCCCAGCAGCAAAGTATTTGCAAGGAACATCACTTCTTCGAGCTTCACGCTCACCATCTCGCTCTGGAGTTGCAACTCTGTTCCTCTTGTTGCTTTCTCTTTCCCTACTTACCTCATTTATGGATCCTCTACTGAAGCCATCAGAGGCACCATCATGAGCAAACCTACAAGATGCCCCCCTGCGACAATTACCTTTCAGATAATCATTACAGCAATCAGAAGACCTTCCACTCTTCATCAGACACTCTTTACCATCATTCGAAGTACAATATTTTGACCCCCCAGCTTTCTTTTGTCTATTATCCCAACCATCCTCATGACTTTGAATATCTTGGTGAAGAAACTGACACTGACTGCCTCTCCTGCATCTCCCAGCCATAAATTCTTTACATATTTGAGTTGACACTCCAGATCTGCTTCTGGTTCTTTCATGGAATCCCGATTGCCGCCTAATGCCACGAACTGGACTTCGGCTCCTGCTTCTGCTACGACTCCTGCTCCAGCTCCTACTCCTGCTTTTGTGGGTAAAACTAAAGATTGGGAGACATATTAGATAGTGTTCAACAGGAAGAAGTAAAAAGACAGTACAGAAAGATCAGAGGAGACAAAACCGTTTATCCAAGCAAAAAGCATAGAATATAATTTTAATTAGAGAGTCCAAAACATTCAACATATTAAGCTGAGATGCAACCTCAGTGACAACACAAAATCCAAGGAAAATCACAGTTGGGGGAAGATCACAAACTAATTGGAGAAAAAATGAAATATGTTTAGCACAGGGAAGCACTTTCAACAAAAATGAAATTGCAAAAAGAAGAAATAAGTATGTGATTCTCAATTTCTTAGCAACATTGATGGATAAATACATAATATATAGGTCATGGGATTGATTCGATAGAGTCAGGTTATACAAACAGTAAACTAACAATCAGGACATCTTCAAAAAGATGATAATAATAATCAAGGATACACAAGTAGACAATCAAACCTTTGAGACCTGGTCCAATCACTTTTAGGAGAATGGCGACGATTTTGTTGCCTCCAATCATCAAGACCAGGAGACATTCTCATGCTGTAGGTCTCATCCCCATCCCACGGAGTTGTAGTTTTCCAATTTTTGACACAGTCAACATTGATGTTTTCATCCTTTCGTGCACCTCTGCCTCCAGTTAAAGATTCCCTTGAAGGCAGTCCATGCTTAGATTTCATCATGTCACTGGCTTCCACAAAAGACCACTTGTTGCCATTCCTACCAACCTCTGGAGAAAAATATCCATGTTCTGATTCTCTATCATGAAAACTCACACCTGCTTTCGCAGGCCAAGCAGCGTCTCGTACGTTTTCAAGAGAATATTGGCGCTCCTCCTTTGAATCCCACTTAGAACCACGTTTTCTGCTGCCACTCATTTCACCAAAAGTAGTAGCACGTATTCTTATCAATGCAGTAAGATCTGGAAGTAGGGAAGTAAGACATTAATAAATACAACCACCCTTCATCTGTCTCAAGCCCATAATTGATTTAATTCATGGCAGGATCTAATTCACATGTCAGTGAATTTTCATGTCCACTGTGCTATTTGATTTAAATTGCATAGGGCAAAAATCCAATTCCATTAAACAGATGTCAGATTTCCAAAAACAAAAATGAGAAGAGAGACTACATGAAGGCAATAAAAATATGACACATTCACAAATCACAAGTCAACATGCTAATATCATTGCAAGCACTAGGCGTGCAGCATTACTAGCTTTTAAAATTAGATTCCTGTTTTATTTAGCTGTTTGGTTTCTAACAACTACTTTGCCTAAAGAGACCGCTATTACAAGGTTCAAGGATGGAATAAGAGAAAATTCAAAACACCAGTTTTTCCATAACTTATGAGAATGAATTTGGTTCATTTGAATCTGAGACCAGAGAGCCTAACATGTCATCTATGTGACAAATCGTATGCTCAACATACGTAAGTATGGTCACTTAAAGTTATATTAAATACTTGAATATAAAATGATATCAAGCATATAGTCAGGCAAGGGTGAGTTTTTATCCAAAAGCATCAGAATGACATACCCTCCCCATGTAACTATATTATTTATAAAACTTTCCCCGTCTCTGTGCATACAAGTTGTTGTATGCATGTATCTAACAACCCTTAATATATATTAATCAACAATCAAATTTAATATTCTATCCTTCATGGTTATTAACAACCATCAAACTTACTGCCAACCAACATTTTCTTTCCACATGACAGCTTACATGGTACCCTCCCCTTGTAACTATATTATTTGTAAAACTTTCCCCCGTCATTGTGCATACAAGTTGTTGTATGAATATATCTAATAACCCTTAATATATATTAATCAACTATCAAATTTAACATTCTATCCTTAATGGTTATTAACAACCATCAAACTTAATGCCAACTGACATTTTCTTTCCACACGACAGCTGACATGGCCAAATAGTAGCTGATGTGGAATGAGTCACATGACCAGGTCATGCCATGTGTACAAAATATGCCGCTAGCATTGGGTTCGACAACTATTAATTTTCCAAAAAGCTTAAGGGCTTGTATGAATACAAATCAAAGGATAAAGGCAATAAAAGAATAGAAGCTTAGCTGAAAAAATGGACAATACTGATACATATAATATAGTGACTACAGATTTGCACCTAGGTTGGCAAGAACCAAATAAAGGGGAAAACATACAAAATGGAAACTCGAACAGCACCCCACCCCAAAAAATATATAAACTTAAAAACTTTCCAAGTTCTCCTCATGACATGTGAAGCATCCAAGAGTCTAACAAAAACATCCCTTGCTTAATGATATAAAAAACCCACAGCACAAATTAAGAATCTTTCAAGATCTTTCTGCAGCAGATTGAAGACGCTAGATTTAGAAGACATCACAAAACAATTCATATATTATGTTATAGGCCCAACTAGATTAGCAAATCCTAGGGTTATATTGTACCAAAAGAGCCTCCCAAAAGTACAAAAAAATACACTTGCCAGAAACTGTGATAGGTGAGGCAGTTGCACGAGTCTAATGCCCAAAATATACAACTAATGGCTGAAAGCTCCATATAGCACCACCTAGAGTTGTTAAAACTACCTACAGTATGACAAGGTACAAAGAGATAACTGCATGTTGCAATAACAAATAGCTTTTGTAGGTCATGGCCTATGCCTCAACATCAGCAAAGGCCTAATATTCTCAAATTTAGCAAGCATCATTTTTGTATGAATGGGCATAAATCTAATTAATACAATTGAACAATTCACATAACTAGGCAAAAATAGGTGCCCATAAGAACCTAAATCCCTCATCACTCTTAACAACAGTACCAAGTTGCAAAGTCTTAAGTCATCCAACTCATAGATATAGATCTATTCTCAAAAAGAAAAAAAAAACAACTAATGTTAAAATCTGGTACAAGAGTCAAATTTTCATAGTAACAGTAACACAATATACTTTGGTGTCCTATATTCAAATCAGCACATATATCATCTGAAACTTCTTTAGATTGTCAGCAAAAGTTCCTCCCTACACACGAATGATTCATCATCTTATATACTTTAGCTGCTTTCTCTATCACATTCACAAGTATATTTAGATTATGTACTTGTAAACATTTGTTCCAACCAACCAAACTGCATTGTTTAGCCTTTTCATGCATAGAAGGGACATGTCTTGCTTCCAAACCCATCCTTCACTCCATAATGACAATGATGTAATTTGAGCATCAGGAGGATTCAGGAAAACAAACTCCAAAGATTAAGAGATTCTTTTTTCTTGAATTATGATCCAGACTTTTATATTGCTATGTCAAAATCTTTGGCACTCTCCACTTAACAAACTGCTATAAAAGCATTAAGACGGGCTCATATCCAATGTGACACTTGAGGAAAGAGAGAATGCCATTGCAAAAACAATTGCATCAGTTATCGAATGCACTTGGTAAATCCTCCAACCATTGATCTTGTGAAAAATACTGCATCAAAATTATGTCTGATATTAGCACCCTGGTAAATGTACTCTTATGAGATACATAGAACTAAAGCACACACGGGACTATCTATCCTGATACCTAGTCTCATGTTGTCTAAGCAATGTTTCTGGGCATAGAGATGAAAACCTAATAAAGACTTGAGCAAACAGACATAGCAAACCCCATTAGAGGCATGATATTGTTGACTACCCAAATTCAAAGGTGCCTAAAACACTATTAAACAACTAAAAGTAGTCAACATATATCACAACAGTATAACATTTAAACTTCTAATTTCCAATAATAACAATAAAATATAATATTATCATAAAAAAAAGAAAGTTCCGAAAAAACAGTAAGTTTAAATGATGGGCAGTATCACTAGTCAGCAATAAATAATGCACTGTAATCCTACTGATATTTTCTAGCAAAACATACTAGAAACAAAGCTCTCTGTCAAATTAAGTATCGAGCTATCTGGAAGTGTAGAATATTACTTTGTTTTAAGCTTTATAATTTTAACAATCCAATTGCCTAACTAAGAAACTATTTAAAAAAAAGCTATGACCTTATAGTCTGAGCTAAATAACTCAAAAGACAAGTTACTTGCATTCATTCTAATAATTGTCCCAAACATCGTCAACTGTTTCCTATTTGCACCTAGCTCATTGATGATAACAGCCTAAAACTAGTAAATGCAATCAAAAAGAAAATTATTTTAATACGCAGGGCTCAACAACTCCATTGGTTGAAAAAGCAACAAGAAATCAAAAACCTATCGAGCGTTTCCTACCCTTCGAATAATAGATTCAAGATTCCTTATTGATAAAGGGGAAAAAATAGATTCCAGATCAAGAACCAAGAAACTCAAGGAAATAAACAGAGACCCAATAATCAAAAGAGTCAATGGAACCCTAAATAATCCTAATTTATATGCCTTCTAGGGTTTAAAGCTAAAGTTCTCTAAACAGACAAGAAACTAAACCCTAGAAACCATAGATATACATTAATAGATCGAAGGAGAGAAAGAGGACTTACCATGAGAGCGAAATAGCGAGAGCGAGAGTAGTAAGCAAAGGATCGAGCTATCCGAGGGAGAAAATGTGAGTTCAGCCGTCAGTTGATCTTCAATGGAGAGAACAAGAGAGGGAGAGAGAGAGAGAGAGAGAGTGGAGTTCGCGAAAGAAAGACTTAACGCTCTCTGCTAGGTACATACAAATATCTTGTCAGATTCTGCTTCCCTCATAGTCAGTGGGCCCCGCTCTTTTTTTTTGGCTCTTTTTCCTGTCTTCTTTTCTATTGTGTTGTGTTGTCTTGTCTTTGGTTTGTTTTTTGATTAATAATTTTATCAAAAATTTGGAAATAACTTTCTTTTTCTATTTTAGGAAATCTTTCAACTTTATCATTTATGTTACTAAGTCCATATACCATATATCACTTATTTTAAAATTTGGATTCGAATTTTATTTTCAATAAAAAATAATTTGACAAAAAGAAAATAATATCTTTTTATTGCATACATCAATTTCCTTTTTATTGCATGCATGTATGGAGTTTACATCTTACATCAAGTTTCCTATTGCATCAACTTGATTCTATTAAATTAATTTATATTCCCAAGGTGTTAAATGTAAAACCAAAATATAATAAATATTATTTATGAAATTTATAAATCATATAGATTGTAAGTTTATTTTACTAAAAAGGGAACAATAATTTTGACACATCTTAAAATAAAAAAATTAACATTAATCTCAAACATAAATATTAAGGTAAAATATTCAGATATTTTTAAATTTTAATTAAAATTACTTAAAAATTTATTAATTTTTAAAATAAATATTTTATCCCAAACATTTAAACTATGTTAATATTAAATATAAAATATTTAAAATATTTTTTATCTTTTTCCTAATATATTTTTTTCAAGTTAATTGACTACATCCCTTTATACCAATCGATCACTCATGTTCACGCTGTACTCCTTTGAGAGCACCAAATCGATGCTTCCAAATAAGCATCTAAGGAAGCATTAGAGCTCCCAAAGAAAGAGAGCCCCGATCGGGCTCTCCAATGGAGCCTCAAATTAGGCTCTTTTAAGGGAGAGCGAAATCAAGCTTCCCAAGGAAGTATTGGAGCTCCCTTAGAAAGCCTCAAATTGAGCTCCCAAGGGAGCATCGGAGCTCCCAAGGGAGCATCGGATCTGTTGCTCTTTTGAGAGCCTTGATCGGGCTCCCCAAGGAAGCACTAAGGAATTCGATCTCCGGTCGAACGTGATCAAAAGTTTTTTAAATAAAATTATAATTTATTTAATAACAACTTTTAAAACTAATAAAAAGTAAAAATATTTTAAAAATATTATCATGATGTGTCTAATAAAAATATTTTTTTAAAATAAAGTATGTACTTTAAAAATTAATGGATTTTGTCTAATTTTGATTAAAATTTAAAAGCATTTGAATATTTACCTAAATGTTAAAATGGAAAAAAATTAAAAAACATTAAAAAAGATGAATAAAAAACAAAAATATTATAAAGTGATTATTACATTTTAATAGATAAGAACATGTACAAAAATATGTATTTGAATATTAAATTTATTAATTAATGTATGATTTTTTTTATAAAAAGTAAGGTTTAAATTTACTTTTTTTTCAATTATTATAAAAAAGGTATGAAAAAAATATATTATAATAATTATTATATTCGGTTTTTTTTTGTTCGATTCTCTTTCCCTCTCCATCCGAAAAGAGTTGACCGAAAATACACTTAATTCCTAATCCCCTAAAACTAAATTATGCAAGGATCTTAGCCCTGATCCCTTCGAAGTTCCAAACCCTGAAAAGAAGCCCAGCCCAGCCCAGCCGACTTACCCTTTCATTCTCTTGCAAACAGCAACGATTTCCTCTGTTTCTCGCGAGGCAAACATCCAGGTCAGTCCCCTTACAATTTTCTTTCCTTGCATAGCCTGGGAATCATTTACAAAAACCCAATTTTGTTTTTGTTTGGTTTTAAGATTCCCCAAATATTGTTCAGCAGATTTCTTTGTTATTTTCGCTCTGCTTCTTGTTGTTGTTGTTGTAACTCGGGGAAGAAAAAAAATGGGTGGCTCTGACACGGGAAAGATTAGAAATATATGTATTTTAGCACATGTTGATCATGGTAAAACTACATTGGCTGATCATTTGATAGCCGCCACGGGTGGCGGTGTACTTCACCCTAAACTAGCTGGTAAACTTAGGTATATGGATTATCTTGATGAAGAACAGAGGAGAGCGATAACAATGAAGAGTTCGTCCATAGCTCTACATTATAAAGACTACGAGATTAACCTTATAGATTCCCCTGGTCATATGGACTTTTGTAGTGAGGTGTCAACAGCTGCGCGGTTGAGTGATGGTGGATTGGTTTTGGTTGATGCTGTTGAGGGCGTTCATATTCAAACTCATGCGGTTCTGCGTCAGTCTTGGATAGAGAAGGTTACCCCATGTTTAGTTCTTAATAAAATTGATAGGTTGATATGTGAGTTGAAGTTGAGTCCTATAGAAGCTTATAATCGGTTATTGAGGATTGTTCATGAGGTTAATGGGATCATGAGTGCGTATAAGTCGGAGAAATATTTGTCTGATGTTGATTCGATACTTGCTGGCCCTTCTGGTGAGGTGACTGATGAGAATTTGGAGTCTATAGAAGATGATGAGGAGGATACTTTTCAACCCCAAAAGGGAAATGTTGCGTTTGTGTGTGCATTGGATGGGTGGGGCTTTACAATTAATGAGTTTGCTGAATTCTATGCTTCTAAGCTTGGAGCAAGTGCAGCTGCACTGCAGAAGGCCCTTTGGGGTCCTCGATTTTTCAATCCGAAGACCAAGATGATTGTTGGGAAGAAGGGACTAGGTGGAGGAAGTAAGGCTCGGCCGATGTTTGTGCAGTTTGTTCTTGAGCCACTTTGGCAGGTTTACCACGCTGCTTTGGAGCCTGATGGGGACAAAGGGATGCTTGAGAAAGTGATTAAATCTTTTAATTTGTCTGTGCCTCCTCGTGAACTGCAGAATAAGGACCCAAAGATCTTACTTCAAGCTGTAATGAGCAGATGGCTTCCTCTGTCAGATGCAATTTTGTCAATGGTGGTGAAGTGTATGCCAGATCCAATTGCTGCCCAATCTCTTAGAATTTCACGCTTGCTTCCCAAAAGAGAAATTCTTGATAAAGGGGTGGACTCTAATGTGGTTGAAGAGGCTGATTTTGTGAGAAAATCAGTTGAAGCTTGTGATTCTAGCCCTGAAGCACCATGTATTGCATTTGTATCCAAAATGTTTGCCATCCCGACAAAGATGCTACCCCAACGTGGTCCACATGGGGAGATTTTAAACAATTTCAATGATGAAGGTGGAAGCAATGAATCAGATGAGTGCTTCCTTGCATTTGCTAGGATATTTAGTGGGGTTCTTACATCAGGACAAAGAGTTTTTGTGCTTTCAGCTTTATATGATCCATTGAGAGGGGAATCGATGCAGAAGCATGTGCAGGAAGCTGAATTGCACTCCTTATATTTAATGATGGGTCAAGGTCTGAAACCAGTGGCCTCAGCAAGGGCAGGGAATATTGTGGCAATCCGTGGACTTGGTCAACACATACTAAAGAGTGCAACTCTTTCATCCACAAGAAACTGTTGGCCATTCTCAAGTATGGCATTCCAAGTTGCCCCCACCCTGAGGGTTGCAATTGAACCAGCTGATCCAGCAGATATGGGTGCTCTTATGAAAGGACTGAGGCTTCTGAATCGAGCAGATCCATTTGTGGAGGTCACTGTTTCATCTAGAGGGGAACATGTGTTAGCTGCTGCTGGGGAGGTTCATCTAGAAAGATGTGTAAAAGATTTGAAGGAGAGATTTGCGAAGGTGAGCCTGGAAGTCTCTCCACCTCTTGTGTCATATAAAGAGACCATTGAGGGTGATTTATCTAATCCTTTGGAGGATTTGAAAAGATTGAGTGCTAGCTCAGATTATGTTGAAAAAATGACTCCAAATGGAAGATGTGTCATCCGCGTTCAAGTCATGAAACTTCCACCTACACTAACTAAGGTGCTTGATGAAAGTGCAGATTTGCTCTCAGATATTATTGGAGGTAAACCAGGGCAGAGTGGTAAAGGCTTGGAAATACATAGATCGAATGTGGGGGAAGCTGAGAATCCAACTGAAGTACTCAGAAAACGCATAGTTGATGTTTTGGAAGGTGATATTTTGTGTGGAAATGAAAATGACAAGGATCAGGGTGAGAAATGCAAAGGTAAGTGGCTTAAGTTTCTTAGGAGGATCTGGGCACTTGGTCCAAGGCAGGTTGGTCCTAACATCCTCTTCACTCCAGATTACAAAAGGAAGAATAATGATGGCTCTGTTCTGATATGTGGTTCCCCTCATGTATCTCTAAGATTGGGGTTTGCTGACAATTCTAGTGCTGGTGATATGGCTGCTGTGACATCTTCAGAACTAACTAAACCACTCTACACAGAGGTGGAGAGCCTTGAAAGTAGTGTGATGTCTGGATTTCAACTAGCTACTGCAGCTGGCCCCTTATGTGATGAACCAATGTGGGGACTAGCATTTGTTGTTGAAGCTTATATCTCTTCCTTAACTGGGCAGGCCAGTGAATCAGAACCTGACCAACAGCCTGAGCAGTATGGTCTCTTTACTGGACAGGTAATGACAGCAGTCAAGGATGCCTGTAGAGCAGCTGTGCTTCAGAGGAAACCTCGGCTTGTTGAAGCCATGTACTTTTGTGAGTTGAATACTCCAACTGAATATTTGGGCCCTATGTATGCTGTGCTTGCTCGGAGGCGAGCCCGAGTGTTGAAGGAAGAAATGCAGGAAGGCTCTCCACTTTTTACTGTGCATGCTTATGTGCCAGTTTCTGAAAGTTTTGGTTTTGCGGATGAGTTAAGGAGATGGACATCTGGGGCTTCTAGTGCACTTCTCGTCCTTAGCCATTGGGAAGCACTTCCTGAGGATCCTTTTTTTGTTCCCAAAACAGAAGAGGAGATAGAAGAGTTTGGAGATGGTTCTAGCGTTCTTCCAAATACAGCAAGAAAGCTCATTGATGCTGTGAGGCGGCGGAAGGGTCTCCCTGTAGAAGAAAAAGTAGTTCAGCATGCAACAAAGCAGAGGACACTAGCTCGTAAAGTGTAAAAGTTGTTCAGAAGGCACGCTATTATCTCCAAATACATAGCCTATAGAACAATATAATCATTCACAATTTTCAATATGGTTGATCATCAAATTTTGTCTTACTATTTTCATTCTTGAAAGCAATGTAGCACACTCTTTTAAAATGGAATTTTAGCTGTGAACATTGATGATTTGTTCTTGTGCAGGTAGTAGTTGTTTGAAGTTCTTCCACTTCTTCACCACTAACTTGCTTTTCCCTTTTTCATTTTCTTGGAGAGGAGCTATCCTCCTATTGTTTGTTCTGCAAGAAGGTCAAACCGCAACCTCTATGGAGCATATTGTTTCTTATTCTGATTTTGCAGGTGTTTACAGTTTACCTCTCATTTAAGTTTTTTTTTTTTATCAGATAAATCTAAGTAATGTAGTACATTCTGTACTATTTCTCCCATGAACAGTGGTGAAGATACAGTCTTGGCCTTTTTGCTGGTTCTCCTGATTATGGAGCTGGGCAATTAAAAACAATATGGTATGGTGAGCAAGTTGCTGGTAAAGAAGAGGAAGCAAATCTTGCATCACTTCTTTGCTTGCTGTTGCAGGTACCATTCTACAATAATTAGGTTGCATTTGAATGATCTATCCATTTGGCTATTTATTTCACATTTATCTATTTTTACTCAATAACCTGTTAAATGTAACACTTTTCAACGGCTATAAATTAACTCATTGACCCTCATAAAAATTCACAAAAACATTTTCTAAGTTTTAACTAAATATCATCACGGTTTAATTAATTGCTTTTGTTATATAAATATATTGAATTAAATTTTAATATATTGTTTTTAACTTTTTGGCATTAAAAATTTGTAAGATATCAATATTATAATTTTTTAATAAAAAAATTATTGAAAAATATATTAAAGTTGGTTTTAATTAATATAAGTGAAAGTCAAATGTGGACAACGAATTAGTGATGGAGGAAAAATTGTAATCGAAAATTATATACATAAATTTTGTGTTACTCAACCTAGTTAGCAAGCAAATGTACATAAATTTTGGCAATAGGCATGACCCGTGAGTGGTGCACGTGTGAAGTGTAGCGTATTAACGGCGAAGATTTCATTCCAAAGGATGATGAGAAGGAAGTCGAGTGGACAGAGAAGCGGATCCATTAGGCCTAAGCAACGCCCAGCCCCATCCCGGACTCACGCAATAAAAATAGTAATTTATTTGTTGCCCGCACTCTTCCTCTTTCTCTGTTCATAGTAACTTTGTTGTTATTGTTAGTCCTATTTTGGATCTGGCACCAAAAATTTCCAGGCTCGAAGCAAGCACTGATCATTGTCCGTCTCCCTCTCTTCTTATTAGACAGTCTAGACCAACTTGCTGTAATAAACATTAAACAGTAGAGACCAATTCCTTTGTTTCCTACGTTAAATTAGTAATATGCACGAAACAAGCCTCTTTTTTTTCTCTCTCTCCATTTCCATTTTAAGACCATTATTATTGTTCATACTTGATAGATACAAATAAGAAAACCACTATCACCACTCCCTCATTTACTCTCTTCCATGCCCTCTCCTCTGTCCTCCCGACTATCTTTCGGATATTTCGGCCCAATCAATCTAAAGATCTCGTGACAGTAAATGGCCACGCCTTCCGTTTCCACCAACATCCTCCCCTACCCCTTAGCCTATAATCCTACCATTCCGAAAAATCCAAAATCAAAATTCCCGTGACTCTCAACTTAACTTTCCCTTCTCATCCCTCCCCGTGAATTCCCCTGTATTCGCTTTTCATCCCAAAAAAAGACAAATCCGAAAATTCTGAGTGTCCTATGTTGAGATTGCCTGATCACCACCAATTACTAACTTCCCAATAATTTCCAACCTCCCCAACACTACCAATTGTATATATTTATGATATATCCCCTAACCCAAACACTATGCCCGCATCTTTACCGCCCTTCTTACAACATTCTCACAGAAAACCTTCCAAAAAACCTCTTTGGAAATCCACTTGTTTGCTTCTATCAATGTCCACTCTTCTTCTCCTATCCCTTCTTTCCCTCACCCTTTTCTTCACCCTCTCTTCTTCCTCTCACAACCACCACGACCATCAAGACCCGCATTTATCGCCTAAAAGTTCCCCTGTTTCCACCCCTACCTCTTCGCAAATCCACCTTGCATGCCAATCCACTCGCTTCCCACAGCCATGTGAGACATCCCTGACACGATCCTCCAGTCTCCCTCCTAACCCAACCTCCCTCCAGATCATCCAATCAGCCATTGCCGTCTCTTCCGAAAACCTCAAAACCGGAAAATCCATGGTAAAATCCATCCTCGACTCCTCCAAAGGCAACCTTAACCGTACCAACGCCGCCACCACCTGCCTGGAAATTCTTTCATACTCAGACTACCGCATGAACTCAGCCAATGACGGATTGACACGTGGCAAGATCAAAGATGCGCGTGCATGGATGAGCGCGGCCCTGTGCTACCAGTACGATTGTTGGAGCGCCCTCAAGTACGTAAACGACACCAAATTGGTCGATCAAACGATGGCGTTTTTGGACTCTTTAACCGAACACAGCAGCAACGCGTTGTCCATGATGGTCTCTTACGATAATTATGGGAATGATATAGCCTCGTGGGCCCCTCCCAAAACGGAACGGGACGGGTTTTACGAGAACGGGTCCGGCGGGACGGACTTGGGGTTTAACGGGGGTTTTCCGTCGGACTTAAAGCCGGACGTAACGGTGTGTAAAGACGGGAGCGGAGGGTGTTACAAGGCCGTGCAAGACGCCGTTAATGCTGCTCCGGATAATGCAGAGACGACACGCCGTTTCGTGATACATATAGAGGAAGGGGTTTACGAGGAAACCGTTAGGGTTCCGTTTGAGAAGAAAAACGTGGTGTTTTTGGGGGATGGGATGGGTAAAACGATTATCACGGGTTCTGCAAATGTGGGGCAGCGTGGAATGACCACTTACAATTCGGCTACGGTCGGTAAGTACCCTCTTCTTTTTATTTTTAATCAAACCATAAATAATAATATGGATGTAATAACTTATTAGTACATTCATTTCATTTGTGCACTGTCAGTGTGTTCGATTCTCCGTTTGTTGCCCTTAAAATAGTAATTCCATTGCCTTTTTTTTTTTTTTACACGTAAAAGGCGGACATAGACTCTTGTAAAGCAATAATGTTGGAGTAGGATGATCAGATCAAGAGACGACCTGCCATGTTTATTTCAGTTGGAAAAGTATACCGCTAGGTAGACTTGGAGTCAGTCGAATTGTCCAAACTCATAAATGTGGAAAAGAGAAAGGAGCGGACTTTTCATTGTATATGAATAGTTTCAGACTACTTGACTTGACTTAAAAGTGATATTAGCTTTTGATGGGGTGGTGATAAGGAATGCTAGATTGGGCTCAATTGCTCTCTTTTTGTTAAAGAAAAGCAAGAATAGCTTCCACATCTGTGTAAATTTCTCATGTGCATACCCAATTCAATTCAATTCAATTCCTTTCCAAGGGTTTGACTAATTAATTCGTTAAGCTGAAACTAAAGTTTGGAAGCCAAAGTCAGTTTTTCAAAGAATTAGGAGTAGTGGTTACGCCTATATTTGACAAGTGTTAACTTTAGTTTTGAGGGTTATAAAAGATTGCTTTTACCATTATTTTGACCTTTTTTGTGCAAACCAACCACATGGTTTAGGTTCCTTATGTAGACAGGATTAACTTCTCTTTGGAATTGTCAGGGTGTTTGTTGTTTCTGTGTTATTATTTAAATATCTAACTTTGTTTAACATTTCTCCGTAATGCACTGACAAATGTGTAAGGTTGTGGGGACGAAGTTTCCACTTTGTTTTCCATAGAATTTCGCAGTTTCACATCTTAAAGTAACAGGGCGGGATCTTTTGATTTCTATGCATCTCTTCTCCTTAAGAACCAATCTCAAAGTTATTAAAGAGGTGATAATAAATAAACGACTTGTTTTGATTAATACAGATGCCAACTGGCTAGAATTGTATATATATTCAATTTCAATTCCATCTAAAGCTTTAATGAGATTGTGTCTAGATAGATGTTCATGATTTCCCTGAGCTTATATCACCCCCATTTTGAGCAAAATTTCTTGATTTAACTCATGAGTCTTGCTCACTCTTCTATACCAAAGAAGGTAGTAAGGTACCCTTTTTGTTTAGGCATTGGATATAATTATGGCAAATATATGAGTGAAGAATGAAGGTTAGTAAAGTAAGCCAAAGAATTTTATAATCAAACTCGTCATGCTATCTAATGTGTCGCATTGGCATGTTGCAGGAGTTCTTGGGGATGGATTTATGGCCAGTGGCCTCACAATCAAGAACACAGCAGGCCCTGATGCCCACCAAGCAGTAGCCTTCAGATCAGATAGCGATCTTTCTGTCATTGAGAACTGTGAATTCATAGGCAATCAAGATACTCTCTATGTTCACTCACTCCGCCAATTCTACAAGAAGTGCCGTATTCAGGGGAATGTGGACTTCATCTTTGGAAATTCTGCTACAGTATTCCAAGATTGCGAAGTTTTAGTTGCTCCCCGGCAGGTAAAGCCAGAAAAAGGTGAGAGCAATGCCATCACAGCTCATGGAAGAACCGATCCTGCTCAATCAACTGGTCTTGTTTTCCAGAACTGCTTGCTCAATGGAACTGATGAATACATGAGATACTACTATAGCAAGCCTAAAGTGCACAAGAATTTCTTGGGAAGGCCATGGAAGGAGTATTCACGGACAGTTTTTATAAACTGTGTCATGGAAGCTCTTATCACTCCGGAGGGGTGGATGCCATGGAGTGGTGATTATGCATTGAGAACACTTTTCTATGGAGAATTTGGGAATTCTGGACCAGGATCTAATGTGTCTACAAGAGTACCATGGAGTTCCCAAATTCCAGCACAGCGTGTTTATACTTATTCAGTCCAAAATTTCATTCAAGGAGATCAGTGGATTCCAACATCATCTTGATTTTTCTTTTCCCATATTGCCAAGAATCTTCTTGATTATTAAGTCAAAATCATTAAGATTGTAAAGCCAAGGAGAGTTTAGTCGATCATCGAATTTATCTGTTACAAACACTTTGGGTAGTATGTGTCATATTGCAATATTGCATATCCTATTATTACACAAAGAAAGGGTTTTACTTTCCCTTCCTATAACCTGGCTTTCTCCCTTTTTTTCTTTCTTATTTATTTTCTTGCTTAAATTTAGATTAGTAGAGCCTTTCTAGGAGGTTGTCCCAATTCACCAGCACTTGGCTGAACAACTTGGAGTGGGCATATACATTGATGGAGCAAGCAAGACAAGAGGGGCTGGGGGGGCCCATGGTTAGACAAGAATTCCATGTTAGCCTGGTAGTAATTGGGGTATGACATTGCCCAACTGTTTTTCTTGACTTGTAGGTAAAGTTGTTAGGGTGACACGGAAATCAAACCAAGTTGCAATTTTTGCATTGTGTAATTGTATTAGGTTGGCCGTTGCTTTACGCCTTTACCGCACATTCTTAGCAAGGATTCTGGCACCGCTAAAACGAATGCTACTCATTGGTGCAAAGACGGGGAACTGGTAAAAGGAGGCAGGAAGTCAGCATTGGCGCTCATTGAAATATATTGTGATTTGTGAAGTACGTTATTAGTTGGTGTCTATTTATATTAATTGAGATCATATTTATAAAAATTTATAATAATAATATTTTAAAAAAACTCTTAAATTATTTAAAAAAATTAATTAAATTATTTTTTATTTTAATAAAATTTTTATATTTTTATTTTTAAATTAAATAAATTTTTATAACTAATGATAGATTGTCTATTATTAATCAAAATATCATCTATTATCTTATACTCAAATAATGTTGACTTGGATGATGAAATGCTTATATAATCATATTATCATCTATCATGACATATCAACATAGCAAGTATAAGAAATTATTTAAATAAAAATAAGTATAAGATAAAATTTTAAAATAATTTAAAAATTTTTAAAATATTATGTCAAATTATAATTAATTTATCTTTTTTAAAATAATTTAAAAACTTGCAAAATATTATGTCAAAGTATAATTAATTTATCTTAAAAAATTGAGGAGAACAACGTATTAAACATTTTAACCAGTATGAATCATATAAAAAACACTTGAACTCGTTTAAAAAGAGAAAAAAAAAACAATAAATAAGGGCCATCTACAATAGATGTAAGCAGCCATATATTAAAAAGGACAATGGGGGAATTTCTTCTTGTATTTTGCTCACTTTTTCACGGGGGAAGTGTCGGTGTGGGCCTTACAGAAATAAGGTAATTCCATAGTGCAATGTCCTTTGTTGGCTAGAGAAAATGCTAATTGGAACATATGATATGGGCATGATTTCTTTCCTACAATTGATTCTCAAGTTCACATGAACCTCCATGAATATAAATCCAAACAAAAGGGAGATTGGCCCTATGTCTCTGTTGCTTTCACATGATGCAGAGAGGGCTAGTTTCCCACTCTTAATTCCTAAATTCATATGGCTTTATATACAACTAACTTTGATAATGGTCTTCACGTGTGCCCAACTGCCCAATGGTCTTTGGCTTAAAACATATACCCACACTCTTTTGGGGTTTGCCAAGAACCATACGTCAGGTTTTTACAATATGATGGGTAACATATGATTACCATTGTTGAAACTGGTATGGCAAAGCTAAACAACTTGTTGACAGCACACTCAAGGAATGGGCATTAAGGAACTCTTACGCAGCCACTTTGGGAAAAAAAAATGTCCTCTTCCACTAGACTTCTTTTATCTTTTGTATTTGCATTAAGAGCATTGTGGTTGAGTGCTAAGCATGAGATTGTGGCATGTCAGCTGTCATCACTTTTGATTCCCACAATCTCCCTTTCAGCTACTAGTGGATCTTAAAGGAATGGGCATTAAGGAACTCTTACGCAGCAACAACACTCGCTTCATATTTATCTCTTTACTCAATCTTTTTGGGTATATATATTTGGGGGTGGATGACATAATGGGTTCTGTATGATATATAGAGTTAAGTAGATGTCATGTGTGTCCACGGAAGCTCGGCAAAACAAGCCAGCCATGTGAAATTAGTAACTTGACCCCATATTCTTTAACTGTTTCAATGAGTATGCCAATGCTTACGGCCAACCATCTCTGAGGTTGATTATTCAATGCTTGAACACCAAGTTGGCATGGGCATTGGACACGCGTGACAGTTTCAATCCAATAGTTTTGTTGGACTATTGGCCTCTGGGTACACGTAACCAGCTTATTAGACAAAGGTAGTGAAAAATCAAGAATTTTTGTTTTTTTTATCTGAGGAAGAAGATTATTGGTTTTTGCGTTTTAGGTAAGAAATCATGTAAGAATTAATAAACTAAATACTTGAATGTTAATGAAAAATTAAGCAGTATATTTTCATATAAAATCCCCAATCGGTCTAATACGATTTGGGGAAAAAAAAAAAGGTTATTTCATCTATTATGCCCAAAACACATAATGGATCTAAACATGTTTATGAATAAAAAGAAATGAGAACCCAGTTTTAGAACTCTGTCATTTACATAAACAAGGCATGAAAATGATGAGGAAAAAAAAATAAGACTTAGAAACAACTCACAGCCCTGAGAGAGATGCCGTGTTGATTGCAGGTGGTGTTGGAACAAAAAATTTATCATTGGTCCAGTTGCTCTCACCCCAGTGTTTTAGCATTCCCTTCCAGGAACATACATTGTCGATACACTCCTTCAAACGCTTGTCCTGAACTTTGATTTTCCAATGGCCGTCAGTGAAATTTGCCTTCTCAGCTTGCCTTCTGTCAAATTCTAGTTGTGCTTTTTGCCTTGATCTTAACATGCAGAACTGGTGTAATTTCTCGGGCATTGCATCATGGACTTTCCACCACCTTTCATGGGCAACATCACTGGCGAACTCTAGCATTATATCCACATTCCAATTGCAATCGTAGTCCTTGAAGCACAACCATGGCTTTATACCTAGATAGTGAAGCACATACAGAATTGAAGGTTCAGCGCCGAAAAGGCGGGTTTTCTTTTGTTTAACCTCTTCGTCATCACCAATCCAAAAATGCTTCAAAAAGTTCATGTGTCGTGGGATCCGGTGCCACCATGTGAAAACCTCGTTTAAGTATCCCTGATCCCCACCGTTATAAGACTCAAACACATCAATGTGTTCCATCAAAAGCTCGAAGGTGCAATTTGAAGGTTCGATGACCATCACGCCGGAGTTAAATAGTGTGCCATTATTTCCAGTTGCTGATATTTCTGGCATCCCGAATAAGAAATCAATGTTTCGAAGGATAAGCAGATCCGCATCAATGAATATGATCTTGTCGTAATCTGTCAGCTGCCATAACCGGAACTTGCTGTAGTTCCATTCATTGTAAGCATCTTTTTCTGCTTTTGGATTCCTGATCCTCTGAATGGTCCGGACTTTCCATCCAGCTGCCTCAAGCCCACTCCTGTGATAAACACTGATCGTCTCATCTACAAGTATCACAAGGTCTCGCGTCGAGCCAGACAAGCGGATGCTTTGAGCTGCAGCTATAGCTCCACAAACATACACATGAGCTGAATGGAGAATTGTAGCATATGCTTCTCGCTTTGCATTCCCTGAATATAGTGGCTCTGTATTTTACATACTGTATTAGGCTTTTATAAAGTACTAGTGATGAAACATAAGAATCTCTAAATTCAGGTAATTGTACAATAGTTAGTTGGAGATATTTCTCTGGTAGGATGAGGCAATTGTTTTAAAACTATGAAAGCAAACTAGCTAAAGCAGATGACAGGAGCAATAATACAGCAGAAAATTTCTTTGGTTATGAATTTTTGAAAACAGGGATGCATCAAATGTTTGTGAGGTCAACTGCAGCTCACCTCCTTTCAGCTGTTAATTCATGCATTTATGGTTCAGTAGCATTTATGAACCATTAAAGCATGCTTTATTCTTTATGAGGGAAAACTATATACCGAAGAGCTACAAGAAAGGATATCAGAAGTTTGGAGGCATGTAAAAGCTGGATTAGAACTGACCTTTGACCCCCATAGGAAGTGCAAGTTCACAAGACCCAACTGGAAGCTGGAGCTTTTCTCTCAACACATTCAAGTCTGGTTTATATAACCAGACATTCTTTTCACGTGCTACGAGTTCCTTGCAAGTGAACATGTTTGGAATAGGAAAGCACTTTGAAACAAAAAGCACATGCACCGGATAAAAGCCCTTGGAGGAGGTTGCAAGACTAGCTGCTGCCAGCTGCAAATGCAGCCGAGCAACGTCCCTTGACCAATTCCCCTCATTTCTACAAGGAAGCTTGACAGCAATCAGATCAAGCCGTTTTCCAGGGACTTCAATCTTAGGTAGAGGCAGGCAAACTGGGACGTCTTCTTCTTGCTCCTCATCAATCCATTCTGGATATAAGGAATCCCAAGTTACATTCATGTCAGCATAGTCCAGATGCAGAACAATGTGGTTGGCATCAGGTATGAGGTGCTTCCAATGAGTGACTTCAGTAGTATTGAAGTTCAAAAGTCCAATTCCCTGGTAGTCATTCTGTTCCCCCATCTTCTCTATAGCTTTCATGACATCATCCCAGTTTGTATCTACATCTGATACATAACGAAAATCTGCTTCTCCCCATATCCACCTGTTCATAAAATTTCGCCTGCGTGGAATATACATTTCATTAATCAATGGTTCACCATTTGATTCCCTAAAATATCCAGTTTAGATTGCTAAAATGCCTTCACAATTTAACTTGGCTACAGTAAGTTACTGAGGGAGACATGCAGAAACCTATATACTAATGAGAAAAAAAAAATTTAGAGGGATTGAGAGAACCAACTGCTGAATTTGCATTGTCTATTTGTCTATAGTTTGAAGGAACCTTTATTTTAGAATAATAGAGGCTTGGATTAGAAATAGAAGGCCTAGATTTTCCAAACCCTCAATCCTCTCCTTACACAAGCATGATAAAAAGGTCCCCTTACTAGGCGCTGGCCAAACATTAATTCCTTGGGGGAAAAAGGAAAAGGGTTACTTGAATTATGACCTTAAAGCTAAGTCATAAACAAGGCATGGGTTAGTCATCATTAGCAGTAAAAGATGCCAGGAAGAATGTCAAGTTGAATGATTACTATAATTTTCCTCTAGTTTTCGAGGATTGACGAGTTATGAATAGAGCTCTAAAATACAGGACAGAGCTGAGCTGGTTACTATATTACAGATATTAACCATCAAAAGAAGTGTACGTGCTTGATGATCGCTTCAATGGTCAAATTAAAGCTAAATCATGCTTCAACAATTACAGCAAGATTTAAGAAGCCATGCAATACTATTACCGCATGAGGCCTTCATCGTAGTAATGAGCCTTATTGTGGTCATGGGGCAAACCAGTACTTGGATTGCATACCCAACTTCTATAAAGCTTCCATTAAAATCAGGGAATTGGGTAGCAAAACAGATGGAAGTAAGAGACACATACCGAGAACTTGCGCCTGATAGATGGTCACTGTGATAGACCTCTGGAGAGTACAAAAGTGTTACAAAAGTGCCACACACGATAATAACCAAGACAAGTTTCAGCAGAGGATATTTGCAGCATGAGTTCCGATCTTGGATTGGGATGTGGAAAGGCTTCTCAACACCTTTTACTTTATTTTTATTTAACCTCCTTTTGTATATTGCCTCACTGCAATGAGTGTAGAGTTTGAGAAAAAACATAAGATATTGTAAAAGATTAAAAAAAAAAACTAAAGTAGCAAAGAATGAAAGCATTCTGAAGAAAATGAGCAAGGACTAAAAACTTCCTTATCTGCAGATGAAATAAAGCCTTTGTATAACATGTAAAACAAACGGTTTGTGGATAACCTGAAGGATGAATCATGTATAGGTAGAAAATGGATGGGGACTTGGGGTTAGGAGTTTCTATGCCTCATCATGCTAACTTCAAAGACCAAAGGGTACAATGTGGTTGGGTAATTTTCACTTGATGCAAGTACTGTATCAGGGAGGTTGGTCTATCAGGTCACTCTTAATGACTACTTGTATAACAATACCAAATTAAGGACTAATTTTGATTCTCTATCAAATAGCTCTTGCCCTTACCACGCTCTTCGACAGAAATACGGATGAACAACGCAAATGGCAGTATCAAAGTTGGGAGCAAGAAAGAGAGAGGTAAAACAAAACTGAAACAAATCGACTTGGTGTAGACTACAGAGCGCAGACACTTCTGCATAGAGGAATAATCCTATGTTTCTCTGCTCCACATGAATATAATGTAAGGAATTGATAAAGAATTGCTCCAAAATTACACCAATATAATATAAGACCCGACCATCTAAATTTGTAATTTATTAAATAAAATCAATGTGGTATGTTGTCAGTTCACATTGATTTATATGTGGTAGATTGAAATCTTCTGTTGGTGACTTTCTATTTGCAATTTCAGATGTGACCTATTGACGAAATTGAAGTCTTATCTTTCAATTATAAGAGAAGTGCCCCTCACCATCCTAAAAGCAAATCATCCTAACAAAACCTAGAAAAAAAAATGACAACATAGAACCTGACACAAAACTTGAGCCTAAAGTTTTATCTTTCAATCCTTGTACTTATATTTTTAATCCCTGAGTTAAGAAAGGATATGAAGGAGTTGATAGAAAAGATCTACCTAGAGGGACATTCCACAATTCTCCTCTGTTAAGTCAATTTGGACCCATGATTTGATCCTAACCCTATTAAACATGCCAATGGGACAAGAACTTAAGCAAGCTTAGTAGAGATTCGAATTCGGACATTGAATAAGGATGAATACTAACAAGCAAGCAACCTGCATTTCTGATAGCCAGAACAGTTGGTTAATTATAATTCCAGGCCTGCCCTATTTTAATTAATTTGAGGTTTCAATGCAGTGGAAAACATTCTAGTTCCTCCTTCATTGGGCAAAAATAATTAAATCTCTGAAAGGTAGGTCTTCAACAACCTCATCATTAATTAAACAGCAGGTAAACTGGAAGATTTATATTTAAAACATGACTTGCGACTAAAGCAAAGATCTAAGTTCACCAATCAATATCTTGCAAAGCTGAAGCAATCCCTTAGAAGCCTCTACTCTAATGTAAATATTAGCAGTGATTTTGACATTTGTACCTCAGTGGGCATATTTTTGACAAAAAGAAAACACCATAATTAAAAGCAGCCCCCCGTTGGTCAATAATTGGAAACAAAGGTTCAGAGTTGTAGACCAATGAGCTTCCGGTTTTGCTAATAACCAATAAGAACAAAGATTCTTTCGTAATTCTTGAGAAACTGAGATTGACCTTAAAAGCTCAGGTTTCTGGATAAAAGGGTTTTCAATGTTACATAGTAAAGGATTCATGCAACTTAGTAACCTGAGAAGCTAAAGATTGCTGAATTATATCAAACTCAAGGCTATTTGCTTACTTTGTTTACTCAAATCAGAGTATAAGCTAGAAATACAGCAATATTGTAACCAAAGGGATTTTCCACGACGAATTCTGAATATATTGTAATTTGGCCCTATAGTATCTTATATTGATCTAAACAGCGAGGACAGTATTACAGAAAACTGGAAATTCCAATGAAAGAAACAACTCACATTGATGCAGATAACCGGTGTCTAGTCTCGACAGAACCAGGTGAGTTTCCCATAACTCCTCTCATTTCTAAGCTGTTAGCAACAGGAGCATGCATGCAGCATCTGATCCACAAAGAATGGCAAAAAAAATAAAAGAAGAAGAAGAAGAAGAAGCAATTAGCTCCAAATCTATGGGGAAAGCCTCTGTCATAGACCATAGCAAAAAGAAAATAAAATGCAGAAAGTGAAGAAACAAACAATGAAAACACAAGGGAAACGTAGCAGAAGCAAACATAATGATAATATAAGGACCAACTAAAAAGTGATATAATGAAGGAAAGGGCCAAGAAAATCATTATGAAGCACTAAGATACCAATCAACTTAGTTCTTTTTTTTTTTTCTTTGGATAATTATACTAATAAACTTCATGATGAGAGGATTCAAAGGGATAAGAAGAAATGTAAAAAGCATGGTCTTCTTTTGCAATGAATAACTTTGCAAAAAGAAAGAGAAATGAAGCAGTCGTGTTCCTAATCAAGCAAACCAGAGGCAAGTAAACAGTCAAAAACAATGTTCAGGCAGAGAAAGAGAGAGAGCAAAACCTAAACCTATGATCTTTGGTTCTTTAGTCTTGACAGAGAGATGAAGGAAGGCTAGCTGGCCCTGAAAACCAAAGAAGGCAATGGAGGCAATATAGACTAGAGTAACGTCTATTTGAATTTTTCTATTATTTACTTCGGTTTTCAATACTCATTTTGATTTCTTACCAACTTTTTTATTTTTTAATTTTTATATTATGTATCATAATTTTCTTCATTTAATTTTTTTGTTTTTATAGATTTTTGGTTTTTACCAATTTGGCTATGGGGCTCCACCATAACTACTTACACCCATCATGCACTTCTTTACCACACGAGTTCCATTTCCACAAGAAATTAAAGGGTTCTCCACTGCTTTCCCTTTTTCCTTTTCTTCATAATTTGTCCCTCCATCTCTTCTTTAAAAAGTCTAGGGGAAGAAATATATCTGTGCATTGCTTAAGATTTGCCTTAAATTAATTCCCCTTGTGCTTTCTTTCTGCCCTCTTCTCTTTACTATTCCAATAGTCTTCTTTCTTTTAACTAACAACTAGAAAGACACTAATTATTACATTTTTACGATGTATGATGTACAATTGTAATGAACATATAATTTTGCCGTTACAAGTGTTAAATGGTTTTCACTTTGATACATATATTTATCTAGTAATGTAGACATTGAGAGATAATAAACTCTTTTTATTTTTTTTTAAAATTATTCTATTTACACATGTCAAGATTTGCAGTAAAGCCCATTGCTAGGGTGAACTATATCTGTGAAGGATGAGTTTGTTGAAGTTAAATTTTGGACGCATTAACTTTCAATTAGATTCCCTGCGCTGAATGATGAAAATCTCCAATTTACAGTGCCACCAAATGAAACTGAATCATGACACGTGTTTTTGTTAATCAGTGCTGAAATGATTTCTGGCAAATTAATTGTGATCTTCATCGATCCTGCAGTTACAAACAAGTTTATCATATGCTTTAAGAGTAGTTGACAGGTTAGGTTAATGAAAATAACTAGTTTGGTTGATGATGGATTAAGGGTTAAGATGATCAAATGTCTCAATCACAGTAACAAATTAAGGAAAAACTAATTAAAATTCAGCCCCAGATTAGCATGACTGTTAATCCAATCTGCCAGTAAAAGTAGTTAACTTCACTTTTAATTATTTATCTCACTAGACATCACCATTTTTGTTCCAGTTCTCGACAACCACATAAAATCCCTTTCTCCTTTCTTAACATTGATCTGTTTTTGGAGCATTCAGAGGTTGGTGTCTTGTTTAGTGGAAGGGGTGCCCTCCGACACCTAATTCACAGCCCTTGAATAACAACATTAACTAATTTTTTTATTCTATTACTGTTCGAGTCTTCCATTTTCTTATTGCAAAAGTCATATCAATAATGGGGGAAAGCGTATAGGTTTAAGGGTCTTATCATTAGCTATTTCACCAAACACAGCCCTATGAGGACTAGTCAAATGTATGATTAATTCCTTTATCGAAACAAAAAGAATTATATATATATATATATGGTTAATTAGCTGATTAATTAAAACGAAGATTAGAAATTAATTAAGTGAAGCATTGTCCCAAGAATCCGCAACCTTTTCCTCTTATATTCTTTGCATCCAAGGAAAGAGATTTTCTAAACAATATATAGTTTGGAGATAATGCCAAGAAGTTAAAGAAACAAACAAATCAATGGTGTAGATTGAAGATAATCATGCCAATAAGAGATATTTAACTTTTAAGTTTAATAAAGGTTCCAATCAACCAAAACCCAAACGTGGCGCAATGATGTAACTACACACTTTTGTGTATCGAGAAAAAGAAGGTGGGACTTCTTTGTATGATGGAAGCCTTGCACCCATCGCTACGTATCTCTCTGTTACTCCATCCCATGCAATTAGATGCAATACAAAACCATTTTCAAAGAATATAATAAGTTTTGGTGAGAAAAGTAATTCTTGATTAATATATCCTAACATTACATTTAGAACAATTTATTTATCGTAGAATTTGTTCTAAAGAAAACAAATCAAATAGCCGATGGGTGAATGGATAGCTACGGAATAGTAGACGTCACAACGTATATGTATTTTGCAGTTGAAGCCAAGAAAAGTGATGATGGAAGGCTAGGATTTGGCGCACAGGGTTAGCATTGGCTGCAGCCCTGCCTTAACATATGATGGGAAAAACAAGTGAATGATGATGATCCCAAGACAAATGTACTTAAAAGTTGGGTATCTGTCTCATTTTGATATTGATGTTAAAGCTTGGACCGCTTGATAACTCAGTCCTACTGACAATAAAATATATCCACCCTAGCTAAAACCCCAAACCTAAAATCTTAACTATTGTACTTTGCAAATTAGGACGGATGACCTAAATGGGTGTACCTTTATGGCTTTTTTGACAAGGGTTTTTGGAGTGTGGACCTCCTTTCCTTGCCTCACAATTAAAATTCTTGTGATGATGAATAATAACACATTACTACAAGCAGAATTAATTAAGTTGAAACCATTTGCTTTGTGCCTCTTACACTTAATTAGCAACAACTATGTATTGAAAGCAACATTGAGATTCTAAACTCAAGTAACAATGGTGAGCCACAAAACTACATATACATAATACTAGCACGCATTCACATTTTGACTTACATTTTAAGGTAGAAAATCATAGTAAATAAGCATCAATTAATAGGGTGTACGATAGTCGACAATTGGAAATTGGAAAGTGCTTAATTGGCTTTTTGGTCAAGTGGGAGAATACTTCACTGAAAAAGAAGCTACTTTGCGAGTCAAATATGAGAGCTTTGGAAGGGTAGGATTAGGCCAATATCCTGTTCTCTTTTAGGCAAAATTTGGAACAGCGAGTGATCAGTTTCCCCACTTTGTTTGCATATGTAAAGAGTTTCCTCACTTTTACCTTAAGTCACCGCCCACATCTTGCGGCGCCCTCACTCTCTTCGCTCTTGCATGCTTTGGCATGCAAAATGTTTCCTTGCTTTCCAATTTAGATTTCCTCGAGAGTTGGAGTGGTTGCACAGTAAACCGTGTTTGGAGATAAAGAGAGCCTGAGGCAGGCTGCCAGACTATTCCTGGTGCTCTTGCTTGGGTGTCAATCATACAAAGAGCAGTATAAAAGTTAGCATCATCGTTCAGCATTCAACCAAGCTGATCCCTGATTCTCAAGTCATCAGCGAGCTAAAGCTAATGCTGCCAGGTGATAGTGTAAAAGTTAAGTGAAAGTATTAAAAGAATATTAAGAAATGGATCAGACTCTTACCAAGCAACACCAACAACACAACATTAGGAGTTAGAACCAAAGGAAAGAAAGGACAGAATTATATGTTCACGTGTCATGGATAGCATATGTGATAACTCTATTATATAGAATTATCTTATACATCTTTAAAACTTAAAATTGAATTAAATTTTGTAATTTTAAGTAATTCTTAGATAATTTTATGCTTAGTAGTAGTAATTTAATTTATATCATGGCATTTATCATTTATGCAATTTTAATGAATTTCTTGTTAAAATCCCTCATTTCAGCTTATAATTAATTGATTTTTTGATATTCAAATATGTACAAGGACTTGGAACTCAAATGACAAAAGATGGTGCAAGTAACTTGAAAAAGGCCTCCGAACATGCTGTAATATTTTCAGCATAACTTGTGTTACAGACCTCCAATCAACATTATTTTTGAACCTACAGAAAGATAAGAGGAAAAGCTATAACTTTAATGTTTAACACTTCACTTAGTTCTGAAAGAATTATGGTCAAAAATGCAGAAGAAATTGATTGACTGCAGCAGATTGCAGTCAATGTTGACAGAAGCTTGGGCGCCTAGGCGCTGAATGCACTGTTCAGCATGTTAAAACAAGCTACAAAACAGAACCTTAGGTGCCTAGACACTGACACGTAATTCTGCACATTTTAGCCACTCGATTTTATATTAAATAGCCATCAAAAGGAGTATAAATATAATCATTTTTTAAGGTTGAAGGGGGGACTTTGAAGGACCAACTCCAAAAGCAAAAAAGAGCTTTCCACAAGGAGAAAAGAAGAGGAAAAATTTTGAAAAAAAACTTAGACAAAGCTACACCAAAAGAATTTTCTCTCACTAGTTTTATTTTTCTCTCTCTAAATCTCATTGTATAAATACTTAGTTTAGTTGAAATTTTATTATGGGCTATTAAAATGTTAAGCTAAACTTTTTTTTCTAGGATTATAGTAGATGTTAATGTATAGTTTCGATGCTTGATTGACTATTACTTGTTTTTATGAAACATTTAGTATTTATTCAAATCTGCACTTATTTACCTTTTTATTGACCGATCACTAATAGGATGCGTATGAGTTTTTAGATAATATTTGACAAAGTTAGTCTAAAAAGATAATGGTTTGGGTAATATATAATCATTGCAATTAGGAATTAATTGGGTGATTTGTTAATAGGGTAGACATACACCTATTAACCATGTACAATCACTTTATAAGACCTATACTTAAGGAACTTAGTTTAATTAATTAGCTATAGACATATAAAGTATTAAATTAAGTTAAGCCATTGTATGATATCTCAATAGAGAATTGTACATACTTAAGGATCTTAGGTTAACATTAGTTTTCTATAAAAATAGATAATTAGTCAATCTTAAATTCAAATAAAGCATTAATTGAAACCATAATTCTAGGTACTTCCCCATTGTTCTCCAATTGAATTTACTTGAAATTTTTTTTTTTAACTTAGTTCATTAGTTTAGCCTTGCTACTTTAATTTTCATTTTCAATTAATTTTCAAACTAGATTTATTTAGATTGCCCAATTTTAGTAATTAACAAAAATTTAAATATAATTCATGTGGAGAAGATAACTTACTCACTATTATATTACTTATCGATCATGTGCACTTGCATGATGTTTTGCTAATTTGATAAA
>NW_018397255.1:6002410-6044771 GCF_002168275.2 Theobroma umbraticum | reverse complement strand
CAAATTGTCTTGATAAATTAGCAAGCAATAGGTTCCCACATCAGTAAGAGATAAAATAGTTTTAGACTTATAAATAAAGAGCTTTAATTTCTCTTCCTTATAGTCTTATCCTTTTAAGTGTAAATATGAACTTGTGACACATGCACCAAAATTTATAAAGACATTACAGTATCAAGTCTAAAATAACAAAAAAGCTCTTGAACTATCTCATTTTACATAATTGAGCTCTTATATTTTAATTATATCCCAAAAAAACCAATGGTCATCGAATTCAATGCCAACAAGTATTTTTCTCCACACAATATTTTTTTTTTTGCTCAGTCAAAATATAATTCATTTTATTAAGTATCCAACAAAAGCTGGATCTAGACAAGCCAGAAAAAGTTGAAATCGACCTTTAAAGTCTAGACCTATAACTGGATCTTAAATAGAACAAATGCCTTGCTCTTAATGAGTTAAAATGTAGAGCACACAATCCACTAATTCCATATATCAAGTATCAACTGTCCACATGACATATTATGTGACTTGTTGACTTGTCACATGATAACTAACATGACCAAGTCATCCAAACACTTCATTTGTCACATGGTGGTGTGAATGGAAAAAGAAAAAAAATCACCTCTACTACCATGTGATTACGTCATCAAATCATGTCATATATCATTTGGATAAAAAATACAAGTTGACACATCAAGTATGACAATTATTAATTTTTCGTTACAAATTAAGAGTATATTTGATTCGTAGAATGAAATAGGGTGGGAATGGAATAACTATTCTACGAGAATAGAATAAAGGAAGAATCATTATTATATAGTTAGATTTATGAGAATGGAATAAAAAGGAATTGTTATTATGACAATTAAGGAAGAATCATTATTATATAGTTAAGTTCATGAGAATGGAATAAGAAGGAATTGTTATTATAATTTATTCTAATGTTTGGTTGACAAGAATAGCTTTAGGAATAATAAATGACAAAAATACCTTTTATTATAATATATAAGTATTTTAATTTTAATTTTTAAAATATTAAAATATAAAAAATTTATAATTAAAATTCTAAATATTATTTTTAATAATTAAAATGTTAAATTAATTTTTAAAAATAAAGTATTAATTTTTAGATTTTTTTATTTTTTCAATTCTAGTACTTTCATTTTTTTATTTTCTCTTTCTTCTCACCGACTAGTCATCAAAGATATAGTCAACATAATGGAGCATCAATTTAACGCTCCTTGTGGCCGAATCTGGTTGCTGCAGCACCAAATTGGCACTTTCTACGACTAGATCTAACTAGGGAGTGCTAAATTGTCACTTCCTGTAATCGGATATGGTGAGGGAACACTCATTAGCATTTCTCGCAACTGACATGGTGCCACCATCATCCTCCTTTGATGGGCTTTAGAGAGAAGAAAGAGTGAAAGATGGATAGAAGGGGAAAGAAAATGTGAAAATTGAAGAAAATATATGTTATGAATCTTATGATGGTAATTTTTAAATTTATTAAGGATTATTTTGTCCAATAAAACTTTTGACCTATTCCCATCCTTAGAATAGCTATCCATGAGTAGACCTGTTAAAATAGACTTGGCCCGTCGGGTTAGTTCATTTTTTTTAAAATATGGAACGGGCCGGGCTTAAAAATTTAAGCCCATATTAAAATCGGACCTAAACGGGCTAGCCCGTTTAGGCCCGAGGGCTGACCTGGGTTGGTACGGGCCAGCCCGACAGGTCCAAAAAAAATTAAGTCTTGGTTTGGGGGCTGGGGGGGTGGCGCGGGGGGAATCGAGAATCAAATCACCCAAAAGACTCGTGGGAGCCGGAGGGGGGCGGGCAGGGCAGCAGGGGGGAACCGGGACTCGTGGGAGCCGGAGGGGGGCGGGTAGGGCCTACTCGTGGGAGCCGGAGGAGGGGGGCAGGGCTAGCCCAGCTCGGCCCATGGGCTAGCAAGGGCTGGGCTGGGCTGAACATTTTATAGCCCATATAAAATATGGGCTGGCCCGGACTGACCCATATTTTTTTCAGCCCACAAGGGCTAGGGCCGGGCTGGGCGGGCCGGCCCATATTGACATGTCTATCCATGAGGTGTCTTTGCTAATGGCTGTTCAAGTTTCTTCAGGAATGGTCATTCTAAGGAATGACAATTCTTGTGAAGCAAACAAGTTATTATAGGAGGAGTGGCTATTTCATTCCCCCAACCAAGCACATTGTAAGAGTTTGTGTGAATATAATAAAAAAATAAATTTTTTTTTTGAATACAAATAAAAGGATGATGACTTATTTAGGTGCAATAAAATTATAGGAGTTCAATTGCATAAACTGGCATAATTCAAAGACTTTTTTATTATTTTAACCTTGTTTTTGTTGCTTCAATAAAAATTTAAACCTTGCTTTTATCTTATTTTTCCTTTTTGCGATCATTAGCAATAAAAGCACTTTCATTACACAATAAAACAATCCCTAAGGTGAACTAAAATATAGCATAATGCTTTATAAAACACTTTAACTATTCAAAAAAATCTAATCAAATTTTTGTATTTTTATTTTTGATCAAATAAGTCTTTATAATTAATAATTGATTAATTATTATTAGTTAAAATATCACTTATCATTTTATATCTACGTGATGCTAATATGGAGGGTAAACATGTCAGGTAATCATATTATTATATCACATTGTCATCCACTATGACATATTAGCATACTTCATCAGCATCATATAGTATAAAATAGCAAATGTTATTTTGATCAATCATAATTAATCAAATGTTAGTTATAAAACTTTATTTAATTCAAAATAAAAATATAAAATCTTAATTAAACGTAATAAAAAATAATTTATTTAAATTTTTTAAAATAATTTGAAAATTTTTTCTGCATATTATTCCAATATTAAATTCAGCTGGATAAAATCACTAGCCTTACGTAATTAATGACCGAAGGCACCATGAGACTACAACCACATTTTATGGTCACAGAGCACTTTTATATTAAAATATTGGCATGTCTTCTTCTTTGAAATCTTTTCTGGCAGCCCGACCCTTGCTTATGTTTGAAGGCAGAAGCCATATAAAATCATTCATTTAATATAACCTTTATAGAGCAAGTATGAAATTGACAAGCAAGTACGGGCATAGCTCCCAATTTATTTACAATTCTTTGGCCCCGTTACATCGGCTTGGCCCCACATTTTTGCAGCGTTTTGATTTGCTAAGCTTTTGTATTTGTAGGATGTTAGGACAGTAGTAGTATTAGACACGAACTTATTGAAATGCTTATAATTCATTTGTTTTATTTTTCATGAGTTGTGGAACTTGAGAATAATAGTATAAATTTAGCTACTAAAAGCAAAAATGCCCCCAATTTGTACAACATTTAAAATCTTTTCAGATTATTAAAAAACACAAGGAACACTTTGACTCATGCTTTCCTGGAATATCCCAATAGCAGTCGCTGGTGAGAATGAGACGCAGTACCTGCAAAAACTTTGCCAAGAATGCTTAAATGCGCTGCACCAGGATAAATTACAGATTCACCATCTAAAGAAATGATGAAAACACTATGTGAGAACAACGGCTCCTGTTTTATATCTCAGGTTCAGAGTTTTTCTCCTCTTTAGGGGGTGCAAACTGCCTGCTCAACCGGGATTTTGTCCAAGGATCCAGGGGAGCTCTCTGCGGTGGCTGAGGAGTTGGTGGTTTTGACTGTCTAAGCTCATTTTCTCTGTCAATGAACCTGTTCATATGTGCAAAAAAACTTATCAAAATCTATGCTCCACCTCAATAAAGATTCATCAACATGCAAATTCAAACAGCACTTCAGTAGGACAGCAAAACATTTGTTCAGTATGATTTGCCAGCTTCAATTCTCAAAAATAAGATAGAAGAGCACAAATGTATATGTAAAACATCTGTTCATGCACATGTAGTGCACAGCTCATTTAGACTTCGGTCATGACACATTTATTCTGTACCACCAAACATTTTGAACACAAAAATCAGTGTAGCTCTTCAATGTGGTCATAGACCCAGCAACATTCTTTTCTTTTTTTTTGAACAGTTCATATTCAACAAACAACTTGCAATTAGCAAAATATAAAGTAGTCTTACTCAATATAGGCCATTGGTGCCGCATCACCAACTCGTATGCGAGTTCGAAGCAGTCTAGTATATCCACCGGCTCTATCTCTGTAACACATAGGATTGGATCAATATGTCACAACAGTAAATAACAAAAAAAGAAAAGAAACAGATTCAGTATTCACTTGTATCGATATGCCAGTTCTGTAAATAGCTTGTGAATGACATCATCCCCTCGCACAAAAGCAGCAGCACGCCTTGCAGCAGAAAGTGAACCCTTAAAAGAATTTTGAAATAAACATAACAATGTTGAAGAATGAGATTTAATCAAAAGAAACAACACCATAATATAACTGCAAAGTTGATACTGCAAAGAAATTAAGTATCCAGCCCCCAGTTCAGTAATAGGAGTCAGCAAAAGACGGGCATAGATTTGTAAAATGAAAATTTTGTTGCACATTAACCACCAAATAATACAAGCAGGTGGCGGTTCATCCAAGAAAACTTTTCATTTATTTTCTTACAGATACCATAGAATCATCTTTAGTGGTCCGATGCTTTATTTCAAACCAAAATACTGTTTCCTAGATCTTAAAATCCTTAACAACCACAACCTATGATGACCACCTCATCATTCTCAGATGCCTTATAAAGTGATGTCTTGTGAAACAACTAGCAAAGGTTCTAGTGCCTACTCTAGTATTTAACAACTGCAAACGCCAAAAACCAGACCAAGATGATCAACGACTATCCTACATATTCTCTTGAATCTTTGACCAACGTAACAAATCCAGATAAAGCCAACAACATACAACATGACATCCAAGTTTGCTGCTAAAAAAGCTTCACAAAATACTATGCCTATAATTAAACCATAAGGTCCACCTCCAAACGGCAACTTCAGCATCAACACTGGCCAAATATTTGAATTTCAGGCCATTTTAACATTTTTCCATGATGATGGTAATAAATGAATATTAAGTCCTTATGTTTAGCCCCAAATATTAGATTGATGCCTGTACTTAACAGTTATATGTAGCACAAATGTGGCAGCACCATTCAAACTTCTAACCAATTATGTCCAAATTTCAGATGTCAATTAAAATAGGACTTATGTATCCTTGGAATGTTCTATTGTGGACCAGAGATAGTCCAAGTTAAAAGTTCACAAATTTCAAGCCATCAGCCATAATGGGTTTCTAAAATAAACAAAAATCTATAATTGATGTCAAACCTAAAAGCCTTTGCTTTTATCAGTGCAATTATGTTGCATAAAAGTTAAAAATATCAATTACTTCCACACAGAAGCAACAAAGTCAGACAACTTGATTTGCTTAAATAATTTCTAAAGTGAATATTAAGCCTCATTTTGACAAATGCCACACCACCTAGAAATTAATGAAAGAGCCACACTTATTTTACCTTTCCTGAAACATATTCATATTAATTAGAGAGGAAGCACATTTTTCCTATGTTGCCCCACTAAAAAAGCACTTGCTCTAATTGATTACAACAAATATAAAAATAAATATAAATTGGCACCATAAATAAACAAGTAATTTGTTGCAAATACCTCTTTCCCGAGCTGTACCATATTATCAGCAAGTCGCCGAATCTCCTTTGCCTGCAATGAAATGAAAAGGAAAGAAAAAAAAAAGGGGTGTGGAAATCATTAGTAAGACCCACTTAAATTTTATATCTATATCTTACAAAATATTTAAAATTAGATAAATTCAGGCAAAATAAACAAAACCCAGCTTCAAAAACTCAATGGGGAGAAACTCAATGACAGGAAAAACCCCTTACAATGAATAATTAGAAAGATTAATAAAAATAGTACAAAAAAGAAAGTAAAACGCCAGAAAAACCCTTAAAAAGAGACAACCTTGGCAACAGTAGTTTCAATGCGCTCGTGCTTTACCAACTGCGAAACCATTGTTCTGCAATTAAAAAAGAAATATATCAAAATTCAACAAAAAAAAAAAGAAATTAAGAGAACAGATATCAAAGTATCAAATTTATAAATAAAAAAAAAACGGTTATTGAAGAGAAAGAAGAACCTAAGCATCGACATACGATGACCCGTGGGTCGGTTAAGTTTCCTGAATTTTGTCATTTTAATTTTATTTTTTAATGTGAACAGAAAGAAGAATGAAGAGGAAGGTAGGGAAACCAAAAACCCTAGCTAGCTAATCAGAAACCTCAGAAATGGCGGAATTGTTAAAGTGAAAGCACTGACTTTGAGATTTGATGGGCTTAGCTGGGCTCACAAGCCCAAATTAATCCAGCCCAAAATCATTTATCGGTTTTGGGGTTCGCTTTTCAATGTAAATTGGCTTGAATTAGAAATCTTTTATTTTAAATTACTTTTTTTTTTAAAAAAAAAAGAGAATTTAAATTTAATTATTTAAATAAATATATATATTAAATCAAATGTTCAAGTGTCTTTACTTAAATGGTATATTTAGGAGTACAAATAAATTAAAGTTGTTCACGAACATAGCCTTATCTCATATACCAAAACCCACTTATTATCATCAAACTGTAAAACATGTTCAATAAAAAGAGACCATGAAATGTGAGTTCAATGCTTTAGAGGCAAATAGGACATGGACAGTGATGTCTTTACCTTCTAATTATCATGCCATTAGATGTAAATGGGTCTACAAAGTTAAGTTACATGCTAATGGTACTATTGAACGATATGAAGCACAATTAAGAGCCAAAGGTTATAATCAAAGGGTACAATTTGATTATCAAGAAACATTCAGTCCCGTGGTAAAACATACCACTGTAAGACTATTTTTGGCATTAATAGCTATAAAAGTTGGTTTCTTACTCAGCTTGATATTAATAATGATTTCTTGAATGGGCATTTGAATAAGATTGTCTTTATAGAGCTGCTACAAAGGTATCATTTTCAAGGGGAGTGTTCGACAAGTGGTAAGATGGTCTGTAAGTTGAATAAGTCGTTGTATGGACTTAAACAAGCGTATGGTAGTGGAATTCGAAATTCACTACTTGTTTACTAGCATATGGCTTATAACAATCTAAAGCTGACTATTTTTTATTTACTAAGAACACTCAAGATGAGGAATTCATTGTTTTGTTGGTATATGTAGATGATATTGTGATTGGTAGCACCTTAATGGCTTTCACTAATGAAGTTAAAGACTACTTGAGTTCTAACTTCTAGTTTAAGGACTTAGGGAAACTCAAGTATTTTCTTAGGTTGGAGGTAGCAAGATCAAGTAAGGGAATTTTTCTTTGTCAAAGAAAATATACTTATGACTTTTTAGTCAATTATGGTTTATTAGGGTCTAAACCAGTAACTACACTGATTGAATATCATCATAAGATGTCCAAGGTTGCAGATGAAGAACAGTTAAAGGACAGTACTATGTATAGACAACTAGTTGGAAAACTCTTGTACCTTACATTTACAAGACCAAATATTTCGTATACTATTCACTTACTTTCTCAGTATATGGACAAGCCAAGTGAAACTCATTTACAAGCAGCATTTAGAGTATTACAATATCTCAAAATAGCACCTAGTCAAGGTATTCTATTTTCCATTGATTTTGATATATGTTTACAAGCATATAGCGATAGTGATTAGGTTAACTACCTAGACACTATAAGATTAGTGACTATTTATGGTGTACTGCTTAGGAATTCATTGATAAGTTGGAAAGCTAAAAAGCAAGGTGTAGTAGCAAGGAGTTCCACTAAAGCTAAATATCGAGCAATGACAGCAACTTGTTATGAAGTGATTTGGTTGTTGTATTTACTTAAGGATTTCAATGTTGAACATTCGTGTGCAGTAAAACTGTTTTGTGATAATCAGTCGACACTTCATATTTGTCGAAATCCTATATTTTATGAACACACAAAACATTTCGAGATGGACTATCATTTCATACGAGAAAAGGTAGCTGCTAGACTGATCCATCATTTATTCCAACAAAGTCCTAACTCGCAGATCTCTTCACCAAAGCACAACAACTTGGTCCATTCCATTCACTTTTGCACAAGATGAGTACTCTTAATATTCATAATACTCATCCGGAGGGAGAGTAAAGAATATAAATTTATTTTATGAGATAAATATAGTTGATAGTTGCTTTTGTCCTAATGTTATTGTTGTAAAAAAGTTACTTTAGTTCTTTTACATTTTTAGCCTTTATATGTTTTCTGTATTACAAACTCACCAACACTATAAGTAGTTGGTTATTCTCATTTTTACAGTAGTAAAAATAATTCCCAAAATTGTGTTCTTTCATTTTATGAATTTCTAGATTCTTCACACAAACAAATTAATAATGAGTTTTAGAAGTTAAGAAGAATGATTTCTCTTCAAACTACGTGTATACTGGAGTTGACTTTGATTTCTCTTCAAACTACATGTATACTGGAGTTGACTTTGGTATTTAATCTATCACAAATCAATGAAATTAAGACATGCGTGCAACATTTATGCATCAATTATGTGTACAAATGAATAATTAATTAAAATGGTATATCTTATGATTAATTAAAAGTTTTAAGGTGGGGTGTGACTCCTCATAAATTTGTTCACTTAATTTGTATATACAGGATTATTGTTGTCACATATAAAAGGTGACGATATTTAATGATGCGTTCAAAAGCAATGGAGACGGACGAGTCTATGTTGAGTCAAGAACTCAATTATGGATTCTTTGTTGAACTGATTAATGTTAATCAAAATCAATCAAGGCTTAATGGATTAATATATATTGTTGTAAATTGATTTGCTAAAGGTAATTAAATTTCTAAAAATTAACAATTTAATTCTATTACATCCCTAATTCCAACATTTTGTGAGTCAATTATTTTTCAAAAAGTTATATATAAGCATTCAATGAATAACTCCATAACATTAAGAATATATAGTTCATATCAATGGAAGAGTCATAATTTCCCATTTGAGGAGGCAAAGATGATGCCTATAAAATAGTCATATTAAAAGTTCAATATTTGACAAAAATATAAAATAACTTAGATGAGAAAATTTCATGTAAAAATTATACAAATAAATCCAATTTTATGTTAAGTATAAAATAAAAATATTTTTAACAACTATTACATGCTAAGATTGGACATCTTTAATTGAGCTCAACAGTTTTTCATTGAACTGAAGGCATCTATCATTAAATCAATGTCAAAACATCGAATGATTTCCTTTATAATGAGAATGATCAACAAATTTTTAAAAAATCATCTGACATTCTATTACGAGTCTTGTTCTTAATGAGTTTCATAATAAAAAAATGCATACTTTGATGTTGTACTGGAAATTGAAAGAGTCAAGATAAGCGGGATCAATCTGTGAATAATAAAGTAAACTTTTGATATTTTTATTTTTTTTAACACTTGACATAACTTCGAAAGTGTAGATACATTTTTTAAAACCTAATTATGAAGAATGTCAAACTTGAATAAATCCAATTGGTAACTTAGATGTATTTTATCATGCTTAGTAAAGTCATCAAGGTAATATTTATTTGCAAAGGTTATTAATACTTTCAATATCAATCAATTTGAAATCATTTTGAAAGTTCAAAGATGTGCCAAAAGTGAGCAATTCCTCCACATTCTCAATAAATTAGGAATCCAATTCTCACAAGAATAAGCCAATAGTAATAAAAAACAACTCAACTTGATAATAGTGCTCAATTATGATATTATCTTTTTAAAGACGACATTTACCTAATTTATATCTAACTACATGTCAGAAATCTCAGTTTTCTATTGCTCACAAAACTTCTTCACTGATACAAGCAAAACTTCCCATCCATCTTCTCTCAATTGTTGGAGACTCTTTTTAATGAGTAATACTAAACAAATTGTATTTAGTATGTCTTAAGACTTAAGTTGTAAAACTTTTAAGAGGTCATTTGTTATCTCCAACTAATGGATTATAAGATGCAAGATAAATATAAATTCAAATAACATTGATATGTTATAAAAATTATAAAATAAAATTATAAAATTATTATAGAAACAAAATTCTAAAAAAATAAAAAATAAAATTATTATAAGAGTAAATTTAAAAAAAAAAACAATTGTTATAAAAAGTTTAAAATTTTTAAGAGGGGCGGCCCCTACTGTCCCCTCCCCTCCATCTCTGGTTCATGCATCAATATTTTCGTTGTCAACTTATTTTATATTTCATTTGAAGAAAAAATAATTTGGATTTAACTTTTTAAACAAGAGGATAAATACACTTAAATTGAGTCAAATGTTAGGCTTTTTTTGAAAATTTCAATTTTTATTCAGGTTTCAAACAAGTTAATTTAACATAATTGCTGCAACAATTAATTTGAAAATATAATGACAATTTGAAAATCATGAATTACTGACGTATTCATCGTCATATTTGTCTGCATTCCTATATAATTAATGATAAGCAATGGGGCCAAGGAGTGGAATCTTACAAAATTTGAAGGCATTTTAACATGTGTAGACAAAAGACAATGGGGTAGAGAGATGCATCATCAAATTCGTTTTTATTAAATTTGTATAGCAAACCTGGGTAAGAGTAGGAAAAGACTCCTCCCAAGGTTTCATACCACTTGTTTTTTACAAAATTAAAGACAGCAGCTGGTTTCGCCTGGAACATCAATATTTCGCTTTCGTGTCTTGCTTTACTCAATTTGTTGCCTTGCTAATGGTGTCCCAACACGTCACTTTTGGATAAACATGATTGGAATTTTAATCCCATCTTCATAATAATGTCTGGGATCAGATCCAATATGTCTACCTTCAAAGGCTCACAGAGTCTTGGAGATGTGGATGCCTGTTTTACAGATAAACGAGCATGTGAAAATAAAAAAGATTATGCAAAATTTTTACTACTTCTGCTTTTTATTTTTCTTTTAAATAATTTGTACAAATTATTTTTACATGTGTGTCTTACACTTAAAATTTTTATTTCAATGATGAATATATATATATATATTTAAAATTGTATTGAATTTTTCTCGTTACATATTATATTATTAGAGAAAATTATAAACTTTGTGCACAAAGTTGAAAGATGAGTACATGTCTTCATTTTTCTTTCTACTTCTTCATGGACCGTAAGAATTGTATTTGCTAAAAATCTCTATTAATTATATTATTTATATTAGAGTTTTATGTAATTAATAATATTAATAAATTTATTAATTTTTTAGAATTATTTTTATTTTAATTATGAAATTATTTTTTAAAAAAATCTTCTATCCGCTCCTATTTTGTAACCATGCATTTGTGTGTAGGTAGCTACATAGAGTGACAAAAATGGAACGTTTCTTGGTTAAGATTGGTTGGCAACAATGTAGGCAAGCAGCTAATTAAGCACCATTCATCATTATGTCTTAACTCTCCAAGCCATTGTCGTGGTGCATGCAAACATAAATTACCATAAGAATCCCTTAAAACTTTGAGCAATACAAGGAAAGAAAATTACCATCACATAAATTACATCTCTTTTATTCCATTTGAATGAATAATGTATTGTTATGAAAAAAAAAATATATAAAAATAGATTATAAATGAGCTTTATTCACCAATTATGAATTTAGTGAAAAGACCAATAATGTGTAAAACATTAGTTAAAAAATTACTATTTATAAATTGAACAATGAAAATTCTGTCATAATTGTTTCTTCTTTCGTTTTCGTTTTAATACAAGGGACACAAGGATTCGCCTTTTTCCAAGACTTACTTTCTGGAGGATTTACTTATTTTCCACATAAAAATATATTGTACAGCCCTGACTTTATTAATTATCAATATTTTTTTCTGAAAATTTTAACATTTTTGGTATTCAAGAAATTAAGGAAACTGTATATATATAGCCAAAGGGATATATAGATTCGAATGTGGTGGGTTAGTCGGATATTGATTACAGTTTTTCAGCGTTGCCCGCTACAAAAATGAGAAAAGAAAAGCACTAAAAGACAATGGAACAACGTTGGTGATGTCAATCTCATTGCCGATCTTTTAGTACAAACAAAAGATCCAATTCTTAGATAACATAAGAGTACACTTAGGAAGATGACCAAAATTGGAGAATCTCTCTGCCAAAAGTTGGAAGCCAAAGCAATCTGTGATTATTAGCAACAGTTTATGCCCATGCTAGAAAACTGACTAGACAAGGCAGACCCACCCTCACCCAAATCCCTTCTTTTAGCCTTTACCATTGGAGGTGCCCATTTGCTAAAACTATGTGCTCCACCTTTTGTTTCTGCTGCCTTATTTTCTCTGCCCAAACCAGCATTATTTGCACCAACTTTATGACCGCCTGAGAGCCATTTAGACTTCATGTAGGTGCTGGTCCTCCACGGTGGTACATGGAGTCCTGCCTCCTTAAGGGATTGTTTGGCAGCTGAGCAAAGCACTGAGATAATCTTGTTGAGCTTCTCTTCACTTCCTACGAAGATGGACGGGAGAGCATCTGTTAACTCTTTGTAGGTTGGTGTGGGCCTTGCAAGTTCAAATTGGGAGTTGAAATCTATGTCGACTATGAGCCTTACCGTGTCAGTACCATTCTCATTCTCCACTACGATGTCAATGTATTCGTAATCACCTGTTTAATCAATGAATATGAAAGAGCTAATTTAGAAGAGATACAAAGAACTGAGGAAGCATAAATCAATCCTGTATTGGGAAGTAAAGAATTTTATTCCTATTCCTAGAAAAGAAATGGGGGAAATTTTTACTGTCAAGATAAGTGGTAAGAGAGAGAGAGAGACAGAGAGAGAAACTCACCACCAGGACATCCTAAGGAAGTAACCCAAGAAGTTTGACATAAAGAAGAATTAAAGCCATTCCTTTTGAGCCTCATGGCAAGCCACTTCTTCAAACCAGTCGTTTTGTGGACATCCCTTTTGCCTTTAATATGCTTCAATACATGCTCAAGAATCTCCCTCTCAGTTTCTGTCCCACTCCTAAGAATCTCCTACAAAGATACAATAATAATCCAAATAATCACATCAGGAACACACTTGGACACAGAAACCAAAACCAAATTCACCAAAACATTCCAGAATTATGCATATTATATGTGAAACAAGCTACATATTATTTACCTGTAAAGAAGAACGTTTAGATAGATGGTTAAAAGAAGGAAGGTGGAGGTTTGAGAAAGGAGGAAAGATGGATGTAGGTGATTCTGATTCTATGTAGTCTTGAACCATTTGTACCAGCTCTTCCTCTTTCAAGCTACCCATCTGCTGCCTGTCTACTTCTCTGTGTTGATGCCTTTGAAGGGGAATATGGTTTTTATTTTCAGTTTCGGACTCCGTCATGGCGGTGGAGATTACAACTTCATGATGATAGATGAAGTCATTATAACTTATATAAGAGCTTAGCAGCCTGGCAGTGGCACAAAGTGTTAATACGAATGTGGTAAAAAATAATGGGGGCTTAAAATTCAAAGGAGGATTGGGAAATGGGAATAAAATAGGAGGATATCCTTATCTTGTGCTTGCACGAAAAGAGTGCGAAGTTGAAAATGACACTTAAAAATGTTGTCCATTTGCTTCCAGAAGCTACCTTAAAGTTAGAGGTTTGAAAACAGTAGGAAAATCCTAGTTGGACCAAAGGCCCTTAGACATCCTTATTATAGGGACCAAAGCTATAGCTTTGTCAAGACTTTGAAAGGTGTGTAGGCCAATCCTTTTTCTTTCTCTTACATTTTGTTGGTGACTACTTTACTTTATTAGAGAGGCTAAGGGGCATCAAAACACTTAGGTGATGTTTGATATCAGGGATGTAAGTCATATTTCTTATAATGTGGTTTATTAAATTACATTGTAGTGTTTGTTTTGTAACAGATCACTGCAATGTAAGTAATTGCAATGCAATCACATTGCAGCCAATGGATGTAATGTGATTGCAGTCCAAAACTAATGCAATCACATTACATTGCACTCTACAATATTCTAAAGATAATTTACCCTTCAACTTTATTATCTTATTAAATATTTTATAATATTATAATTAAAATAAATATATAATATAAGAATAAAAATTAAAATAAAACAAAATATAAAAAATTAATATTTATATAATATAGATAAAACAAATTAAAATAAAATATAAAATAAAAAATATATTAAGAAATGAAAATAAAATATATAAATATAATAATATAATAAATTAAAATATATATGAATAAAAATATAATTTAGAAATGATATTATATAAAAATTATAAATATATAAATAATTATAATTTATAATAAATTAGTAAATATAAAATATAAAATATATACATAAATATATTTATATAATTATAATAGATTATAATAAATTAATAATATATTAAGAAATTATTATATATTAATAAATATTATAAAAATATTATAAAATGAAATAAAGTAATATAATAATTAAATAAAAATAAAATATAAAATATTATTATTGTAAATATTAATATAAATATTAATATAAATAATATATAATATTATATAATTTAAATATATTTAGAAATGATATTAATAAAAATTAATAATAAAAAATATAAATATATTAAACTTATATTTAAATAATTAGGGGTAATTTTGACAATTAGCATTACATTCCCACTAAAATACTTGTAAACCAAACACTGCAATGTTATTCTTCCCTGCATTTTAATCATTATTTTACTTTACATACCAACACTGTAATGTTATTTTTCCTGTAACACCATGGCTTGCAATCACATTACCTGTAATCACATTGCATTGTAATGTACCAAACGCCACCTTAAGCTTTCTAACTCAATTGTTTACAAGAAAAAACATAAGAAAAGGGTCAAACAAAGGGTTGAAACTCATTTTAAATGTGACTTGTCTAAGAATTTTGTTATGTTTGAAAATATCTTGCAATGTTTATTGCAATAATCTTTTTTATTTTTGTAAATGAGACTTCCTTTGGGTTTTTTAATGTATTTTGGAGATAGCTTGGGAAAAGGGAATTCATATTGACTTTAAAAGTATAAAAGAAAAAGTAAACCAAAAAAAAAAAACCTTAGGAAAGTTGTCCTCCCAAGCATATACGAGTTTCAATTAGGAGGATGATCATCCGAAAAGAAAAAGTAAAAGGTTGGTGGGAAAGGCAAATCGTAATAGCTACTGAAACATAACTGCGACAGAATCTAAGTTAAATCAGATGAGATTTGATGCATAAATTCTTGTACTAATATCTTTGTGAGATTTAAGATTTAATTGCTACGGACTTATAGCGGCGGCCAAATGGGAGACGCCATCATTCGCTCAAAAGGAACAATGGCTCTAACACTCATCCTCCTTTAAAAGACTACAAAATTGTACGGACAAAACTCTCCTCGTATATACCAATTACTACGTAACAATCTCGTCTCCAATAGAACAGGGCTGAGCTTGATGTTTATAACATGAGACTCTATATTTGAAAAGTTTTGGATTAAATCTTGAGACATTCAGAGTTAGAGTTTATGAAATTGAAATTAAATATAATCCGACATCATATTTGCAAAAACCGAAAAAAGAAAAATTCAGAGACATGATCATGGAGGAGAGCTGTGCTTCTTTTCTGACTCCTAACAGAATTTTAAGAATAAACTACAAATTTTTTACCAACTCAAGTGTAAATGGTTTGGAAATCTCACAAGGACTGCGGAATGCCGATTGAGTCGCACATATCAAACTCTCCTTCCAAAGAGTGGGAGGCTCAGGTAATGAAAGAATTGAAGGAAAAGGCCACTGCTTCTTTCAACTGATGGACTCACAAGAGCTCCAGGAGAAAAGCAAATGCTTTCTGTTCCACCTTCGTTCTTAGCATCGATCTCAAAGAGAGCTACGAATCCTTGAGGAAGAAGAATATCCTAATGCCCCACAGCTGTAATCATTGCCAATGCTGCTGGCTGCGGCTAAGCTATTACTCTAGTGTTTTCACTCCCATCTTTTAAGGTGGGAATACATCGCAAAGACCAACGTAAATGTCAACTTTGTTAATTACAAAGACATTTGAAGCTATAGAGAAAGATGAATGACTACAGGAAAATGCTCTCTAGCAGTCCAGCGAATAATTCTATTTTAAAGCTGTAGAATGACAGTGATTGGATAAAATTAAAAAGACCTTAATTGAGACCTGTATTACAAGAAGATACTGTTTCTTAAATAAATTTCTACAACATCTAAATTCCAAGGAAAAAATTTTCTTCCCTGCTGTCTTTCGCTAATGGCTGCAAAAGGGGCCAGCGTTGCATCATAAATTATAATAAAATGGCATCGACAAATTTGAAGAAATTTCTTTGACTCTGCACCAGCAATGAGTAAGCTGTGAAATAAAAAAATAAAAATGACTGAAAGAAGATGATCTATGAGGATCCAAAATTGCATCCCAGCTCTGTAGGATTGTTAGTAACATCGGTTCCATTATTCAGACAAAATGATGAGTAGGGTATTCATGCTCATATCCATTATAATCGTAATAAAGCCTCTCTCCCTTAGCAATATCACGAGTAGCAACCAAAAGGACCCGGCATTCACCATTTACACTGTACCTCACACATTTACAATTCTGCTTCTTCTTGCCTTCCCTGCACAAAATTGGACATTGTTTTAAGCACATGCACTAAGTGTTCTCAACTCGAAGCAAACCTTACAAGACAGAAAACACATGGGACACAGTTAATTAGAGACTATGCTATTCTATAACTCATGCAGAGGAGTAGAGAAAATAGGCTGCCAATGCCAAATGAGAAGTTAAGAAAAACAGAAAAGAGACTGTCAATGCCATATGACACAGCATTGACACTAAGAGATAGGTTATACAGGCTTACAGAGTATGATTGTTAATGCCATTGATAAAGCGAGCAATGTTTCCACGTTTATCAGGGCAGATTACAAGGCTTTTAGATGAGTCTGTTGCTAAAAGAAGGGTCATCAAGCTATCACAATCATCATTTTCACGGTTTTTAATGTAATCCACATCCCCTGTGTATTCCGCAATGAATGTCATATCCTTTATCTGTCCATCTGCTTCTACCGTATAACTGCACGACATAATTAAAATGAATACACTAAATATACAGTTACATAATATATCTACAACAGTACAAATTATCTCAAAATGGAGGTACCCTTCACATGAATCAAAAACTACTATAAGAGGAGGGCATTCGCCACTCCTACTCATTTCTCTGCAGAGTTCCAAGGTCTCCATATCTTCCTTCGACAGAACCTGGAAGAAGAACAACATACCAAAGCTAATAAGGAACATAAGAGAATCAAAACTTCTAGAACAAAAACAATCATTGAAATTCAGACCTGCATGCCACCATTTTCAAACTTGGCCTGATTGGCAGATCTAGGGGCCATGCCAGGAGAGTAGGTTAGATCATCACTGAATTCCATCTGCAATGCTGTTAATGCTGAAGCAAGGGTACCCATCTGATTCAAACGTTGGTTAGGATCTTCAGATGGTATAAATGGCAAGAGTCTCCTTCTTTTCTTTAGCAACACCAATGATCTAGAACGTCTGCGACGCTTTCTCATATCTAGTAGTCCAGCCAGAAGAACCAAGTAAGCAAATCAGTTTATGTTTGTCAACTAAGGGCAAGATAATGGCCACAAAAAAAAAAAAAACTCAGTTTATGTTGGTCAACTAAAGGCAAGATGATGGTCATCAAGAAAGCTTGGCCAATATGTGCCACATATCTCATGCTCTCAGCACCAAATGCAAGTTTGTTTATGTGTATAAAAGCCCACAAAGGATGGATGTAGTGTGATTAAAATACACAGTACCCTGTTCTGTAACTTATCCTTTGATCTTCCTTTGTACATCTAACATCATCAACTTGAAAGACAATGCTTCTAATTATTTCTGCATTCATTGGTATCCCGTGCATGAGAGGGAAATCCACTTGACAAACTCCCTAGTTTTACTATTGCAGAAGTTTTTGCCTTTAAGCAATGAACCAATGTATACATTTAAAAACTTAACTAATCACCTTGGAAAATTAATATTGTCATACATAGCTATACTATCAGATTCTGACATTTGTTCCAGTTGACAAACTCCAGCCTTGTGAGATGAAGTACCACTGGTTTAAAAAGTTAGAACAATTAATTGGTATTACTTCTTACTAATTCCTTCCTATCATATCTCCAAGATATCTCCAAGAGAACCCTGACAAAAAATGTTGGTAATTAAATTTTCAATAATATTGTTTTACTTTTGTATTTACTGGCTTGTACCTCCAACTCTTTTATGTATTCCAGAATATTAACAATTTTTACACAAAAAAAAAAAATCATTTTGAGCTTATAACTTATACTATGCTAATTGATGCTAATAGAAGGATAAATGTAAGTCAAAACCCTTGAAATTCTTTTATTGTATTTCTATTGATATATTCCATATTTTCAAACCACTATATACCATATACCCAGTGCTATTGATGATGAACATTTTCAGTATTATGCACCAGAAAATGATCATGAACATTTGAGTTTTAGAAATTTAAGGATATTCCCTCTAGATAACATTTCATTTCAAAAAAACTCATTTATGTGGATTTTATATGTTAATAAGGAAATCACTGTGGAAACAGATAGGTCATATTTTATAGCCGCAAGCTTCTCGCACGTGCTGCACTCATAGAAGGTACAGGATGCTCCATTCTGGAATCTGTTAAATCTGTTTCAGCATAATGGAGCAAACAATTTTCCTGAATATACCCTGCCAAAAAGTGAGAATTTTTATGGGGAAAAAAGGATTGCAGAAGCTACAAAGACAAAAATCCTGTACACTTGATAAATATTTATTCCTTTCAAAATGTACCTAATGTATGAATTTTGTTCTCACTTTTGATCTAGCTTTATAAGTCATAAACTTCACTGCTAAAAGCATTTGCATAGCATGTTAATTGTCAAAAGGTGAGGAAGCTAGGAAGGATAGTGGTAGTTGCAAGAGCAATCCCAATTAAATAAGAGTGGGAAAGAAACAGATTTTCCAACAATTGACCCTTCTAAAAATCATCTTTGAGAGAGAAGAGAATAGAGACCAGAAATTACATGAAATTGAAATGAAAACTGAGTGACATCAAGTCAATGAACCATTAGACAATTTAGCTTGGAACAAAAAGTGAAGGGAGCTCATAGTCCAATGAGCCAAGGAAAATTTCTACAAGAAAACAATTGGGAGGTGCTCTATGATGATACCCTTGCCAGAATTCTTTTCTTAATCCATGATATATGCTTTCTAAATTTGCACTCTACATGTAAAATCAATGAAATACGTCAAAAAAGTAAATAGTATTTAAGAATAGCAGTTGATGCCATAAGAAAAATGCCTGCAAGCATTAGATATATGTCTGACATTTAATAGTGTAGTCATATGTTACAACCAGGTGATGATTTTCTTCTCAATTGTCAATTAAAATGTAACCTATATAGACATTAGATGTCTATAATGAATTTTAACTCAGACATGCAGGCATAAAAGTACTTATGAGTTCTTCTCACACAATAGCATTAGCTAGGTCAAATTATAACTTAACCATGAACATCGAGCACTATATGCATATATGACTCCATTCTGTGAGTCTATAATTCAATAAAAATACATGTACATTGCCAAAAAAAAAAGGCATGCAAAGTCATGAATCAAATTGTGGAAAAAAGTTATCATACATATGCAGTTTTTTAGGCCGGGTACTATAAATTATGTGCAATAGTCCACCTCTTAGGACTTATAGTCCACTGTTACAAATTATTTTTCATGTCTAATAATTAGGCTTTGGTTACATTATAGAATTAGATAAAATTTATATGAGTCAAATGTCAATAATCAATAATTATACTACAATATTTCCAAGTATTTAACCAAGTTTCATATATGGTAGGGAGCCAGCTTAAACATTAGATTTCACTATAATTTTATGTGCTGTTCACAAGTAGGATACCAGCACTTTGCCATTAAAGCAAGGCTCTGGATAGCTCCTAAATTTTAAGCATTTTCCATCAATACTCACATTACTACTAAATGTGCTTGATTAAATCGCCCATGATCATATCTGCAATATCATTATTTTCTCAAAATATTCAACACCCTTAAGTGATCCAATATTCTCATTTCATCTATTATAATCTTATGCATACTTTTTTGACCCTGATTGTTTCCCTTAAATTGCATTACACTAATTTTGATTGTAAATTTTGCATGGAGCCTGAAACAAGGTAAAACTATTATTACTAAAATCAAATTTAATAGCCATTCTCAACCAACAGGAATTGAACATGAAACACGAAAATTAAAGAGAATTTTATTAGCAAATGATCACAATTAAAATATTGCATTCAACCAAAAATTACCTTGATTCGACGTGAATTTCTTTTTTCCATCACAACTCTTCTGAATCCTAAAGAAATCAATTATCTTTTTCTGCGAAAAACCTAAAACAGAAAAAAAAACCAACCACATTTATCAGAAAAATGAAAAAAAAATGTCACAAAACAAAGAAATAAATACATAAATCAAATGAAAATCCCTACTTCTTACTCGCCTATGACCAGAGCATTTGGGGCAAAGCCAGGACCCAATAGGAACACGAGCCACGATCGGTCTAAGGCATTTCATGTGGAAGCCTTTATCGCATTTATCACACAGGAGAAGCTCGTCGGGACGTTCACCGGAGCCGCATTGTTCGCAGCCGACGTCACTATAGTCACCTCGCTCCACCACCGCATATCTCGCACGCGCCATTATCTCTGTCACCAGCCTCAGCTTCCTAGGCGGCGGCGACGGGGACGGACGTCGTGGCGGTGCCTCCGTTCGGCGCCGCGAGCCGACGAGACCCCGAGCCGCCGCCGCCGCCGCCACGGTGGTGGCTGGAGCCATTTTCTGGATGTTGACGAGGAATTATTTGGAATAATTGGGGGCACCACAGGAATTTGGAGAAATGGAAATGAAAATTGTGCTTCTGGTCTCGCGGGGGAAATCAGAAAAGAGAAGACAAAGAGAAGCTTTTCTTTTCCAGTTTTTCTTTTTGGGTTTTTTGAGTGCTAATGTGCGCCGCGTGAGCGCACGGAAATCAATGTGCGCATCCACCTGAGAATGAAGAGTGCATGTACGTGTCTTGTCTGTTTTTTTTAAAATCTTTTTCTTTAATTTCTTTCCTTTTCTGTACCAGAGTCAAATTTTCGTACCATGCACGATGTAACTAAGTAACCCAAATTTTATAATAAAGTGAAATAAAATATGATATGTTTATCGATGGCACTTGATTGAATTTATTAATTTAAAATATTTTGATCAAATAAGATTTCAAAATTGAGTTGTGATTCTTTCTTATAGCACAAAATAAGTATAAATAAAATAATTTTTATTTTGGGTCGGCAATGGTATGGAATTTCACAATGTATATTCAGTTTTTTTTTTTAAATATTTGTCCTTGCACTCCAAACGGTTAAAGTCAAACTCTACTTTTAAATTTTCAAAATTTGATATAAGATTTAAAAGATTTGTAAAAATATTAAATAAAGATATTTTGTGAGAAAAATGAAAACACTGATTTTGTAAGGTTTAAGCCTTTAACCACAAATCAACAAAGATAAGAATGAGTAAAATTGAATTAGAACCATAATTCAACCGAATTGAATGGGATTTGAGTAAAATAGTTTATTTGAGTTGGCTTATTGAGTTCATTGGTCTAAAAAGTTTGATTTAATTAATTTTATTTGATTGGTTTTTTATTTTAAAATTTTTTGATTGAACCGATTGAAAGATTAAATTAATTATATATATTAATATATTAATAGTTTATAATTTATAAAAAAAATTAATCATTTTAATTCAAAATCAAATTGATCAAATTAATTTGATGTTACAGTCAATTTATATTTTTTTATATTTAATCAGTTTCAATCTATTTTAAAAAATATATTTAATTCATTTTATCATGAAGTATGACGAACCGATCAAACCGCATAATTACTCACCCTGGATAAAGATCAAATCTTAGGGCCAAAAACACTTCGGCCCAAGCTCATATACATGAAAAGGCCATCAATTTGTCAAAAAAGGGGGAAGCTAGGGTTTCATTCTGGTTGATAAATATAAACCCCATTTCGCTCCGTCTGTAACCCACTTGTGCTCTTGGGAGGACAAAACCGAGTGAAAAAGCAAAAGCGGAGAGGAGCAGTCATGGTGAAGTTCCTGAAGCCAAACAAGGCTGTCATCGTCCTCCAGGGCCGCTACGCCGGTCGCAAGGCGGTCATAGTCAAATCCTTCGACGATGGAACCCGCGACCGCCCTTACGGTCATTGTTTGGTTGCCGGGCTAAAGAAGTACCCGAGCAAGGTCATCCGCAAGGACTCTTCCAAGAAGACAGCGAAGAAGTCCCGCGTCAAGTGCTTCCTCAAGCTCGTGAATTACCAGCACGTGATGCCAACGCGCTACACTCTTGACTTGGACTTGAAGGACGTGGTGACTGTCGACTCTCTCCAGAGCAAGGACAAGAAAGTCTCTGCTTGCAAGGCTACCAAGGAGAAGTTCGAGGAGAGGTTTAAGACTGGGAAAAACAGGTGGTTTTTTACAAAGTTAAGGTTTTGAGATCTGGATTATTATTTTTGAAGATTTTGGGTTTATGTAGTGTTTTAAGCTTTGTTTTATGGTAAAAATTGGATCTGTTTTGTCATAGATATTATTGGGTTTTGCTGTTACTAATTCTATATTTCTGTTATCAATTTTTGTTTGGATTTAATGCCCACTGGGAATTTAGCTCTTCTACTTTTGTTACTTGCAATTGGATTATTAGTTTTACTAGTTAGTAGATGTGCGTTTTGAACATGCAGCATTGTTAAATTTGTGTTAAGCTTTCGAGAAATTGTTACCATTGCTTGTGTTAAGCTAGTTTTGAAAGATGGGACTTCTTCGGACTAGTATTTCCTACTTTGTTCCTCATTCCGTGTGAAAGTAAACCTTTGGTTTCTTGTACTAGTGGCCTGTGCTTATGTTTGCTTCATGTTTTTCCTCATTCTGGTTTCAGGAAAAAGGTTATTTTGACTGATGTTTTTTATTGTACTTATGGGATTTCCCTTTCCCATACATCAGGTTGCTGTGGTTATCTATAATTACAGAGCTGATTTTACAGCAAATAGGTTTTTTATGGTGTATGGAAGACCCTAGTATTGCAGCTATTGTGGGGTGTTTTACTTTAAGGAATATCCTATGTGCCAATATCTAGTTATAATTGATGTCTAATTCGTGATTGCTACAATTTTTGTACATGGGTCAAGGCTGCTACCTTAAAACTAAATGGTTCTATATCATTTGCCGGTGCGTCTGCATGTTTGATTGAAAGTCAATGTTGTGTCAACAAGGCATCTGGTATAGGTGAATGAAAATTCGAGAAAGTATAATCATAACCTGGTGTCCCAGTATGCTTGCCTTCCCTTCTTTGTTTGATTAAGCTAATTAGTCTACTATCCTTTGCTCTCCTTTGCTTCCTGTTTGCATATGTTTTGCAGTTTTGACTGTTAGTGATTATTTCTTGTTATATTTGTGGTGTATTTGACTCCTGAGTCTGTAGTTAAATTCATGTGGTTATCTGATGCTAGGCTTTGGCGGTTTCATAATTGTAGTTTTATTGACTCCAAGGTTTCATACTTGTGGTTGTCTGATGCTAGACTTTGGTGGTTTCACAGGAGATATTTCAGTTATATTATTTTTAACAGTGTAATGAAATTTGAATGAAAAAGAAAAGCAGAAGATAGTTAAGGTAAATTATTTTCACTTCAAATCACAATTTTTTAATATTTACATTTTGATCAACTTTGTCCATATTATAAATTTTTTTTATTAAATTTTATCGATTTCAATTGTTATTTCTGTTTGATGGAGGAAAATTTTCCGAACTTAACCTAAGAAAACTGAAATGATTAAAAGCACACTATCTGTTGACTTTGTGATAATTGTGCTTCTTCAAGTAATTAGCTGATTTTATCTCTGAAAATTCACGTTGTGCACCTTTCTTTGGAATGTGTGAGCTCAAAACAAAAGAGTTTATGAGTGGTGTGGTGATTGGAGAAAATTCGTGAGAGCTTGGTTCTGGAGTAATTCCTATGTCCTTGTTTGGTTGTGATGTTTGAATATTTGGTAACACAGGGAGCAATTGAGACCTTATGTCATATCCGAAAATTGTTTGGTGTTATAAGGAGTAAGGAAAAGGTTTAATTCATGCTCGGTGGAAATCTTCCCCCTTCAGGTATTCTGTGTTCATCTATCCAGTTCCAATATTTATTTCCGCCAAGCCCTCCCACAAGCTATGGCCACATTTCTTTCGTTTTCGGTAAAATTTGCATTTGTATGAGGCCTGCACGAAATTTGGATGGCTTGTGGTGCCATGGCATTCAGCTATGATAGGGGTCATGGGTTTGTTTTGACTAAATTAAGACTACGATAATTAGTTCTTATCACCATTCATCATTAACTATTTAACCAAGTTTCTTTATAGATTTATTATCCTAATTCATAATTTATGTAAAATTCGAGAAAATTATATTTCATTGAACCAAAGTAACAGTAGAGAAATAATAAACCCTTACATACACTCCATTGTTCAAATTTTGGAACAATCGTTATAAGGATAGGTGTGATAGACAATTTTCGTGTCAACCATTCATTTGTCAAACAATTAATGGCAGCCCTCAAAGACGAAAATCAAATGCAATATCACCAAAATCAAACGAATGCCTTAAACTCAACTTAACAGTGCCTTGCGAATTATTTGAGTAGCTTTATTTTTTGATTACTGAATAGTATAGATAGCGTATAAAGAGAAGATTTTCTTCACACCAGCATGATTGGCCCAAGTCTTTCTTCTAATACATGGTACAAGATTAAGCTGCTTTTTATTTGGCAAGCCTTACATTTCCTGCAATAGAGAGAGAATTGTACACAGTTAAATTATGCACGCGAAAACCTTATGTATCATAAATAAAGGTCTCAATATGACATACATACCTGGCTGGCTAGCACCATGATAGTTTTCTAGTCGCGATTAGGAGGTATGTAATACATGCCTCCTCCTCCATATTGTTCATATTTCGTTGGTTTTGGTGGCAGGGTATTGTGTTGGTGAGGTGGCAGAGTTTTATGGGAAGTAGGATACGGTGGTGGTGGAGGCCCTAGTGGGGTTGGGCTATATCGTCTTGCACTGATCTCCGGTAGGAATGCGAGAGAGATGATGAGAAGGATAACAACATTAGCTGTGGTAAAATTGCTCATGGCAACTGACCTATTTCCCTTTCTATTTTCCATTTCTGAATGCAATCTCCTCAGCTTTGGTGGCCTATTTATAACCTCCTTGGCAAGGTTTCAAGACAATCTTTACGTGTGAAATGGGGTAATAACAACGTAGAATCCAAAGTTAGTTAGATGAGCGTATTTTCTTTCTTTCTTCCTGTTTTTGCTGAGTATCATCAGTCAGGCTCGTAAACTTCCATCCAATTTCGTTGGGACTTGGCTGACTTTGACTTGACTTTGATCAACATTGTCATTTTTCTTTATACATAATCTGACTTGACTGCTATTCCTCTTAAAGAGAAAAGAGGAAAAAAAAAAAGCATGGAATGACTTTTATACATATGCTAGATGGGTATAAGTTTCACCTTGACTTCTTCTAAGCATAAAACTCTAGTCAATGCCTCAAAATTCCACACTACCTTTACATCTTTCGTTTGCTTCGGTGCTTGACTTTGATAAAATTTGAAGGATTCTGGCTATTTTGGTCATGTTCACTTGGGGTTAGGTGTGTGTTGCCTTCAAGGCTTAGATATTTTAACGTCTTAAATGGGCGAAATTCTTTGTTAATACAGAAGAGAGCATTACACCGCCAATGTCAGATCTTTGTTGAATTCCTTTCACATAAAAAAAAAAAAATTAAAATTACGTCCGGATTTGAGGATCTCTGGTCACGTTTCATCCAACTTCACCACGAGCTAATATAAGCTCATGATGTGGGTAAATATAGCATACTTGAGAAACATTCAGATTGGACCTTTTGGGGGCAAATGATCCTCGTTAACTTTATGCCATTCACTGTCAAAAGCTAGATTTTGGGTCTGGGTAATTGTTAAACTGTTAATGTATACACTTTCTAAACACCCAAAAGAAAAAAGAAGTGAATTGTTCATTTTTAAAATTAATACCATCAGGAAAATTCACGACTAAATGAAGAAATCTTGCAATACATTGAAGTTCAATTCATATAACACCACCCACATCCGCTTCCTTTGCTTGGCAACCATAGCATTTCATCATCGTACCTATAGAAGGAATCAGCCCTCACAAAAATTCCTCTTGAGAAATAGATTTAAAAAACAAGTTTTAACTCCTACAGCAATCGAAAGGAGCAGCCACATTTCACGAAAAAGGCAATCAATCAAGGCAAAGTTTCCGCTATCCAGAAGGCACATCTGACTAGGCACCTTGACAATTTAGGCTTCATATGATAGTTCAATTTGCACCACACCAAAAACTGAATACAGGCAAAAGAACCTAATTAACTAAAAATCTTCTGTCATTTTGAATAGACAACCTTAACAGAATTTGGGTTACAAAAGTAGAAGGCTCATCGCCTCCTCATTCCTCGTCCACGGCCACGGAAACCACCTCCACGCCCTCTGCCAGCCATGGCACTTGCAGCAGCTTCTCCCTGTGCACTCTCCGACTGCAACAGTAAACACAGGAAACAGTGAAAAGGGCTGTACAGGTCAATTGCATTCGCAAACATTAGCATTCATAAGTGTGTTAAAAGGGCAATAATGTTACGTCATGGTGCAGTATTAGTAGAATTAAGGCTTTGTTTCAAAGCAAGGAGGTGAGTGGAAAAGGAAAAAGAACATAAATCCTCTTGCCATTTTCCATTGATATTCACAAACATCAAGTTTTCATATTGGAAAGCTAATTAGAGGGATGTTACTCAATGTTATGAAGGGTATTTTGGATGTTATCTTTTTTATCTCCACTTAGAGAGAATATAATGATAAAATAATACCATTTTCATTTTTTTCCCTCACTTTTCATTTCTATTATTTTTCATCTTTCCAAGTTGCACACCAATAGAGAGAAAAAATATTTTCCTATTCACTTTTCTCATCTCAATTTTCATCTTTTCATTTTCTCTGTAAGTGATAACAAAGTAAAGCCCAAGTACTCAGATTAAACAGATAAAACAATCGATAGCAGTCATCTATTTTCTCCCCCTCCTTCATTTATTTATATATCTTTTTGGCAGAAGTAAGAGGAGTGCAGCTGTGTGGAGGACTTTGGTAAGGTATGTGACCTAAATTAAACAAGTTTACATTTGATATTGTCAGTCAACCACAAAATGCCATTTCATTAATAAACAAAGTTAAAAGTTTATAGATTCCTAAAAATCAATATCAATAATTTTTTAACAATAATTTGTTAATAATTAATTAAATAAAAAATAAAATTATTTGACTTTATCTCTAACACTCTTTTACACTGCCTCCCTCAAACCCTCTCATGTTCTTCCTTTGCATGCAATTAAAAGGCAGAGGATTACTTATCAATCTTCTACTAAGGGATGAAGAAAGAGTGATTTATGAAGGTTCCCTAGAACGGCCAGGACTAAGGATGGATTTTGAAGAGATTTTTGTTGAGGAAGAAGAAAGGCGTGAAGTGAAACAAATGAAAAGCTCACTCATTATGCTTGTTGCGTTACTACTGCTGCTGTTGTTGATGCTAACACTTCGATGGGGTCTATCCAGATCCATTCTTTTTTAATTTTTGGGTTTACTGTGATAAGATCATATCAATAGAAAGAAGAACAAACAATAAAAAGAGTTAAGATTTAGAGAGATTTTTTTTTGTGGATAGTCCAGGAAAGAACATAAGAAATAATGGGTTTTTGTTTGTTTGATTGTAAGGTGGTGGGCTGCAAAGATTTATAGATAGAAGATTAATGGACGAGAACAATGCCTGTCTGCAGGGGAAGAACATGAGAGGGTTTTGATAGTGACGCCGCCATAGAGTTTTGGAGAAAACGTCAAATAATTTTTAATTTTTTATTTAATTAAACATTAAAAAGTTATTGATGTTTATTTTTAAGAACCTATAAACTTTTAATTTTGCTTATTAATGAGGTGACATTTTATGGTTACCTTACACACTGTTAGCGTATCAAATATAAATCCTAAAATAGACAATAAAAGCACAATTGTTCTTCAGCAAGTACCAGGTAAGGCATTGACACATTTTGATATATTTTTCTTGTAACACATTTCAATTTTGTTATAGATTTGACTGAACCAAGTCATTATCATGTGAATAAATTCAAAGAACAATTAAGCAAACACAAACTAAAAACTAATATGCGAAAATAAAATCCAATGACACATGGATTTATGCGGTTGGACACAAAAGCTGTATCCACAGGTAAGACAACAAGAAATTTTTACCATAATCAAGAGATGATGAAGATTACATCAACGTTTGATCATCGAAACTAATTCGACAATCATGATACCCTAAACCCCAAGAGCTCTGGCTCTCAATCTCTCGATTCTTTTCTGCTTGAAAACAAACCCAAGACCATAAATGAGATTTCTCTCTATATCTCATTATTTTTGCTCTCCCCAAAATGCCATTAATGAGCCTTTAACATGTAAAAATAGAACAAATGAGAGCAAAAGTGTCATATTAGGAGAAAAGCGGAAAAGAAAGCGATGTGGATTATCAAGTTGAATTTTCAATCACAAACTTCCAAAAATCTCCACCTCTAGGTGGCCATTGAAACCCATACTAGAGTAGAATTCAATAGTTTAAGAGTCATTAAATGCACCTGGGAAAGAGCAAAAAAAAAAGATAAATAAAATGAGATTTCTCAATTTTGAGACAAATCTCATTTGCAATCTCAAGTCTAGTTTTGGCTACAAAAATACTAGAGACTTTTGAGAGTTTGAGAGTTTGAGAGCAAAATCTGAATGTAATCTTCATCTACTTTTGGTTATCATGAAATTTCTCATCTCCACTTAAGAGTATAAGCAAGTCACTCATGAGCTACTTGGGCTTGGATCTATCAATACTCAGAGCTACACTAGTTCATTGTCAACCTCAGGCTCAAGCTCCAATTGCTCAAGTAACAACTCCAACCAAGTTTGAGTTTTTCAATACTCGACTCAAGTGGCTTCCAAGCTTAATACTTTCTGATATTTGATACACTCACAAATTATATATTATATTTGGTTGCATGTTTTTAAATTCATTTTATGTTTTGAATTTGAGCTCAAGCTGAGTAGAGAGTTGAGCTCCTTGTATTAGATAATGATCATCTTGCCTTAATCCAATCAAGCTCTAGTAGCTACGGATTCACAGTTCCATTTGCCTTATTAAGCAGTTCAAGAACAGAAAAAGTCTTCCTGAATTATGAGGCTTGATTTAACATGGGTTTGACATTTGGACAAATTCCAAATACCACAAAATTTTATATAAAATGTTTGTTAGTTTTCTAACATATTTGAACAACGAAATGAAGCATGAGGGCCCTCCTCCACAGTAGTTCACAATAAATTCAGATTATGTTGCTCTATTTGTTAGCAGCCAAATTTAAACTATAGATTGCCTTTGGTGTTTGATTGTATATTGCACTTGTACCCTTCCTCAAGAACAATTATCAAAAAATTCCTACTAATAAAATTTGACCCAAAGTGTGGGGCCCAATAACCCATTAAAATTTTGACCTACAAAACTTTACAAAAGAAGAGGGGGGGATTTATGATCACCATAAAGGGACCAAATTCTGAATTTTCAAAGCATTTTTGTCCACAAACACTTGAGCAATATAGAGTAAATAGATCATATTGACAGGAAAAAATGACACCACAAAATATAAAAATCATGCATATAACTTCTTAGACAGGGAACAGCATGGTATTACCTTGGGATTCTTTACAGTCTCATCCACACTTAAAATAAGACAAGCAGCCTCAGTTGCAGCATTGATGGCATTGATCTGTCAGCAAACGTTTTAGATACCAGAGGCACAAAATTCATGCAGTTAAGATTAGCAAAAAACTAAAAAGGACATCATTAAATAAGCAATTGTTAGTTTGAAATTTGTCAAGCCACCTTTACAACTGATGGCTCCCAGACAAAGTTTGCAAATGAATCTGCTATTCCACCAGTGTTGATGTCCACCCCGTAAGGCGCACCCTCACCTGTCCAAAACCTCATAGTGTTAAAAAGAATCCTTTCACTGATAACAATGGGAAGCAAATGAAATATATATATATATATATATGTATGTATAAAGAGAAAACTTGGGAAAGAATGGCAACCAGAAGGAAGTGCATGCTTCTGCCTTAATTTGTTCAGCACATCAGTTGCATCAAATCCAGCATTGTCACACAGCTGCCGTGGGATAACCTGCAGCATGAGAAGATAAATCATATGCAAGAGTTTTCATTTTGATAGAGAATTTCAAGGTGAAGTCACATGCTTGAGCATTAGAAAGGCAATGCCAAATCCTTCTCTCTCATCCCTCTTCCCCACCCACACATTTGCACAAAACTAATCATAAGCATGAACGAACACAAGCTGCAAAGCATGCACCATTTGTCTTAATCATGTCGTGTAAACATAGGGTATAAACAGTTATATAGGTAATCACAAACACAACACGATTAATTAAACATGTCAATATCCTAAATGCGAATATGGATACATTTATTAAACGTGTAACACAACACGCCTAGCACGTTTATTAAACAGGTAAAGTTAAATTTTATATGACACAATATGATTTATAATCTGTTTAAACGATTAACACAGATAACACAATTAAATTAAAATGCATACAATTACAAATGAAACGTAACTTCATTAATCATATTTTAAACTAATAATCATAAAAACAATTATAACAAAACAGCAATACCATCAAGCATAATAAAATCCACCACCACCATCATCAACCATAATAAAAGAAAAAGCTAACCTAACCTCGGAATGTCACATAAAGAAACCCACAACTCAGATGTAATTTTTTTAATCAAATTAACTTTTTTTAATCACTACTGAGACAATTTTTAGCCCCACAAATACCAGATATTCAACAAGTCCAATTAAAGTTCATTGAAGTATAATGGTACCTTCCAAATATATTGTCCTTGTGATTAAAAATTACTTACATACATTGAGGAAGTCATAATATGGTTGTATGATATTGTGATCTAAAAATGAATGCAAATATAAGCAACTACACTCAGTTTTATAAAGTAACATGGGTAAACTATCAAATTTGCTCATAGATATGTCAAGTACACCATTTCTCTGGTAATTATTCATACAATAGGCTCTCCCCTTGACATCAAAACGAATTAAACTGTGTATCCAAGTTCAAGAAAAATATAGTTCACAAGGTTCAGCAAAATTAAGCTGTACTTCAGCATAAAGTCAGTATTTGGCATGTCTACATCTGTGTATGTATGTCTGGGTATACAAGTACAGATGTTTGTATAAAATATTTTAAAAACAACTTTAATAAGTTTTCTCCAAGCAAAAAATCAGTTAATCCTGAACCATAAACATTAGATTAAGACCACAATGACTTCAATATAACATCAAACTAAACTCAATTTCCAAACACTGTGTACTGATCACTCCCATGGTTTTAACGACTAGAGACATGAGCCAAATCTGTGGGCAATCAAAAGGAAGAAAACACCAAGGGCTACAACACCTACCTCAAGAGCTTTTGCATAAGAGTTAATAAAAAGTTGAGACTTCCCAGCTATTGTTCGTGCATGCTGCCTCAAGTATCGACTTATCTCCATCTGCCACCAAAGGCAAATTTTAAACATCAAAAACCTAAATTGTCTTCAAACATACTTAAACATTTCACTAGTTATCATAAACACATACATCTATTGCACCCCCTCCAGCAACTACAGTAGAGTTCTTCAAAGCTCTTCTAACAATCATAATTGCATCATGTAAACTCCTCTCCGCCTCTTCAATGAACTGAAAATAATAATGCACATGATATACAGCATCAGCATGAAAACCGAAACACATTCAGTAATTTCACTAGTTAGAATAATGAAAGACCTGGTCAGCTCCACCACGAAGAACTATAGTGGCTGTCCGTCCTGATGGGCAACCACTGAATATATTAAACCTCTCATTTCCAACCTGCCTTTCCTCAAAAACCTCACATGTCCCCAAAACCTTCAGAACAAACACAGTAGAAATTTAAATAAGAAGTTCAAAGGAAGGTAATTGAACAGTATTTGTCAGTGTAAACTTGGAAACTACAAAGATGGCTGCATTTCAACAAACATAATGCGAGTTGCTACCTCATCAATTATGTTGTTAACAGATGTTTGTATGGTTCCACCAGTTGCAGCAGCAACCCGTTGAAGATCTTCCTCAGCTACACGACCAGCACAGAAAATATCTCTATCTGCAAAATACTGTAAACAAATAAAGCATTCATGTGAATTATACTTGACAGGGAGAGAGAGAGGACTTAATCATGATTACTGACAAACATCACTCTTCAAATTCTATGCAAAATTATCAGTTGAGATAACATAGGGGATAGAAAGAAATAGTTATGTATGGAATCAAAAAGTGTTAAATCACATCAACATGGACATAACTACATTTTCTTTTTGACAATGCACAACTCTAAGCACTCATACAAGCAGGTATCAAAGCAACTAGAAACAAAAAGGACATAGGTCTCTCAAAAAACTTATTTTGACAACCATGCCAATGGAGTAACTCAATTAGTCACAACATAACCAACAAAGGAAAAGAGAGTTATGTCGATGGTGGTAGTTATCAACACTTATAGAGACAAGGACAAAGAAATGTAGTATCTACAATCAAGGCAAAATCTCACACCTGTGTCGCCAGATCACCAATAGCCAACCGTGAGAGAACAACTTTTGCACCACTCTTCACACATTTATCCAACTTGTCATAAATGATATTCCATTCTGCATCAACAATTGATTGATATTGGGATGGATCTGAAAGTCTGTGGCAGATAAATGGAAGGTAGAGTCAATAGCCAATTATGAAAAAAGAATTAAAATGAATGGCAGCGAAAACTCCTACCTTATCTCAGCATTTTCTTTCTCAGATTTCAGTTCCAACTCAACATTTAACAAAAGTATCTTGGGATTCAGAAACTTCTTTGGCTGCTGTTCGAAACCCGCATATGAAAATGTCTTTTTAAAGGCAACACCATTAACCAAAAAGGAGTCACGCATGGTACCACCTGGAACCTGTTAAAGAAACCAAAATATTAATCAATTTGTTACATGACACAATGACAAGTAATACAAGAAACAAGACAGAAAATTTGACTGGAATGTTCCTAGCATTCATGAATCAAAGGAATCTCATTTTAGAGGCAATGCCACAGTCATAAGTAGTATTAAAATATTTTAAGAAAAAAAGGAAGGGGACTTCCCCACCCCAACCCTATCCCACACCTTCAGACTCTTGGCCACCATGCCAGATTCATCATTTGACATTAGTCATTAGTCCAATAAATTCATGGATCAGACCATCTGAAGTTGCCCCCACCTATGGATCAACCACAAATAATATCTCCATTGCACACACAAAATTCACTTCCTCAATGGAAAGAAATCAAAAGGCAATCAACTAGCTCAATAGCTTTAGCTATAATAAAAATAGGCTGAGACCCTAATTGCAATATAGTGTTTTAGAGGCTAGCCTTCTTATCCTATATCATGAAAGCTGCCTCTCAGCCTGAAGTACTAGAAGAGATTTAATTTTAAATTTTTACCTTCAGAAAACATACATTACATCAATCCAAGCACATGTCACTTCATATCCAGCCATAATTGCATTTTCTAGAGTTCTCAGTAACTGATTGTATTATGAACCCAAAAAGGTCATTTATAAAGTTAATTTTCCCAGATTTTGGACCTTATAAAAGTTTCTCCATAAAAGTAGATACAAATTCATGCCAACCTCAATTCCTAAACATACCATAGCAACATTTACACTTACATGATACTAAAACACCAACAGATGAGAGTCTACACATAAGGAACAGCCAAGGGCTATACTCAGCTGGAACAGTAAGATAGTGCAATATAACGCACATCGGGTCCAAAATCCATGATTTTCCAGATTAAATAAGGTGTGGTACCTTTTCCAAAAGACTTTCAAGGACAAATAACTGAAAAAGGAAAAAAGCTAATAACAAATTGAAAATAAGGCATGACAAACAGGAGTCTACCTTCTTAACTCCAATCAAATTTAACCTATCATCATTGCCAATAGCAATAACAGCATCCACAACCATTGACGCAAAGAACTCCTTTTCTCCACCAATGAGTTTTGAAGAGAGTGTTGTTGCAGCACATTTAGCTAATAAGCTTTTCTTCTCTTCTAGACTTTTCCCCTCTATGCTGACAGCTAGTTCTTTGACCTTCTCAATTGCCTGTCCATCGTGTACAACATTGCACGTAAATAGACACATAAGACCAAGGCAACATCTAAACCATGAAAAGGGGAAAATAACACAAAAGGCTCACCAAATAGCAAGCAGTTCGATAACTCCGAATGAGATTTTGAGGGTGGACTCCATCCTCTACAAAAGGCTTGGCCTCTTTTAAAAACTCCCCTGCTAGTAGTACAACAGTTGTAGTTCCATCACCAACCTGCAAGACGCACAAACCATACTCTCAAAATCATGTAAATGGTACGAAAAAATAGTGGATCTTGACATCATCAACATCCCCTATGAGATGCCCGAAGCCAAACTGACCAAAACCAACTCAAAATTAAAATCCCAGTTTACTAAAGAAAACCCGTTGTTCATATCCTAAATGAACTCTACTTTAACTGAAAATTGAGAAATGATATGGAATCTACAACAAGAAGGAAAAAGAATGGGGCGAAGAATGACCTCTGAATCCTGAGACTTGGCGATATCGACGAGGATCTTGGCGGCAGGGTGGACGATATCGAGAAGCTTCATTATGGTGGCGCCGTCATTGGAAATGGTGACGTTCCCTTTGTCATCGTGGATGAGCTTGTCCATACCCCTGGGACCCAGGGTTGTTCTAACCACGTCAGCGACGGCGGTGCAAGCGTTTATGTTGCTGATGAGCTGAGCCTTACCCTGGGACGTATCGGTCCCTTCTTTCAAAAGAATGATTTGGGGTTGCTGCAACGAAAAGAGAGAAACAAATTTGGTATCAGTCAAAAAATAGATTCAAGATGTCAAACGAATGCATATGAAGATGAGTGAAGAGGAGGGTGAAGTTACCAGCATGGCTGCCATTGTAGCTAGGGTTTTGCTAGTTCTTTTAGGTGGAAGAAAGGAGCAGAGTGGGAGAGGAAGAGTGTTCTGCTTCTTCCTTGAGCTTTGCTAGGGGTTTAGTTTTTAAAGGGTTTCCCTTTTAAGGTAAAAAGGGTTGAATTTGGGTGTAGAAATGGCGTGTCATAAATTACGGAGTTGGATTCTCCCATTTCAGCATTGAGCCCTGTCACATGGAGTTTGATTTTGGGCCTTAATTGGGCTCCTTCTTTTTTTTTTCCTAATATTCCCTTTCCTCTTTTATTATCTTTTATCATGGATGAACAAGATCATTCATAAACAAATTTTGTAATATGAAACAATAGTTTATAAAGTTTCATTACAAAAAAAAAATGGGGCTTGAAATTTCTAATGTCCTTTTTCTTTTTGTTAAAGTGTGCAAAATAATATTTTTCATAATAATTCTTATCTAATTTTGAAATTCTATATCATTAAAATGAGTATTAAAATACACCCAAATGTTTGACTTATTGATTAATATATGAAAGTATGAATTCAAATCCCATATCTTTCAAAAGTGATAGTATTAAAACAATTTTGTAATTTTATGTAACTTGGAAAGATATTCTCAATTATGAAATCATATTCTATGATTGTTGTCCTATGAGTACCAAATAATTGTAAGAGATCTTGAAAGTTACAAAGATTGTTCTAACAAATTGATCCGCTGTGTAATATCATTGGATATGTTCTCGTTTGAAATGTTTACAGAGAAATAAATAATTATGTTAATGTACTTACAAAAATGGAGTGAATAAAAATGAAATATTTGTGACTTGACATTGATTGATTGGATGATAGTTTTTGAAATTGTTTTGGTGTAAGTAAAAATTCGAGAGTGCTTGATTTTGTGTTTCATTTTATTTATATTAGAAATGTATTCGGAGCATTGCATATGGATACAATTATATATGTTGTAATAATTATATTTATCATATTTTTCATTCTATAACTTTTTATAGATGAAAACTAAAGTAAGTCTGATATTAAAATTTATATATACAAAATGTTATAGTTGATAGTGAAAAATGTAAAACAATATTACAACAATTAATAATTTTATTTATTGATTGTTAGTTTGGTTACAAAAAGAGATGTCTATAAACAAAAGTCAATATAAGACTTTAGCAAAGCTTTACAAAAGATGCATTCTTTTGCGCCTTTTTGAAGTAGTGTGTCAATGTTCTACCACTACTCTAAGAATATATAAAAATATAGTGATAGTGTGCAATAAAATATGAAACTTTGTGATTAGGCAATTATTTAAAGCTAATAGTAATTGATAATGGGCTTCAAACCATAGAACTTCATATTAAAGATATTGGATATTTTGTTTGGAATCATAGCACTACAAATCAAAGATAAAAGTAGTGGACATCAAGTAGATATTATTACATATCAAGCATATCAAGCATTATAATTAAAACTATAATACCTTAGATCAAGGATATTAAGCATTATGTTTGAAAATGTAACACTATAAATCAAGGATATAATTAAGCAATATCAAGGATATCATCTATTTTGCTTGGAACTGTAATACCTATATCAAGAATATCAAGTATTAAGCTTGAAACCTTAGTATTACAGATCAAGGATATTAAACATAATAATTTGAACTATATAGATCAAGGATATTAAGCATTATGCTTAGTCCCATAATACTCTATATTAAGGATATCATTTATTATGCTTAGAATTGTAGTACTATAGATCAAGAATATTTAATATATATCAAGTAGATATCATGACATAGTAAGGATATCATCTATTATGCTTGGTATTATAGGATCCCAAATTAAAGATACTAGACATTATGCTTAGAATTGTAACACTACAAATCAAAAATAATTAAGTAGATGAATCAATGACAAATCAAGAACATCAAACATTATAATTGAAACTATAACACATCAGATTAAGGATGTCAAGCATTACATAAATCAACAAATTCGAAACACAACAAAACTAATTTACTCACATTTCAATTTCAAATACACGCAAAACAAAAATTTATTGGTAGTCGAAACCGCAAAGAATGACCTTTGAAAGCAAAACACTTTGAGCTGAAGAAAAAAGAAACTAAAAACAACTTTGTAAAGAACGAAAGAAAGTACGAAGAGTTGAGCAAAGCAGGTACGATCAAACAACCGAAAGGAAAAAACGAGGGAAGAAAACTTTGAAAAAGTCAAAAATATTTAAAATTAAAATATTTAAAACAATAAAGGCCAAATTTAAGATGTACTAGAGAATGCCCCCGTTACGCAGCAGGGTTTGTAAAATTTTGTAAATTATTGGTGAAAAAAATTTATTAGAGAAAAATGATATTTTTATATAAGGTGTTTGTATAAAATTTTCTCAAATGATATACAAATATGATGAATTGATATAGAAAAATTGTTTATAAGGGTAAACAATTGAAATAGTAACCGATACAATTAATAACAGACGAAGGTTGTGTCATGATATTGAGTGAGTTATATATCAGAAAATTAAAAATGAATGCTATAGTGGTCTTTGTAGACTTATATGATTAAAAAGTGCCATGTTGTGACAAAATAAAGAAAAAGAGAGAGATTTTTGCTATGTTTACAGACAACACTATGAGAAAGAAAATGTTACGTAGTATATAACAAAAAGTTATTTATCAACAATAAATTGATATACTCAACAAAGGTTTCTATGCACAAAATTACAGTGCAAAGTAATAAATGATATTGTAATCATTTTATATATACATTGGTAGAGAAAACAGTTTTAAACAACAGAAAAACAGAAAAACAGTTTCAAAGGCAGAGATAATGAATCCAAATTCATTGAAAGTGGAACAAAAAAAATCCTTTTGGATGATTTCATATAAGGAAGAGAAAACTTGGTAATAACCCAAATTGATCAAAAGAAATAGAGGCTTCCAACTTTAACTAAGGTTAACGATGATCTCTCATTATGGTTAATCAGATATAGGTTTTGGAATAATGTAGCTTTCATTAGCATTACAAGAATCAGAGAGAAACGTTACTTAGTATTTAATAGTTGCAAAGAAGATGCACATGAGGACAGTTTAAGCATGGTATTTGAATTATATAAAATTTAGACGTTAAGAACGAAGACAACTCTTAATAAAAATTTCATAATCTTCAAAGGCAATAATTGGTTGTGTAAGGTTGATCAAATTATTAATCGTACTCTTAAATGATAAAAAAAATATGTAGCAAATATAGATTTTTATAGGAAAATGACAAATTAAGATGTAACAATGATTAAACATTCTCATGTCAATAATCTATTTTTCTGATCTACATGACTATTAAGATATATAGGCCCAAAAATATACTAAACATAAGTAACAGTTGTTTAAAGAAGAAAATACAAAAGCCATTGAAAATAATCAAATATAAATCAATGCAAACAATATGAGAGAATAACAACAAAAAGTATAACAAACTTTAACAACAATAACCCTAATGTAGTCAATTTGAGTCATAGTTGGGAACAGAGACTAATGAACAAAAATTTATCAATGATAAGACCAAAACGTTGGAAAAAAAGAAATAGGTTTACCAATGTAAGATGTCATGAATTCCTAATTGCTTTAAAAAACGACTACAGATAATATGTATTTAAGAAATTTTGGAACAACTTTTATAACGGCAGATTTCTCATATTTGAAAAAGACATCAAACTTAATCAATAGCAGTAAAAATCCAGTAAAGAATAAAAGAGATAGATGACTCAATCTAAGAGCAACAGATAAATAATAACCACTTTTATGAATCGAGAAAATGTTTATATCAACTTTCATATCAATCCATTCATTTAATATAATAAATTTGAACAGAAGTTAAAAGGTCTCTGTTTTGAGGTTCACACTTATTTCGATGGTAAAAATAATCTTTGATCTTCCTTTAGGTTTAGGTTATTTACTAACTTTTATTAGTAATTTCTTTTTCCAAAATACGATACTCAAAAATATAAAAGCAACTCTGTAACAAAAATATTGTTTGATCTCCAGTACTTTGACATCAGGAGCAATGTCTTTGTTAAGTATCGTTCTGATTTGCTAAACAACCACTTTTAATAAAATTTGAGAATTTATTATGCATGAAACAAATTTTATACCAATAATCATAACAATCAATGCATTAACAGTTATAAAATTTATTTTATTTAATAATGCGTTCTCTTCTAATTGTATTATTTTAACAATGGTTGTGCTATCAAGGAACGGTCCAAATTTTGACTAGAAGAAATCGTTTTTGTTGATAAAGGAGGAAGAGGCTGACCTGCGATCTGCGAAAGATAATGAGTCTAGATAAACTATGGTTTGTTGTGGATCTTTTGATTTTAAATAGAGAATCTTCTTGCAAGCATGAGATTGATTTTTAGTGTGCCTTTGTCTATCAACTAATTCTTCCTTTAACAACAAAAACGTTTTTTTTTTAGTAGAAAAAAGACCATCATTGACAGCAGAAACCATTAGTAAACTTAACAAATTGTAAAAAGCATAAGTTGACGGTAAGAATTATTAGTATATTTATGTAGGATGTTAACGACAATATAGCATCAAAACAATTATTTATTTTTTAAATGAGTTACTTTTAATAGGTTAGCTTTGTCAAATCTATTAGAGTGAGAAATAATTACTTTTTTTGCTTATATTGTTAAAGTTTTTAGATTTAAACAATTCTATTTTGTTGTATGTATTTTATTTGCAACAAACTTATTAATACTAACGAAGAAAACATCAAAAAAATAATAACAAATCGCATAAAAAATAATTAAACAGGGTAGTAAAACAAAAAAAAAAAGCAAATAAAAGAAGGAACGGCAAAAATGAAAATAGACGAATAGAAAAGGTGAAAAATCTCAAGGCACTTTATAGATATACTAATTGCTTGCCTTAACACCAAGCCATAAATAATTGCAGATGCTAGAGAAAAGAATAATAGCTCAATCTCATGTTCGTATGACCATAGAGTAATAACATAAATCAGGTACCAGTTTGAAAATATAGTCAATGATCTTGGAATGAACAACAAAATAAAAAAATGTCTCATTTACTTGTTCAACAAAATATTAAAGAGTTTGGAATTTTTAGTGACAGAATTGAATTATATGATACAGAATCTCATTTTAAAGACATGAAGTGGAAAGAATCTGGGAGTATTCTCATAGAGGATAGCATGTTGTTGAGAAGAAATAGCTAAAACAAAAGTTGAAACTTACATGATAATTATCCAAGTAATCACATGGACGGTACGAAAAAAACATCTCAATTAGAAATTAAACTTTTTAATAGCGGCATAATTGAAAACTTTGATAAACTAAACAATCAAAGTCAAATTACAAATCCATTTGAATTGATATCCAATATACCTTTTCATATTTGTATTTTAAATATAGACATTTCTCTTTTGAAGATGTTAAAATTTAAGAAATTCTGTTTTTGTACTTCTTCATCGTCAAACCAGGCTTATGATAGAAGTATGTTAGATTTATTTTAAAATTAATGAGTTTGGTTTCAATTTTTACATATATTTAGGCTAGTTTTAAACTATATCAATTAATATTGTATTCGATTTTCAAATATTTGGGTGTCAAGGTTATATTCTATATTTTACATTTTATTAAAGTTTTGTTTAGTTATAAGTATTTAGGTAGTCTTAGTTTCAATGAGCTTTTGGATGATAAGTATTCGAAATTTTGAGTTAAAAAGATGATTATAAAGCAAATATAAATCAAGAGAAAAGAAATATCGAATTACATACATATCTAGAGAAAAGATTAGGAATAGAATTGATTTGACACAATAAATGCACACTAATATTTCAAAAAAAACCAAATAGAACTTGACAAACCAAAAACCATTAAACCCAATTATCTAAAGCTAGCAAGATTTAAATTGTATAAAACATAACTTGGGCTTAGTACTCAACAATAAATACAGCACCCCTGCAAAACAAAAAGAAAATGACAATAGAAATCAATAAGAAAAACCATGTTAGTATAGTTCTAAAACTCATGAGTAAATATGTAAAATGCAGGTCAAAGACCAAATTACTAATGAAATCAATCTAAAAGAACTTCATTCATTTTTATTATTGAAAAAAAGCCTATAAATATGACTAAACATATAACTTCAGTCTACTCAAGTATTAATATGAACTCTAACATCATAACCAACTCCAAAGAAATAAATATAAAACGTATAAAGAAAAACTATTATTGTTGTTATAAGTACTAAGAGACAAACTGAAGGAGAGTTTCCTACACAAAATAAAAAAGAAAAAAATTAATATAGAAAGCCATGAAAGCATACAAACTAATATATCATTTCTAATAAGTGTAAAACAAAAAAAAAATCATGCAAAATATAATATTCTGTAAAACATAACTTGAGCTTAGTACTCAATAATAAATACAACACCCATGCAAAACAAAAAGAAAATGACAAAAGAAATCAATAAGAGAAATCATATTGCTATAGTTCTAAAACTCATAAGTAAATGTATAAAATACAGATCAAAGACCAAATTACTAATAAAATTGATTTAAAAGAATATCATTCGATCTTATTATTGAAAAGAAGCCTATATATATGACTAAACATATAACTTCAGTTTACTCAAACATTAATATGAACTCTAACATCATAACCAGCAAACTAAAACAGAGTTTCCTACACAAAATAAAAAAGAGAAAAAAATTAATATAAAAAGGCATGAAAGTATAGAAATTAATATATCATTTATAATAAGTGTAAAACAAAAAAAAAACATGCGTTCACATATTAGTCTATTTGCAAGAAACGTTTATAGACAATCACATATTATATTTTAATAGAAAGATTACATTTTCATATGAAAAGACAGAGGGAGCAATTTGAAGCCATT
>NW_018397255.1:5998253-6002400 GCF_002168275.2 Theobroma umbraticum | reverse complement strand
AATCAAGTAGCAAATCGAAGTCCAAATCATCCATGAAACGACTGAAACATAATAGGTGGACATGAAGATCTGCGAAACCATGAAAACTCAAACCCATCAGAAACTAAAATCTTAAATCTTAACAAAGAAAATAATCATAAATAAAATCTGAAGAACATGAAAGTAGAGAAAACATGTAAAGCATGTAAATCGCCAATCAAATAACCAGGGAAATATAAATCGAATGTCTAAACCCCCATGAACCCAAAATAACCTTAAGGCGGAAAGACAAAAGGAACAGGGGGCAGGAAGGAAAGAATGAGGTAGATAGCCAAAAACCCTAAGGCAGGCGAAAAATGACGTAAGCATGCCGGCAGGCGAAGCTGATCCCATGTCAAAAGCAAACCAAACCCTAACCCCACACAATAAAGCCCCTGCCTTCCAAAATAAGCTGAATTCATTTTTTTCACACATGACTAAATAAAATAAATAATGATAAGAAATGAATGATGAAAACAATGATTAGGAGAATAATGCAACCAATAAAACTGCCTATGCGATGTTAACAATATAAATACAACAAGCTTATGTAATGACTTATATGCTAAAATACTACAAGCAAAAGTAGTAATAAAATCCAAAGCTTGAATTACCGGCCTGCATTGACTCAAGCCCTTGGCCTTGTCTTTTGGTTCTTCTCAGGGCTTGTACAGGTTGGATCCTTGTTGGTTGTATAGCTATATGGGTGGTACTGGATATACCCGGTTATTCATCGGGCATACGGTCCAATACCTTCCTTCTTTTAGGTGTTCCGCTGGGGTGAATGATAGATTCCCTCCATTATCAATGAAATTCGACACCTAATAACTTCCAAAAATTTTTAAAAGGGCAAAAAAGTTGTCGGCCTTCAACCATTTCATATTTGTTTTTGATTATTTTTGAATATTCTGAAGCAATTTGAAAAACAATCAAATCAATTGTGTAATCAGCTTCCAAGACTAATTATTAATGAGCACTTATTCCTGAGAATTAAATTTCTTGTAATTTACATTCAAGCTTATTGGTATGTTGAAACCTGAAAAAATGCGATGGCATGATTGGTATATATGCAAACCAAAAGATATTCTAAATCTCAAACTCAACAAGAAAAAATATTTAGGTAAAAACTGGTTATAATAAAAAGTAACTAAAGTATGATACTTACATTGCATTGATCAAAGGTTGCTGTACTTGATTCAGTAAGTGGAATGCATGTATGATCGATCTCATATACATACACACACTTAATTATATTGTGATACCATAACTTATTTGGTGAAAGAGGTGTCTCTTTTCAATTGCTCTATATCCTTTGATTAATCTTTCCCTTTTTCTTTTTCTTTATTCTATTTGCCTGGGACCTAGGACACCATGTGAATCACACTATGCAAATTGTTAAGACATCAACTTATATAATTACATATATATAAGATTTTGGTAATTAACCAGATTAATCAGTTGTGCTTTCTATACTTGTACATTTGTACTTCATTTGGATTTCCCTTTTTATTGCCAGCAGTATTGTTGTTGTAGTTCCCTTTCTTCTTATCTTTCTTTAGGTGGCATCCGACTTTGAGTTTAGGGCAAGCAATACTTAGCTTCTCCTTAGTGATATTGAAACTTATACTTATTTAATCTGGCCACACCACTCTCGCATAAACTCCGTACGAAGACCAAAAAGATAGAAGAAAAGTCAAAAGGAAATCATCAAAGTTGCTTGTTAAGAATCCTATGAATATTTATTCCTTGCTTGTTAAGAAACAAAATTCATCATCAATAAAAGTTGAGTTGCTTAGTATTATATTTGGTCAATAGGAAAGGATGGTGGAAAATTCTTGTTAAAAATAAGAAAAAATTTTGAATAAATGAAAATATGACTCATATACTTTACTACTTCTGATAAATTATTCTTAGAAGCTTTAATTCTTATTATGCTTTTGAAAAAGATAAAGAAATTGTCTCGACCTTTAGGAACAAAAAAAAGAATCTTATCTTATATTTTTCTTATGAGTTTCTTTTTCCTCCATTTTTTCATAAATAAAAAAAGTGTTAAATTTTTATGCCACTAAAAAAAATTATCCTATACACTGGTGATGAAATTTTTAATCTCAACAAATGAGGTTAGAGGATTGACACATGTTTGATTAATATATATATATATATATATATGAAAATTAATTATTAAATAGGCAAATGACAATCATTTAATCTTGTTTGTTTGTAAAACTTAAAGTTTTCATTGTTGATGTATAGAATAATAAATTTACTTCATTAACTAATTCAAAAAAACACAAATAATTTGAAAGTGATATGATAGAAACAACGAGATTAGAAATGTATAATGTCAACTTAATCACAAATCTTTTGTGTCTTTATTTAGACTTATAGTAGAATTTTTATAAATTAATACTCGATAAATTAATAACTTTAATTAAATAATATTTTTGACCCATTTCTATTTGAGACCAACATGATAAATTAATAATTCATTAAATTTATAAGATAATATATTTAAAAAAATATATATGTCTCATTTGATATATAAATTAATAATCTTCTTATACATCAAAATTATATATATACATGATTCAATTAGAAGGCTTATTGTAAATTGTTTTTTCTTGAAATTGATGTCTCATTGGACCTTATTTCTAATTTTTTCTTAGTACATTAAAAAACTTTGGTGTAGTGTTCCTTGTATTGTAATAAAAAATTATTCAATATGATTGTTGTTTTAAGTGCATCTTTACACGAGATAGGCTCTAGTATATAACTATCGTTTTCAACTTCATCTTTTTTTGTCATTTCCTATGACATTTTCAATAATTTATTTGTCATGAATAATGATAAATTGTAATTCGGTAATTAGGTAATATTCATACAATTTCAATACATAAGACATGTATTAAGTTCAATATTTTAAAAACATAAAAAATACTTGGATAAATTAATTTTTTATTAATTAAAGTATAAATTACTAAATTATTAATTTCTCAATTAAACTATATTTTGATTAATTAATAAATTTTCATGATCTCAATGGTTTTAATTTATAGAGATTTTATTGTATTTTAGATTGCAATTTCTTGATAATGTCTATATTTTTCAAATTGTATTATGGTTTTTGAAGATTTTACCGCAATAAAATATCAAAAGAAAATCGATTACACAAACAATTAAAGTTGCTTTGATTGATTGAAAGTAATTAATAAGGTAATTGAATTTAAAAGATTAAAAAATATTACTTATGTCAAAGACGTAGAGGAGGCGGCATACATTATTCTATTTTCTACTTTTTCTTTAAATTTTGACTTTTTTTCCTTTTTTTTAAAGAAAAAGCCAAATTAACCATTTACTGATTCATTATAAATTTATTAAGTATGACAAATGATTCACCAAGAATCGAACTTGCCCCCCAAGAGAGAGAGAGAGAGAGAGTATAAATCAACTTAAACCAAAAAAACAAATTTTCAATACTATTAAAACTTGAAAATCTTGAATTTAATCTTTGGAAAGGAGTAAATTTGTGAGATGGAAAATGATTATTACCTTCACCTATGATTGTCATTTTCTTTAAAGAGAATTTGAGTTTTAAGATTTAAATCTCCTCTTTTCCCTTACCATTTATTCAAATGTATCAAAAACAATAATAAAAATAATAAAGAAAAAATTAGAGATGTCGATTTAGATTGAAGTCAGAGATCAGAGGAAAAATAAAAATTAGCAAGAATATTATAAGAAAATTGTAATCAACGACTTTGAGATTGAAATTTGAGGACTTAATAAAACGGAGTCAGTCTTTTCAAACTAGAGTTTATATATATACTACGTATTACGAATTTTGGTGAATACATTATCAGCCAATTCTAATCCAAAACATATATATTCTGGAGCAAAATATGTCCCTTTAGAAAAGAAAGCAAATCATGCTTTATAAGAATACGAAGAACATCAGATTGAGAATAAGAGCATATGACCAAATTAAACCCTGTTGCTTTGGCAATAGTACTGGATGCAGGTGTGACGAGCTAACGAATGCAACGTGTAGAAGAGCGGGTAGAACCTGATCTAAACAAGGGCTTCTTCGGCTTGTCAAAGATGCCAGGTCCATAAGTGGAAAAGAAAATCT
>NW_018397255.1:5990361-5998153 GCF_002168275.2 Theobroma umbraticum | reverse complement strand
CCAGGCAAATAGAATAAAGAAAAAGAAAAAGGGAAAGATTAATCAAAGGATATAAAGCAATTAAAAAGAGATACTTCCTTCACTAAATAAGTTATGATATCACAAATATCCAAGTGTGTGTGTGAATATATATATATATGAGACCGATCATACATGCATTCCACTTTCTGAATCAAACATAGCAACCTTTGATCAATGCAATGTAAGTATCATATCTTATTTACTTTCTATTATAACCAATTTTTACCTAAATGTTTTCTCTTGTTGAGTTTGAGATTTAGAATATCTTTTGGTTTGCATATATGCCAATCTTGCCATTGCATTTTTTCAGGTTTCAACATACCAATAAGTTTGAATGTAAATTACAAGAAATTTAATTCTCTTGAATAAATGCTCATTAATAATTAGTCTTGGAAGCTGATTGTTTTTCAAATTGCTTCAGAATATTTTTTAAAAAAATCGAAAACAAAAACGAAATGGTTGAAGGCCAACAGCCTTTTTTTTCCTTTTAAAAATGTTTGGAACTTATTAGGTGTCGAATTTCATTGATAATGGAGGGAATAAATCACTCACCTCAGCAGAACGCACAAAAGAGGGAAAGTATTGGTCGGCATGCCCGATGAATGGCCGGGTATGCCCATCCGATGCCACCCATATCGCTACACAACCAACAGGGATCAACCTGTGCAAAGCCCTGAGAAGAACCAAACGACAAGGCCAAGGGCTTATTGACATTACATATTGATATAATTAATTAATACCTGACATATTTCTTCTTTCATCTTTTTGTCAAGCAGAAGCAAATATGGCATTTACGGGTATTGTTAATGATAAACTTACTGAAGAAACCTATGAGAATTGGAAGGAATGTTTGAAAAGCTACTTGATATCGCAAGGGCTTTGGGGCGTTGTCTCCGGAGATGAACTTGAACCGCCAAAAACTGATGAATGCAGGTACGATTGTTGGGTTAAAAAGAATGCAAAGGCATTGCACGCAATTCAAATTTCATGCGGAGCTGGCACCATTGCCAGAATTGGAGAAAACGAATCAGCCAAATACGAGTGGGATCGCTTGGCGGAAAAGCTTCCAGCACCACTGCCAAAGGGTAGTGGCTTGTTGCTAAATGAAGGTAAATATTCTAAGTATCCAACACTGGATCATGAGTCGATGTAAGGTGTATAGATTCTCATCTGAAAGGAAATACTAGTGCAGGGGAATCAAACGTCTTCAACTATGATGCCCTATATAGGGCTATCGAAAAGGGTGATTTGGAGGCTGTCAAAATGTTCCTTGATTTGAAACCTTACGCCGTGAGAGAGAAGATTACTTTGAAAGATGACACTGCCCTTCACGTCGCGGTTCTAGCCGGGAAAGAGGAGATTGTGAAGGAGTTGGTGAGGAGGATGGAAAAAGATGACTTGGAACTCAAAAACAACATGGGGGAAACCGCTTTTTCCATTGCCACGATTAACGAATCCAAAGAGATGGTAAGGGCCATGGTGGAGAAAAATAGCAACTTGGTTACGGTGAAGAATGCCTATGGGGCGATCCCAGTTGTTGTGGCTTCGTTGTTTAGTGCAAGGGATATGGTTCGATTTCTCTATTTCAAAACTCCAGAGGAAATCCTAAAACCAGAAAATGGAGATCGAAGTGGTGCCACACTTCTCAATTCACTCATTGCTGATGGGATTTTTGGTGAGTAATGTATACACTTTCGAATTTGGACCCAATGTTCTTAATTTTATTAATGACTTTGCCATTGTGATTGAATATTACAAACTTATAATCCAAAATACAGAGAAAACTGTGAGGGAAACTATGATTTATGACTAGAGCGTTCAAAGTGTTCAAAAGATAACATGTATAGTACAATTCTTTTGGTACAAGTTCAATTGCTATATTTTCAAACGCAGGTTTTGGTTTCACGTCGGTTTATTCTTTTCATTTTAATCACATCAATTTTTATCTCATAATGAGAGATTAATTATCCTCTTTATTTTTATTTTTTTGGTTCTTGATGTAGATTTAGCCTTAAGTTTGCTTAAAAGATATCCAAAACTTGGGGTTACTGAAGATATAAACAAAAATTATGCTATTAAGTTGTTGGCCCACAAACCATCAGCATTCTTGAGTGGAAAGAGTTTCGTATTTTGGAAACGTTGGATCTACAACTCATGTAAGTTTACTCCTTTCTCATTCCTTTTCTTTTCAATTTGGCCTGCCTATTTTCTTTATTCTTAACACGTAATTTGCTCCATTTATTTAACAATAAAGCTTAACACTTAGAAAAAAAAATATTCATCTTCTTCTTTATCAATTAACAATGTGTACAAGTTTATCTCCAAGGTACATTTGATGTTCTAATTGTATGAAATGATGTCAAGAAAGCTACAAAGTGCAATCCATCAATATTCATATTATTAATTATACATATGCATGGGAGATCATGGCAAGGACAATGCCCTGCATGTGCTAAACCACAACACTACCATGAGAGGGTAGTTTTTTAACTAAATTTCAGAAATAAATCCTTTTCTCATGCTTTTAAAAAATATTATTAATTATTCGAGCTCGTCGCACCAGTAACAAAGGATGCCAAGTATCTTATTAACATATATATTTTAATAATTGTTGAAAAATGTTATCAACTAATGAAACGATTTTTTCAGGTATAAAGATATCAGAAGTAGAACTAGAAGATGAAGGAATAACCTATGGTGAATCAAGTGGTGATGAAGAGAGCATTAGAAGGCAACGGTCGCGTCCAAATAATGGTATGTTGAAATATACTCTTTCTCATGATTTTGACGGTCTTTTTTCCCCGTTTGAAAAGCAGTTTCGTTAAGTACTAATATAAAATATTCTCCAAGAACAGATAAAGCTTTGATCACTTAGTGATTATATAACCAGTTCTTAGGAGTGATAAAGGTTCAAAGTCTTATCTCTCATGGCATTTCCTTTCACATATGTTAAGAGAAAAAAAAGGGGGTATTTTCCAAGTGAAAGTCATAATAAGTAACAAGAGATATATAAAGAAAGATAACCCAAATGAAGACTAAAACCAAATAAAAAACTTACAAGTGTAGTGCTTAAATTGTTTCTTCTTTATTTTAGCAAGTTATAAGAGCTAAAATTTGACCTTTTTCTTGCAGTGCGTAGTTCGCTAATCAAACTTGGTTGGAAGCTCCTAAAATGGTTTGGTACGCAGCATGATCTCTTCATCAATTAAAGTTTTGCACTTTTGTTGTTGCTTTCGCTCCCCATAAAATTTGCTTTCAATTGCAGTCCCTGATCTGAAGCAAATTCACGATGCAAAGTTAAAACATGACCAAGCCGTCGAACTCCTCAGATACATATTTAAGGAGATACCAAGGCTAAGTAGCAAGCAGTTGGACAAAATTGGATTGGACAAAGCAATCTATGATGCTGTAAAGCATGGAATGATTGAGTTTATTGATGAAATAATACAACTCTATCCCGAAGTCATATGGAGGAAAGACAAAAAGGGTCGAACTCTTTTCGCCAATGCAATAGTTCTACGGCAACAAAAGATCTTTAATCTTGCATATCATTTGGGTTCAAAGCGGCGCATAACATTACTTCGGCATGATATTTTCCGCAACAATTTTTTACATCTAGCTGCAAAGTTGTCCCCTCCCTCTCGACTTGACCATATCTCTGGAGCTGCTTTGCAGATGCAAAGGGAGCTACAATGGTTTGAGGTGATACATTATCTATTAAAATTTTTGCTGCCCATATATTTGAAATAGATACGATGTATTAATCGTGTGTTTCATGTTTCCTTTGCATTTCAAGTTAATGAATTTGGAACTGATAAAAAGGTTGTCCTGTTAATGTTGATTAGGAGTTGAGGAATATTCTACCCCCAAAATTTGAGGAAGAGTTCAACGAAAACAATAGAACTCCGGCATCATTGTTTTCTCATGAACACAAGGAGCTGATTAAAGAAGGGGAGAAATGGATGAAGAACAATGCAGCGTCGTGCATGGTTGTGGCTACTCTCATCGCTGCAGTCATGTTCACATCAGCTTTCACAGTTCCAGGGGGCAACGATGAGAGAACAGGCTCCCCAATTTTCCTCAAGTCCAACGCATTTTTGGTTTTCGTCATCGCCAATTCTCTCTCTCTTTTCGCTTCCTCCACTTCTGTGCTGGTGTTCTTAGGGGTTCTGACGTCCCATTATGCTGAGAAAGATTTCCTTCAATCCTTGCCTGCAAAGTCCATACTTGGCCTTTTTACTCTCTTCTTCTCCATTGTCACCATGATGATAGCCTTTGGCTCTGCCATTTTCATTACCCTTCAGAAACGAATGGCTTGGATTTCAGTCCCGGTCATTGTTCTTTCAACCGTTCCGATTGCTTTCTTTACATTGTTACAGTTCCCTCTTTTGATTGAAATGCTCATCTCTACTTATTGTTATCGCATCTTCGACAAGCCCAGAAAATAACTTATGATCAATCAGGAATGGCAGCAAATTCTATTTTGTTCGATTCAGATTGTTTGGTTGTTTGCTTGAATTAGCAAGATTATCACTTTACTAATTTTGAGAATTGAAGTATACATATGTTATTGTATATCTATTACATATTAATATCCTAATGAGTCATATACATTACTAAACAATGTTAATTGAGAATGTGAAAAGGAGTTAGTTAAGTTGGAATTAATTGAAAGAAGTTAAAAACTTTAAAGGCATAATTGAATGTTTCAATTAATCTTGAAGTAATTTTGTAATTAACATAAAAGTTATAAAAATGATATTGAGATTAGGGTTAACTCAATTATCTATAAAATAAATATGAGGCTTTTTTCACATTCTCTGTTAATGTTTGTGATCCAGTAATTAGGGTCTTTATGATTGGAGGTGAGGTCCACGTAGGTAACTATATATTAGTAAATTTAGAAGTTGTGCATGTGAGGAACACCGAAAAGAGAGTGGGACTGACTTAAAAGCCATTGCTAGAGAAGAAGGAAAAGTCTTGGAAGTTTGGTCGCAGTATGGAATATGGCACTTGCTATGTCCTTTCTACTTCCTACCCTCGTCTTTTTGCTATTATCGATCAATATATAACCTGTTCTCTACTTGAGAATGGGACTAATTGCTGGAAGTCCGTTGAGGACTCAAAACTAAATTTCTTTTCCCTTTTTCTTTTGGACAAAGAGGAGTTCAATTGAATTTAATTGTAAAGGTAAACTCAAGTTCAAACTTGACCACACACACATTTATCTATGTGTATATATTAATCAAAAAGTTAAATTAGATTGTGAATATGATTGGAATTAATTGCTAAAACTTATTCGAACTCAGCATATTCTCAATTCTTGGAGCTATTGGAGATTAAGCTCAATATGATCGCGAACAATTTGATGCTCATTATAGACTTGGCTTAGATATGTATATAGTCCCGATGTAACATGACGAAGAGAGAGACTATTAGGCATTGTCTTGTTGCAGTATATACAGTAAAGAAGAGGTTTTGAAACTTTTAAGATCCAAGTTGAAGTTTCATCAAATATAGATTATTGATTTTTACTGCTTGATGTTTATTAAAAGTTATTTAATTATAATTGTAATTAGTGATGATACATATAATTTCTTAAAAAAAATTTACAACCACTAATATTGAACTTAATATATAGCCATCTATATCGAACTTAATTCAATGATAAAGTGGACGCCTTGCGATCACTAGATGCTAAATTAAAATGCCACTTGGGTTTTTTTTTTAAAGTTTTATGTTAAATTTTCTTTGGTTATATGTTATACTAATTATTATGGTTAATGGTTAATCAGTGCTTCTCTTGGATGTACTAATTTACAAGTTATATATTGGATTTATTTCATTTTAATTGTTATTGTATAATTTGAGGGTAATTCAAAAAGTTAAATGAAACGCTTTTCATTTTGCATTTTTTGTTTTATTATCAAAATTTTTCAAATTAATCAAAATGAAAAAATTGAAATCCTAAATTGACCAAAAATTAATAACTTACATCAAGTAATAAAAAGTTTTACAAACATTAATTCTGAAGTGAGAATCCAGGTTAATGGTATATATAATCTTATTAAACAAAATTTGTCTATACCAAATATAATGAGATCGTTGAAAGAATACCATTGGATCCGATGATGCTGCTCTATATTGTATGGATTAATGACTAACATATGTTCCAAATAAGTGTATTCTCATAGTGTTAATTCATCAGATCCTTCATATGTATATATACATATTTGAAAATTGTCACGTTTTGTGATTTTTGAACAATTGTAACTTAAAATCGTAAAATATAGATGGATTCAGTTACAGAATAAAGGAGAGCACACAAAGATCAACTTGCTGCAAAAGCAATCGACTAAATACAGCAGCAGGGGGCAAAATAAAATTAGAAGAAAAAGGAAGAGGAGGTAAGGCAGTAGGCACACCACTTTGGACTTTTAATTATTTTTCATTTCGTGATGCCACAACATTGGTCCAGGATCAAAAGTGAAAGGGGAAAAGCTATATTATAGGTAAGTTGTAATCATTGGACATAATGGTATTGCCCTTTCTTAAACCTAAAACTAATTTGCAGCAAATTTTTCTTTTACATGAGCTTGACAATGGCTCAATTGAGAATGCTTTCATAGTTTAACGTGAAACGTTTATGTTCTTGCAACAAGGGAAAAGAAAAAGGTATTATTAGAAGAGGGAAAATTCTAGCAGTTTCAGGAACATTGGCATACTTTACAGCAACAAAAGTATTCAAAAGGAACAGTAATTTGGTTCAAGTTACCTCGAAGAATCTTTAATTTAATGAGAGATGCAATAGCATAATAAAAGATGGAAAGACAAAAAGAAAAAGAGAAAGAAGGAATAGGTATTAAGCAGAATCTTTCGGATCATCTCTGAGGAAATTATATACGCATCAAACAATCTTTTTTTTTTTCTTTTTCTCTCTTCTTCTTTAAACATGTACTCCAGATTCTCTTCAACATCCTATTACTTATTCTTTGCTTGTACTTTTAGTAGCAGACAAGCATGTAGGAGGGGCAAAAGAGCAATTTTCGAAGAAGAATTTTTTGCACTTTGGACAGATCTGTATTGTTCTGATGGTGGCAGATCGATGAAGCAGTTGAAACATTCCATCGGGGGTAAATTAACTGAAAACTATTTGATTAAATTTTTCATATTTCGTATCATCTGAGACGTTGATTTTCTCCATATAAATAAGTGTCGTAAGTTATCCTTCTGGGTTGCCCAATATTTGAGTTCAACCAACACATATTTGCAGTGCAAAGGCCTGGAAAATATAGCCTGTAAGCGATTGATAAAGTCATCATATACATGTGTTGCATAGGTTTTCTTTTGTGTAAGATCATGTGAAATATTGGGTTTGCTTTGGTTTATTACTACGTAGTCATAACAGAGCAATATTTAAAACGTTTTCAAGGATATTACATATCTAACTCTATTAAGTTTTCTAATTATGAACGATTTATTTTCATCATTTGACAACTATGAAGCATGCAGGTGCATGCCTTCATAGAAGGGAAAGAGGGTTCAACCAAATACAAATTATAGTTAATAGAGTTAATGCTTAACATAGTTTAAGTTTGATTTAATTTAAATGGAAATAGTTGAGAGTCAACTTTGGTTCATCTAGCAGTTTTACTCATATTTCTTCTTTTCAGTTTCTCATTGTCAATAGGCTGTTTCCCATAACAAAATGCGGCCTTCGGAAGCTGCCTATGGTGCTCCTAAGAGATCAACGAGCAATGTAGATGAGAAT
>NW_018397255.1:5987222-5990261 GCF_002168275.2 Theobroma umbraticum | reverse complement strand
AGATTTTCTTTTCCACTTATGGACCTGGCATCTTTGACAAGCCGAAGAAGCCCTGGTTTAGATCAGGTTCTACCCGCTCTTCTACACGTTGCCTTCGTTAGCTCGTCACACCTGCATCCTGTGCTACTGCTAAAGCAACAGGGTTTAATTTGGTCATATGCTCTTTTTCTCAGTCTGATGTTCTTCATATTCTTTTAAAGCATGCTTTGCTTCCTTTCCTAAAGGGACATATTTTGCTCCAGAATATATATATATATATATGCTTTGGATTCGAATTGGCTGGTAATGCAGTCATCAAATTTCGTAATGCGTGGTATATAAGTAGTCTCTAGTTTGGAAAGACTGATTCCATTTTATTAAGTCCTCCAATTTCAATCTCAAAGTCATTGATTACAATTTTCTTATAATATTCTTGCTAATTTTTCTATTTCCACTGGTCTCTGACTTCAATCTAAATCGGCATCTCTAATTTTTTTTTATTTTTGTTATTATTGTTTTTGGTACATTTGAATTAGTGGTAAGGGGAAAGAGGACATTTACATCTTAAAACTTAAATTCTCTTTAAAGAAAATGACAATCATAGGTGAAGGTAATAATCATTTTCCATCTCACAAATTTACTCTTTTTCAAAGTTTAAATTCAAGATTTTCAAGTTTTAATATATTAAATTGTCAAGCTCAATAAACTTATAATGAATCAATAAATTTTTATTAGTTTTGCTTTTCCAATCAACGTTTGCTTAAAATGTCAGCCGAATCCGTAAATGATTAATTTTTGTTAAAAAATTAAAAATTAAAAAAAGAGTAGAAAATAGAACAATTTAAGCCGCCACCCATTTCGTCTTTGGCATATATAATATTTTTTAATCTTTTAAATTCAATTACCTTATTTCATTCAATCAAGGCAAATTTAATTGTTTGTATAATCGATTTTGTTTTTATTTTTAATTGCTTCAAAATTTTCAAAAACCATTTTACAACTTGAAAAATATAGACATTACCAAGACATTGCAATCTAAAATTACAAGTCTTAATAAAGACACAAAAGATTTGTGATTAAGTTGGCATTATACGTTTCTCATGTCACTGTTTCTATCATAAATTGTTTGTATTTTTTTTAATTAATTAATAGCATAAATATATATATATTTTTTAAAAAAGTGATTTTATTTGCCACAATCGAGATGCCATTTGAAGTCTCCCACCTAATTGGTGACAGACTCTGATGGCATTGAAACCCGATTTAGAAAAAAACGTTAATACATACAAAATAGAGTTGCCACTCACAAACTAGTGGCTGTTGAAGATTTTAAATTTTAAATCAATACACCAATAATGAAAATTTTAAATTTTATAAACTAGATTATATAATTTTTATATGTCCATTTAATAATTAATTTTCATTAATAGCTGTTAATAGGACATGTGTCAACCCTTTAATCTCATTTATGGAGTTTAAAAACTTCACTGTGTATATAAGATATAATTTTTTTAATAGCTTTACAAATTTAACACTATTTTTTAAAAGAATTATTGTATGTTCTAAAAATTTAATTTAAAATTTAACACTATTTATTTATGAAAAAGTGGAGGAAAATGAAATTCATAAAGAAAAATATACGATAAGAATTTTTTTAATTTCTTTTAGTTCATAAAGGTCGAGACAATTTTTTCATCTTTTCCAAAAGCATAATAAGAATTAGAGTTCTAAGAATAATTTATCACAAGTAGTAAAGTATATTAGTCATATTTTCATGTTATTCAAATATTTCTTATTTTTAACAAGAATTTTCCTCCAACCTTTTCTATGGACCAAACATAATACTAAGAAACTTAACTTTCATTGATGATGAATTTTGATTCTAACTTAAATTTGAAAAGAAAACAAGAAAGGAATAAATATTTGAGGGATTATTTTTTTTTAAAGGGGAATTTTATTGAATCAGAAGCTAAGAATGCCATAACAAGTCTAGTACCCAAAATTGGTGGAAGACTCCTCCTGGCATAGGAAGCTAGCTTTAAGACGGGTTTTACCCTTGTACAATTTACAAAAGAGTGCTGCACAACAAAGCTTCTGGCAGCAGAGACTAAACAAGAAAGCCCCATCCAGACTGACAATGGGCAACAAAAGATCCTAAGCTAGTTACAAAACAGCCTGAACTTTGACAACTAGAAATCGTAAGTAATTAGAGAGTTAATCAGCTCCAAAATGAACACATGATCCAATTCAACCTTAACCTTTAAACAGCAAGGAGTGGCAGCCAGAATCGCAACCCCTCTCGAACCTTCAAAATAGCCATAGAGCAGAAAGAGAACGCCCTCTTTGAACATATGTTGAAGAAGTCACCCACAGATCCCTGCCCCTTGCTCACAAGGAAGAAGCTTCACGTTTCCCCCTTCAAAAGGATCCACTCCTTTTTCAGCTTTGGATCCCTTGAAGCTCCTGCACTATTTTGCAGCCTCATGAAAGCCGTCACTCTCCCTTTTTCTGAAACTAACTTTTCCTTCCTCTTGTATAAGCTGGACTCCCCTGCATAAAGAGTCTCATGCAACATTCAAATATAAGGAAAGGAAAAATCCGACCAGCCCTCCTACACTCAAAACACTGGGAGGAGAAAATCATGAACTCCAAAAGAAAGAAAGTTTTCCCTCCATATCCCCGGCGATGGACCACTCAAGAAACCAGAAAACCAAATCGACCCCATCCCTAAAAGAGAGACCAAAAACTACTCTCCCAGGGGGACCTTACTCCAACCCCGAGCTCCCTCCTCTCTAAAATCCCTGTAACGCCCTCTCCTCTCAACTCCGTCTCCTCCTTCATTCTCTTCTCATAGCTCCCAAGACCCTTTCCTGTGAAACGGCAGCCTAAGAACCCCTTCCCCCTTCCACTTAGGGAGAGCCCCCTACCCTGACCATTTCCTTCGAAGCAACAATCGAAGAAACCCTTCCCCACTTCCACGTAGGGAGAACCCTCGGCCCACTCATAACTCGCACCAAGAATCTTTGTCCTTCCTACCACCTCCTTTTTTTTTTTCCACTC
>NW_018397255.1:5985877-5987122 GCF_002168275.2 Theobroma umbraticum | reverse complement strand
GGGCTTCTTCGGCTTGTCAAAGATGCCAGGTCCATAAGTGGAAAAGAAAATCTCAACAAGGAGAGGGAATTGCAACAGGGCGAAAAGGGTAACTGGAAGACTGGCAAGCAAAATAATTGGAAATGAAGCCCACGCTATTCTTTCATGGAGAACAATGAACAGGGCAACTCCAAAGGCTATCATCATGGTTGCTATGGAGAAGAAAAGCATGGAAAGCCCAATCATCAATTTTGTAGGCACAATCTGGAGGAAATCTTCTTCCCCATATCGGGATGTCAGGATTCCTAAGAACATCAGCAAAGAAGTTGTGGAAGTGAAAAGTGACAATGCATCAGATATCATGAAAATCAAGAAGGAACTTCGATCCAAATAGAGCGGGACCCCTGCCTCATCATATCCTCCAGGCACTGTAAACACTGCTGAAAACATAATGGTGACGATTAGAGCGGTAACAACCGTGCAAGATTCAGCAGTTTTCTTGGTCCATTGCTCCCCTTGTTCTACTAATTTCTTATGATGATCCGTGAACAAAGCTCGGGGTGTTTTGAAATGGTTGTTGATCATCTCCTTGTACTTGGGTTGTACAACACTCTCCACTTCCTGCAATAAGAATAAGAAAGAATTTATGGATGAGTAATTTTTCTTTTACTTCAGTTTTAAACCTAAAGAAGCTTATGTATGTATGTATGTATGTATGTAGTCACCTTAAACCATTGAAGCTCCCTTTGCATCTGCAGAGCTGCACCTGAAACACGATCAAGCTGAGAGGAAGGAGCTAAGAATGCTGCCTGGTGTAACATGTTGTTAAAATCCTTATCCCAATGAGTTGCCATATAGTTTTTCTTTGCACCCATTTTATATATAAGGCTGAATATCTTTTCTTGGCGTTCAGCGGTTGCTACAAAAAAAATGTTCCGGTCCTTGTCATCATGGAACCAAATCACCTCAGGATAATGTTTCATGATCTCTGTGACAAACTCAACCAACCCGCGCTTAACTGCTTCAAATAGTGCTTTCTTTACCAGAGATACCAATTTGTACTCCTCTTCTATAGTTGATACCTCTCGGCAAACGCAAGTTAACAGTTCTTTGGCTTGAACATGCGTCAACTTCAACTCATATATGCTTGTGACTCCTGGGACTGATGGCAACAAGCAGAGTTAGGCTCAAGCAGATATGAAAGGTAGGTAGAGTTGTTTCTTACCAGAAAGTTTTAAGCATTTCCAGAATATTTGCGATAGTAGG
>NW_018397255.1:5985204-5985867 GCF_002168275.2 Theobroma umbraticum | reverse complement strand
CATAAACGAAACTAGATTTTCAAATTCAAGTACAAATTAGGTGATGCAGTATTCAGAAAAGTAGGGATTTGTGCTCAAATGATACAAAAAATTAATGTCAGAACAGATCTAAATAAAAGAAAAAGCAAATTTCTACTAAGAAATCTGTGACTTGTTTTATATATATACCTCGTTTAGTCATATTTTTTGGATGTGTTGGACCTTCATGAGGTTTTTCAATATCTCCTGAATTGTTGAGAGAGGCATCATGTGGATGCAAATGAATACCTGAAGCCATGAATGTATAATAATGCAGCCACAGATAAAGCTCAATTTAATGACTCTACTACAGCTCCAATTTCGAAGATAAGTTTCAAGTGACAAGTTACCAACATTTATATATCCACCATTGCCAAGTTTCAAGTTGAGTTCCACTTGGAAATGCAGATGGTTTTTGGGCCAAAATATGCAGGGCTGTGTCTTGATCTGTGTCTTCAGCAATTGCCAATTGCGGATAGCGCTGGACTAGATCCAAAGCAATATCTGTATGGCATAAAGGAAGAACAGGTAAAGGTTAAATAAGAAACAATGAACAAATGGAAAGAATATAGAGTGAGAAGAGATAGTAAAGCAATCCTCTCGTACCGTAAACTTCATCGATAATACAAGCAGTGAGAAGAAGGG
>NW_018397255.1:5984569-5985194 GCF_002168275.2 Theobroma umbraticum | reverse complement strand
TTTATTAGTTGGATCAAGCTCTTCCTTGGGAGTCTCCTTGTAAAGATACTGCACTAAATCTCTGTGCCCATAGAGAGCAGCCACAACCAGAGGGATCTGGTCATGTTCATTTGTAATGTTAAGCAACTCTCTATTCTTTTTCACCAATAACTCTGCAATCTCTGTTACTCCTCCAATGGCAGCAAAATTAAGGGCTGTTGAACCAAATTTCTGTTTAACTGCTATTTCTTGTGCAGACATGTGCCCCACCAACTCCTCAACTATCTCTACATGTCCGGCTAGGACGGCAATGTGAAGAGCTGTGTCGCCATCAGCGGAAAGGCTGCTGGACAATGCACTTGGGTGCTGGTCAAGGAATTTCTTGGTAGCTTCCAAATCACCACTATCCACAGCTTTGTACAAGGGCAGAAAACGAATGTATGCATCGTTTAAATCTGCCAGGTTTCACAATAAAATAGCTTGAAACAAACACAAGATAGCTTGTTAGGAGCAAAAACTTATTTATTAGAGGCGTCTTCAAGTTCTTTTGAAGGAGTGCCCTCCTTCAATTTCAATTGTACTTGTTCCCAAGTGTTGATGACCAAAATTTAATAAAACAGAGAGATGGAATAACCTTTATTCTCAT
>NW_018397255.1:5962762-5984559 GCF_002168275.2 Theobroma umbraticum | reverse complement strand
CGTTGATCTCTTAGGAGCACCATGGTTAGCTTCCGCGTGCCGCATTTTGTTATGGGAAACAGCCTATTGACAATGGGAAACTGAACAGAAGAAATATGAGTAAAACTGCTAGATGAACCAAAGTTGACTCTCAACTATTTCCATCGAAATTAAATCAAACTTAACTATGTTAAGCATTAACTCTATTAACTATAATTTGTATTTGGTTGAACCCTCTTTCCCTTCTATGAAGGCGTGCACCTGCATGCTTCTTAGTTGCCAAATGATGAAAATAAATCATTCATAATTAGAAAACTTAATAGACTTAGATATGTAATATCCTTGAAAACGTTTTAAATACTGCTCTGTTATGACTATGTAATGATAAACCAAAGCAAACCCAATATTTCACATGATCTTACATAAAAGAAAACCTATGCAGCACATGTACATGATGACTTTATCAATCACTTACAGCCGATATTTTCCAGGCCTTTGCACTGCAAATAAGTGTTGGTTGAACTCAGATATTGGGTAACCAAGAAGGATAATTTACGATCCATATTTATATAGAGAAAATTAAATATGAAGAAGTTAATCAAATAGTTTTTAATTAATTTACCTTCGATGGAATGTGGCAACTGTTTCATCAAATTGCCACCTCCGAAAACACTACAGATCTGTCCAAAGTGTAAAAAATTCTTGTTTGGAAATTGCTCTTTTGCCCCCCCTACATGCTTTTCTGCTACTAAAAGCATGAACAAAGAATAAGTAATGGGATGTTGAAGAGAATCTGGAGTCCAAGTTTAAAGAAGAAGAGAGAAAAAGGAAAAACGAAGATTGTTTAATGCATATATAATTTCCTCAGAGATGATCCAAAAGATTCTGCTTAATACCTATTCTTTCTTCTTTCTCTTTTTCCTTTTGTCTTGCCGTCTTTTATTATGCCATGGCATCTTTCTTTAAATTAAACATTCTTTAAGGTAACTTGAACCAAATTAGAATTCCTTTCGAATACTTTAGTTGCTGTAAAGAATGCCATATGTTCTTGAAACCGCTAGAGTTTTCCCTCTTCTAATGATACCTTTTTCCTTTCCCTTGTTGCAAGAACATATACGGTTCAGGTTAAACTATGAAAGCATTCTTAATTGAGCCATTGTCAAGCTCATGTAAAAGAAAAATTTGCCGCAAATTAGTTTTGGGTTTAAGAAAGGGTAATACCATTATGTCCAATGATTACAACTTACCGAAAATATAGCTTTTCCCCTTTCATTTTTGATACTGGACCAATGTTGTGGCATCACGAAATGAAAAATAATTAAAAGTCCAAAGTAGTGTGCCCACTGCCTTACCTCCTTTTCCTTTCTCTTCTAATCTTATTTTGGCCCCTGCTGCTGTATTTAGTCAATTGCTTTTACAGCAAGCTGATCTTGGTGTGCTCTCCTTTATTCTGCAACTGAATCTATCTATACTTTACGATTTTAAGTTACAATTGTTCAAAAATCATAAAATGTGACAATTTTTAAATATGTATATATACATATGAAGGATCTGACGATTAACAATATAAGAATACACTTACTTGGCACATATGTTATGCATCAATCCGTACAATATGGAGCTGCATCATCGGATCCAATGATATTCTTTCGACGATCTCTTCATATTTGGTATAGAAAAATTTTGTTTAATGAGATTATATATACAATTAACCTGGATTCCCATTTTAGGATTTAATGTTTGTAAAACTTTTTATTTCTTGATGAAGGTCTTAATTTTTGGTCAATTTAGGATTTCAATTTTTTTTATGTTAATTAATTTGAAAAAACAAAAAATGTACAATGAAAAGTGTTTTATTTAATTTTTTGAATTACCCTTAAATTATACAGTAACAATTAAAATGAAATAAATCCAATATATAACTTTTAAATTAGTACATCCAAGCTGATTAACAATTAACCATAATAATTAGTATACAATATAACTAATGAAAATTTAACATAAATTTAAAAAACATTCATGTAAATTGATATACCATTTTGTTTCATTTAAAGTGATAAATCCTCTATTAGCCATTGATTCATCGTTATATGTTTCATGTTATATCCAATATTAATATCCTTTTGAACATCATTAATTAAGACCATTGTAGATAGTATCAAAGACTAACATTTCAAGCATAAAGTAATTTAGTGATCTCAAGTTTAAAGATCACTTACACAACTAGCACATGAAAATTTATTTCATGATCATTTGAATGATATACTAAGTAAATTCTCCTGGAAGGTCATCCTCAATGAACTCATTCTTGTGATAAGCACTTACATTTTAATTCAAGTATCCCCATATTTCAATCTACAAAATCAATTGTCCACTTCACAAGTGATAAATATAATCATATGTCGTTCTCTCTACTTTATTAATATTTACTTTTCTTGATAAAATATTGATAAAAACTTAAGAAAAATACGTTGATGCAATAAGAATCTCATAATTATAATCTTTTATAAATTTTTTTTATCAAACATATAACATTTCATAAATTTTATTTCAGCTAATCGACATTGAAGGTTGAAGGTGTCTTACAAATGAAGAATGCTTTTTGTTAATTGTAAATGCTTAAAATAGAATATGTATCTATGTATAACCAACCAATTAGTTTGCAAGGAATACAATTACACTGTCATAAAGGAACTCCGATATTTATTTTTTGGTGATTGCTTATTGGGGAATATAACTTCTAGAGGTTTCCCAAAACTTTTGGGGTATATTTAGATCAAGACAAAAAATGAAAGGAGTTTGTAATCTTATTCTTTGGTACTAGAAGGACTTTTTCTTTTTCTTTGAATAAAGAATTTTTATCAACATAATAAAAGTTAATTCTCCCATATGTTGTAGTATTCACTCTGCTGGTTTTAGGATTTAAATTCGAAACTTCCAAGATAGATGCTCAAATTTAACCATTAAGATGTCCCATTAGAGACAACACATGAAGCATTCGAATTACATAATAAGAGATCTTTTTCTCCATCTCATAAATCTCAATTTATTTATCTCAAAACTTAATTCCAGACTTTTAATATAAAATTTTAATTAAATTTTAACAGTTGAGATATACTGCTAGTCAAGAAAGTAATTTGAACCTTAGATGCTCTTCCGCTGAACAATAAATTTGTACATCCATATACTTTTTGTTAGGTTTGTCGTTATTAGTGTATCTTCACTAAACATATATAGTTCTTAAATAAAACTAGTAATTTTTTAAATCTTACCATCAATAATTGTCCCTATTTTTACATATTTTACAATATAATCTTTATATAAGAGCAATTATCTCATAAATCTTATTTTATTTATCTCAAAATTCGAATTCAAGACTTTTAATATAAAATTTTAATTAAATTAATTTTCATGTTTGAGATATATTATAAGTCAAGAAAGTAAATTGAATCGTAGAAGCTGTTCCTCTAGAACAATAAATTAGTACCTCCATGTATTTAAAACAGTGGTTTATAGTTTTTGTTACGTTTGTCATTAGTGTATCATCACCTAACATATATAGCTCCTAAATAAAAAACCTACCCTTTTTTTTAATGATAATATTATTACTTATTAATTGTTATATAATAACTCCAGTCGTAACAAAAAAATAAAAAAATATCTTCCTTTTTAAGTTTTAATCAAAATTTCAAATAAGTTCATTAGTTTTCGAAATGAACACTCCGCCTAAAAGTTAAACACTATCAACAGATAATATGAAAAGATTAAAATACTCTTTTTTTATTAATTTAAAAAATTATTATATATATTTTAAAAAATAAGTAAATTTTTTTAAAAAAAGGGAGCACCTAATTTTTTAAAAAATTAATAAAAATTATATAATAGTAATTTTTAAAATTAATAAAAAATAAAATTATCTTTTCAATATTATCACGTTATCAAATTAATAAAAACATTAACAATTAATTAACGGCTAGACCAATGTATGTAGTGAAAGATATTTTTTGAAACGGAGTGTCATTTCAAAAACTAATAGATCTATTTTGAATTTTGATTAAAATTTAGAAGGTGGAGTATTTTACCAAAAGAAATAGAGCAAAAACACTAGCAAAAAACAATAATAAAATCATGAGATTACATTAATATTTAAAGTTTTATTTCTTAAAAATTTTAAATTACTAATAACAGGATATAGAAAATTATTGGAATCTCTTGACTTATCTAGCTTCTGTATTAATCCACAAAATATTTTAATAGAGGAAAAATATGCAAACTAATTGAAGTGTCATAGACAAGGACAAAGCCAAGATTTGAAGTCAGGGGGGCAATTCTATTTTAAGTTAAGAGAAATATTAATTCAATTATTTAGACTCCATTTAATTGATACTTTTACTATTTGTTATTTGCTTCTTTTTTTTTGAAAAATATTAAAAAAATAAAAATAAAAAAATAGAAAACAAAAGACAACTAGCAAAGGTATAAACCAAATGAAATCTTACTTACTTTTTTCATTTTGAAATAAATAGATATTTTCAAATTTTATTTTACATTATTGTGTGTTATTCTATTTTTTTTAATTATATGCATAATAAAACAAATAATCATGTAGGAAAAAAATTTTATGAAAAGAAAAACACAAAAAATAAGCTTTAACGTGAAAGTACGTATATTTGTGCATTGGAGTGTCTGACAAAAAATAGAAATGTAAAAATAAGCTTTAAAAAAATAGAAATGTGGATTCTAATTTTTCACTGTGAATAACTAATAACAAACTATTAATATAAAAAGTAATACTACGCAAACCGTGTAAAAATATAAAATACATATGCATTAAGAAAATTAAAAATTACTCAAGATTTCTTTCTTTCTTTTTTTTTTTGGATAAATGAGTATTCAAAAATTAAGTGAAAAGTTTGAGAAGTTTCTATACTGATTACAAATTTTCAGAAAGTTATGGAAGGCCAGGTAAATAGTAATATGCAAAAATAAAAAATTGGAAGTATTTTGTTGTGATTTCTAAAAGTTTAGGGCGACCAAAGTAAGGGTTAAATTCAAAAGTGAGAAAACTTAAAAGGTGAAACTGATATTTTGGCTACTCACCCTGCATTATCACGTGTAATGTGATGGAGTTTGTAATTTTTTTTTCCCTTTTTGTACCTTTTAGTTCAAATAATTCGAGTTTGCATTTAATAAGTCCACCACAAGGCTAAAATTTTGTAATTTAAAATAATACTAAAATTTTATAATTATATGAAAAGTTAACAAGTATTACTCTAGTTATTTCATTTTGTTTTGTTTCAATTTGATTTTCTCCAAGTTTAAAAAAAAATCAATTTTTTTTACTCTTTTATTAAGATTTTAAATTTTATTATACAATTGATGCTTCATGCTTTCATTAAGATAAAAATATAAGCAACTGTTTGAGGTGATAAATCAAAGTTATCACTCATATTTGAAACAGCAATAATTTTATCACAGTATTTTTTTTTAATTTGATTCAAACTGTAAAAATAATTCCATTAGAAAATAAAAAAAATCTAATTTTCTATTGATTTTTAACCAAATCTAAACGTGTAATAATGAAATTAGACACATTAAAAAATTAGTGATAAATTTGATCTATTATTTTAAGTAGAGTGATTAGAATTTAAAAATTAATAGATTACTGCCACTTTTATATTAAATTTTTAATAAAAAATTTTATGACTTATGATCGTTTCTAAGGAGTTGAATTAATTACTTTAATTTTTTTGTAAGAAAAACACTATAATTAATGTTTCATTAAAAAAAAGATTAGATAAAGATGAACAACAGTATTGCAGCTTTTTCTCATTGTCGGACAATAGGAAATCTCGCTTTATTCTGACGGCAAATATTGAAAAATAAATAAATATATGTATAAAATAATATTAGAAACGATTATTACAATAAATAATTATTGAGAAATATTGGAACTGAATTTGCAAAAATAAGCAATAATATTTGCATTGACTTTTCTTAATTTCGTGTTTTTCAAAGTCAAATAATTTGCCTGAAAGTGTTCAAGGCGATTCATTTCATCATCTACCCAAAAATTTCTGCTCCTCTCTTTCCCTTCTCTATCCCCGAAAGGACCTTTCTTCATCAGCAGCATCGTCGATCATGGACTCTCAATTTCCCGCCGGGGAGCCACCGTCGAAGCGTCAGCTACAAATCCAAGGTCCACGCCCAACCCCTCTAAAAGTCAGCAAAGACTCCCATAAAATCAAAAAACCACCTCACCCACCATCCCACGCCGCAGTTCCCGCAGCAGCAGCAGCTGCAGCAGCAGACCAACGTCGTCGCGAGCCAGTAATCATCTACGCCGTCTCACCCAAAGTCATCCACGCTGAAGAATCCGACTTCATGTCGATCGTGCAACGCTACACCGGACTTTCATCCGGTAACTTCTCCGGAGACGGCGACGTCTCCCCGGCGGCGAGGTTGGCAGCGACGGAAAAGGCGAGTCCAAGCTCGAGAGAGAAAATAGGGGACGTGGGGATGGCGGGTGAAGATGGGATGGAAGAGGGTTTGATTCGAGCACCGCCAGGGATACTTTCTCCGGCGCCGGAGACGTTGCCAGCGGTGGCGGCGGGAACGTTCTTTTCGCCCGCGGTAGCGGGGGGGACGTTCTTATCGCCGGCGTCGGAGGCGAGAATGATGTCGGCTTTGCATGACTGGAGCCCGATGTTACATGGAAGTGGGTTCCTGGGTAGCCCTTCTGCATTGCTTTCAGGGCCTTTAATATCTTCTCCAACTCTTTCTCCTGATTTTTTTGCTCAGATTTGGAACCCTTAGCCAATTATTTTCTTTCTTTTTAAAAAAAAGAGAAATTCAGAATCAAATTTTGGCATCACAAATCTGAGATTGTATTATTAGATTTAGGGGCTTCCTCAATTGTGAGGTACTAACTTCTTTTGTCAATTTGAAAGAGAGGAAGAGGTAAAAAGAACACATAGGATAGGGCAAGGGATTTTGTGTTAAAAGATTAGAGTTTGTAATTGTAGTGGCATTTGGGTTTTTAATTGTAAAATTTGCTAATTTGGAGGCACTGATGTTTTGTGGTACACCATTAATTCATGTTGTATGAATGATGTTTTTCAAGTTTAGTAATGATTTTTTGTTTTATTTATCTGTGCTTTTGATAAATTTTAGGAAGTGTAGTAATTGATGCTTTTATTGAACTGACTACTTAGGAGGTGGTTGCTCAGATCATTGTTACTTTTATACCATCCGAAAGGACATAATGGTCAGAGTCTGGGCCACCCTGCCTTCATCCTCATTGGATGATGTACCTATTTTTTTTAACCTTAATGCGACTTCTTGTAAATTGATTGAATGTTTAAAGGGGGACTATCTTATTTACTTGGTGAAGGGTGGGTGTTTTTGAGCTCCAACTGTACCAGTCCCTCCCTAAACCTTTTTTTGGGGAAAACTTCTTGGTTACTACTTGGCTTCCATAGTAAAACTTGAATAATGTAACTGTACAAAACTGAATGATTGAAAGATTTATCTTGTCTTCGTGTGCTGTTTCCATGCTTCACAGTTCAAAAAGGTTGAATTGTGATTGATATGCAAGCTCTTTAACAATGTCATGGATGGGATTTCTATTCTATATTCCCCTGCTGTGGCCATATATTTGTGAAGAAAATAATGAGACAGTAGGTGATATTTGGCAAAATAAGGAGAAATGGTTAAGGTAAAAGAAAATAAGCTAAAAATTACCTCAACAGTTAAAAATTGAGATTTTAACATAAAGATTTGGAGGTTAAACTCTTGAAATGGACCACATAAGCAGATGAACGTTTTATAAAAATGAGTTGCTTCCCGTTTTACAGTCCTAACTCAATACGTTTATACAAAAAAAGGAAGCCAGGGAGGGCAGAAAAGAAGATGGTCAGGCTGTGTCCGAGCTGGATCGAGAATAGTTAATTACAAGATCCTGTTTGACCAAAAAGTCTTCAAAATGGCAACCCTTGAAATATCTGGCTCACAAATGTTGGAGGGGGGTTTCATTCACTTTGTTCCATCCCCAAGAGTGGAATGTGGCGGTCCTGTTCTCAATTCTCGTGTTGGAAGTTTCTGCCATTTTCCACAAAAAGCCTAACACGTCCAAACACTTTCTACGACATAATATTAAATAGGATGGCAATTGCATGGAAGCAGGACACAGCCACCCAAGTAGGTGGTAAAGGGGAATGGATGCTCTCTTTTATTTTTAGAGAGGGAGAGAGAGAGAGACCAGATATGTTAGCTATTGAGTGGATGGCTTTGTGATGTAACAATAATGAATTGTACAAATTATACCTTTCTATCACCAATCAGTTGAACCAGGAGGGTGAAGAGAACCTGTAGAACATTCAAATTGAGAATATAAATTAGAGTAAAATACAGCCAACTTTTCAAGTCATAATGTTTAGTGAAAGCAGTTAACAAAGTGAAATCACCTTGAGATGATTGGCAGCTTTGGCACCAATGAGCTCTAATTGGTCATCTTTAAACCTCAGATCTCTTGCACAAATAATTGTACTGATGATATAAGCAAAGAAATAACATGCAAAATTTTTTTTTTTCTCCCTTGTGTCCTTTGCGACTGCTTACCACTAACATTGAACATTAAACTTAACATATCAAAGTCATTGAAGAATTACTGTTTAATTGAGATTGCTTCAATGTTCAAACAAGGCAAAATTCCACATATGTTGTGTACAAAAATCAGCAGTGATATTATCTTAATCTGTCAAAAGAGTGGAATGGATTCCACGCTTCATGCTTTCATTTTGGGTTTTTCAAATGTGAGCTCCAGGAAACTTCGTCTTCAAAACCTCTCATTATGCTTGCGCAATGAATTACCATCCCATACTTTCTTTTTCAATAAGGACAAGCAAAGTAGGGAGAAGCCACTACACTGATAGGTAACTGCACCAAGTGTCTTCTTCATGTCCTTGCCACTGTTGAATTCCATGTTCCACCAATCAATGTACCAACTCTCTCACCCTTTATTGCTTTCGAGATGTTACCCGGTTTGTTTAAATTGAAGACAACAACTGCATCGAAGGAAAGACAATTAGATCAAATTAACTCCAATTCTCTTTAGTTAATGCAATGGGGCCAACTTACAAATTCCAAACATAACACACTTATTAGTGATGCTATTATAATACAGATTGCAAAAGTTTAAACATACCAGGAATGTTATTTTCTTGGCACAGAGTAATGGCAGTCATGTCCATCACTGAGAGATCTTTTGAAGTCACCTCATGATAAGTTAGCGTATCAAGAAGACGGGCATTTGGATTATGCCTAGGATCATCATCAAAAACCCCATCAACATTTGTGGCTTTCAGCACAACCTCTGCATTGACTGGACCAACAAATAGAATGTCTAATTTAATTCCAAACAATAGCAATATCTTGGCAATAAGAGAACATTTATTTCCAAAACAGAAGTAGTAAAATCCCTTTTTAAATCAGTTAAGACTTATTTCAACAAATTCTACACAATGAGGGCAATTTTGTGCAAGATTCAAAGTATCTTCAAAATCTCGGAAAAGTTCCTAGTGACTTAGAATGTATAATAGGGGCCTAACGTATCAATGACCCAAACATGTTTATTCCTAGAATTATATTTCCTAAAGTGTCAATAAGCATTCTGACTAAAGAAAATGACTTACTTTCTGCACAACGAAGGGCTGCAGCAGTATCTGTGGTGAAGAATGGATTACCAGTTCCAGCTGCAAAGATGACAACCCTTCCTTTCTCCAAATGCCTCACAGCCCTTCGACGAATATACGGCTCTGCAACCTCTGACATACGAAATGCAGTCTGAACACGTGTTGGGATGCCAATACTCTCCATTGTTGCTTGAAGAAATATAGCATTCATTACAGTTGCTAACATTCTAGCAAAAAAAATTGCAGCAATAATACACATGAGAGAGAGAGAGAGAGAGAGCGCATGAGAAGATTTCCCTATGGTAGCTCAGGTCTAATTACTTTCTGCAATTATTATGACCGGTCATCCAAGGAAATATGTGCAAAACCAGAGACTTCTGAAATACAAAAACATGCAATCAAATAAATTATTTACCCAATGTAATCAGCAGATGAGCGGTCAAGCCCACTACATCCTGCCCAAGATGATCCACGGAAAATATTACCCCCACCAACCACAATTGCAACCTGCGACAAGTACCTAAAAGATTTAGACATATAAAATAAAATCAAACAGTGGAGTTTCTAATCACTTTCAGGTTTGCAAACTCATTCTGACAACCGGTCACTCTTTCCTGGTAAGTAACCTCCTCCCAAATTTTTTAATAATTTCACATGATAGTGTTTATGATGTAAGTTGCAACTCCATGTACTTTCTAGATTACTCAACTTCATTCACGACAGCGATTGATGCAATTTTTTATTGGTAGTAGGAATTGTTTATCCTGCTCAAACTTCTTTTTGAATCTCATCCAAATAAAGCAGATATTTGTCTTAGCAATCTCCAAAATGCAATGCGTGGTCTTCAACCAAAATGTAGAATCCAGGATTTCAGTACAAAATTGACAACCAATCAACAATTTAACATGGTATTACAACAAAACAATTCAACATAACTGAGAAAAGGAAAAACTTCAGCACAACAACCATATTTAAAGAAGATTATAGGAGAAACAAAACAGTCATGGAAGATATAAATGGAAGAAGGGGCTACAGACTAGCCTCAATGCCCAGGCGAGTCACTGATGCAACCTCTCTCGCAATAGCCATTGTAATCTGCATTCAACCAGAAACCTCATACTTCAATTATAATCAAGAAAAGAAATATAGTACACAAAGAAAAAAAATTACTCACATCACAACCTTTGGGTCAATATTTTGAGAGTGATCTCCTGCAAGTGCTTCTCCGCTTACTTTAAGCAAAACCCTTTGCCATTTATAAGATGGTTTGTCATTCATTTGCATTCCAAAGGGAGCCATCGATGACATGTGATTATGCCTGTTAAAAGAAGGAGGTTAACAATGCAGATAAACAAGTGCTTTCAAGAATGTTCAAAAAGTTAAAGGGGTGGGGGAAGGTTGTGGAAAGATTTTAGTAATTGTTCAATGAACCTTGAGCAGTTGCGTAAAGAAAATAGAAAGAATATCCTATATCTGCTACAAAACTTCAGTCATGTGTATGAACCAAGAATTTCAATTCAGTAACCTTGAGAATAGCAATGAGAAATTGAACTCTCAAGCATTAAAAATTATCATAGCATCCTCAATATACTGAAAAAATGATAAGGAGAAATCAAAATTCTGATTCATTAACCAAAGAAGCACCGAACAACGAAATATATGTCTCAAGTATTAATTAGGACACTTTAAATTTAACTAGGAAGGGGCTCATACACTAAAAAGATATCTTATGCACATAAGAATACCCAACCGCATAGCTCAAGAGTGAGAACTATTCACTAAGTTAAATTCCACATCTCTCACATGCCTTTTCACTGCTAACATGAGCACAAAGATGTAAGACACAAATATAGAGTGAATGATTTTAACATACAACAGGGATTGTTTTGGGCATCCAACTGATACATTACTCCAATTACTATTTTATCGCACCTGAAAGAAAAATTTCATCACTTGGATTTGGAATAAAAATGACAACGGACTCATCTTGTGCACAAGTAGAGTCCACCATAATTGTTAGTTTCACTTGCAAAGATAATTTTATATCACTTTTGCAATAGTCATAGTACCTTCAACTTTTTTGTAGAAACTCCGCCACTGAAAAAGGATTTTAACAAAATAACAGATATTGTCTAAATAGCAAATCGATTTCCACAGTACATAAAATGGTTTCCACTTTCAAGTGCTAATGCTATCCAATGTAGAAGTGCAAAGATCTTGAAATTTTTCTTTTTCCCCAGAAGTCATGCCCACTTGCTATCAAAATAATAATGCAATTACCAACATCGCATCGAACATCACTACAAATCTCAGTAAAAACCCACACTAAGCATCAAAATTCAAAGCCCAGGACAAACTAAAAGACATACTAAAAGGAAATCAAACCACCGTACCGAAGAAACATACCTCAAGTTCATGGGGTCTGGGGAGGAACCCATGTCAGATGAAGCCGAATAGTTGATAAACAATCGTCTAAATGAGCTCCGCTGACTCATAATTAAGCTACATTTATGATGGGTTTTTACAGGAGAAGGACCCAAAAATAGCAACGATGATGATGAAGAAGAAGATGAAGATGAAGACGAAGACTTTCGACTGAAAGAGATGATGGGTAGAGAAGAAGTAGAGACTGCCATGGAAAAAATTGGGAATTTGATTGCTCTAAACGGCAACTGTAATGTGTTCTTCAAATTGCTGCCGCCAAAAAGATAAGCTTTGGGCTATGCTCTGTTTCCCCTCGAGATAGCATAGAGTGGAGTTATGATATTTATTTTTCTTATTTTTATTGAGAAAATAGACGTTTTTTATGATAAAATATCTCATGAAGCGGATCCATGGAGTAATAGCCAAACTGAATAAAAATGTATTTTCATGTATTTAATGTATTTTGTTTCTTTATGCATTTATTTATGAGTTCATAAAATTTATAATTTTGTTGAGCTTGTTATTTTTTATTAGTATATTACTTCCATATATATATTTATTATTTCTTTTATATTAGTAAATATAATAAAATGTTTTTTTTATGAAAAAAATAAGATAACGGAATAGTTTTTAAGTTGGCTTCAAAATTAAATCTGCAACTGAGTTGACTTATGTGATTCTTTTAAATTAAAAGTATTAAGGTTGAGGTATTACCTTGTACTACTCTAATAAAGCATGTTGGAAGTAAAATGAAAGGCCTATACGATATCAACCCTCTAGCATATAATTTTGATGAAGATCCCTTCACTATTGTAATGGATGACAAATTCATAACATGTAGATTACTTTTTAAAGAAAAAATCTTGGGTAAATTTTTTGAAATATAAGAATTTAGTTAGCAATTGTAATCAATTTTTCTAATTTTTTTCAAAAAAATTATTTTATTATTTTGATAATTAATAACAGATTTCTTAACTCTAACAACAAACATGGCAAGTTCTCACACAGACAATGATAACAAAATATGCAGGAAATTTCTTTTATAAACAGTTCCGACAAGAAGAAAACTTATCAAATACCAAAATGCAAAATAGAGCAAATAACAAGTTTTGAAGTTGAAACTTTCATTTGAAGTAAGAAAAATATTGAAAGTTTACATTCAAATCCATTGTCAAAATACAAAAAGCTTAGATAGAAACAAAGAATTACTAAATCCTAATTTTATATGAAATGCTGAACTTCTTCAATTGTAATTTCTCTTGAAAGACATCAGAACAGGATATATGTTCTCAAAAGCTTGAAAAATTATCTCTCTCTTTTGAGCTCCTACAATAATGATATTTCCCGAAGGAAAAAATAAGAATACTAACTTTAAGTGTTTTGACTCTATATATTAATCCTGGAAATAACTCTGGCTCATATATTGCCAACTTCCCATGAAAAGCTGCAAGCCGCACAAGACTGATAGGGAACTTCATATCGCAAGAAGCAACAATGTTCTGAATCTTGAAATCCTTGAACTGAATATCAAAACCAATTTTCTGAATGATTCGAGCGAACTTGCGAGCACCCAGTAGGGATTGTTGCTCGGTTTTGGCTCCAGTGCAAACAATCTTTCCGGATGAAAACATGAGTGCGGTGGTCCTGGGTTCTTTGATCCTCACTATCACAGCAGCAAATCTTTTGGGGTTGTATTCGGAATTTCGTGCATGAAGCGCAATGGCCTCGAGGTTCAACGTGCAACCCAAGTGCACATGGAAACCACATTTTGAACGGTAGGGACGACGGGAGACCCGAGACGGTGAGAACTGGAGGGCGCCAAAACTTGATTACTGATCGCTAACTCTGAATCTGCCATGTTGGTAAGACTGACAGTACTCTCGTTGGATTGGTTTGAAGGCAAGATTGAAGGGTTTCTTTCTCTCGAGAATGGGGAGGAACTAAATAGTTAAAGCAGGAGCATAGAGGGCATGAATCTGTTGTCAAGAAGAGACAAGAAAATATAGAAGAGATGGCTTAATTAGAACTCGGGGACTTTGTAACTTTACTTTGTAAATCATAATCATGATAGTACAAGGTATATGAGTCACTGTAGGAAAGGAAAATTTTAAATTACGTTTGCTCCAATTTTTTTCTATTGATTTAAGTAAATTTTGAATTTTTATGAAAAATATATGCACAATACCTAAAAAACTCCTAAATTATTTAAAAATTTTAAATAAATCTTTTTTTTACATTTAATCAAATCTTCATATTTTTATTTTAAGCCAAATAAACTCTATAATTAATGAAATACCCCTTATCATTTTATATTATTTGTTTTTTATGTATTTATTTATAAGTTAACAAAATTTATAATTTTTTTGAGCTTGTTATTTTTATTAGTATATTACTTGCATATGTATATATATATATATTATTTCTTTCATATTAGTAAATATACGACAATGCCTTTTTTATGTAAAAAATAAGATAAGCGAATAGTTTTTAAGTTCTCTTCAAAATTAGATGTCCAAATCTACAACTGAGTTGAGCAATGTGATTCTTTTAAATTAAAACTATTAAGGTTGAGGTATTACCGTGTACTACTCTAATAAAGCTTTTGTTATTGGAAGTGAAATGAGAAACCTATAAGATATCAACCTCTAGCATATAATTTTGATGAAGATTCCTTCCCTATTGTAATGGATGACGAATTCATAAAATGTAAATTACTTTAAAAATAAATCTTGGGTAAATTTTCTGGAATATAAGAATTTCATTAGCAATTGTAATCAATTTTTCTAAATTTTATTATTATTTTAATAATTAATAACAAATTTCTTAAGTCTAACCGTAATCATGACAAGTTTATGTTTAGTTTCCAAAAACTCAAACTTAATAAGACTTATGAAATAAAAAAAGAAATTCTAAACCAACCAAAACCTTTTGCACAAACAATAATAACAAGATATACAGAAAATTTCTTTTATAAGCAATTACGACAAGAAGAAAACTTATCAAACACCAAAGATGCAAAATAGAGCAAATTACAAGTTTTGAAATTGAAACTTTCATTAGAAGAAAGAAAATTGTTGAAAGTTTACATTCAAACACCAAATGATAGATATTTAACCCATTGTCAAAATACAAAAATTTAGAAAGAAACAAAGAATTACTAAACCCTAATTCTATATTAAATGCTGAACTTCTTCACTTGTAATCTCTCTTGAAAGACATCAAAACAGGGTATATGTTCTCGAAAGCTTGGAAAATTAGATCTCTCTTTTGAGCTCCAGCAATAACAATATTTCCCGAAGGAAAAACCAGGATGGCAACTTTAGGTGATTTCATTCGATATATTAATCCCGGAAATAACTCTGGCTCGTATATTGCAAACTTCCCATGAAAAGCTGCAAGCCGCACAAGACTGATAGGGAACTTCATATCACAAGAAGCAACAATGTTCTGAATCTTGAAATCCTTGAACTGAGCATCAAAACCAAGTTTTTGAATGATTCGAGCGAACTTGCGAGCGGCCAGTAGGGATAGCTGCTCGGTTTTGGCTCCAGTGCAAACAATCTTTCCAGATGAAAATATGAGTGCGGTGGTCTTGGGTTCTTTGATCCTCATTATCACAGCAGCAAATCTTTTGGGGTTGTATTCGGAATTTCGTGCATGAAGCACAATGAACTTGAGGTCCAGCTTGCAACCCAAGTTCACAGTGGAAACCACGTTCTGAAGGGTAGGGAAGACGGGAGACGCGAGAGGGTGACTACTGGAAGGCTCCAAAACTTGGTTACTGATCCCTAACTCTGAATCTGCCATGTTGGTAAGACTGACAGCACTCTTGTTGGATTGGTTTGAAGGCAAGATTGAAGGGTTTCTTTCTCTCGAGAATGGGAACTAAATAGTTGAAGCAGGAGCAGAGAGGCACTAAATCTGTTGTCCAGAAGAGAAAAGAAAATATGTAAGAGATGGCTGAGAGGTCGGTGACTTTATAGCTTTATTTTGTAAACCATAATCATCACGGTACAAGATATATGAGTCACTGTAGGAAAGGGCAATCATGTTATTTAAATTTCAAGTTTCCTCAAAATTTTTTTCTATTGATTTAAATTAGGAATCTTTTTATAAAAAAATATATCACTGAAGTCAACGTTTATTGACTACTCCCAAATAAATAAAATGGTTAATATTATCAATAAATAAATAAAAGGGTAATTTTCCTTTTAGAATAAAAATTCAGAAATCTTCTGCCACAGGGACTTGGATTTCCATAGGCTCCAGTGTTTAACCATCTCCTATCTTTTACATATATATATATATATATAAACCTCTCCCTATTAGTATGAAACATAAAACAGCTCTACATATTCTTTCTTAGCAAATTCTGAGAAGAAAGAAAGAAAGAAAACCCTGAAATTTTTAGTTCAAGACTAATTCACAGAGAGTCATTGGTCTGACGACGGTAGACACAGGGCTATATCAATTGTTTAATCTATTTCTATTCTCATGCAACAAACAGTACTTCTACAGTAGTCTCATATGCAAATTCTGGGAAGAAGGAAAACCCTGGAATCGTGCATTCAAGATCAATTCAAACTTTCAAAGAAACGTACTCATTGATGTCAAGATGGCAGATACAGGATTATCAGAAAGTAACCAAGTTTCTGATCCTTCCGGGCGCCCAACCCCTATGCTTCAGAATGTAGTTTCAACTGTGAACCTGAACTGCACCCTGGATCTTAAGGCCATTGCCCTTCATGCTCGCAACGCAGAATACAACCCCAGAAGGTTTGCTGCCGTGGTAATGAGGATCAAGGAACCTAAAACCACTGCACTTATATTTTCCTCTGGAAAGATTGTTTGCACTGGTGCCAAAACCGTGCAACAATCCCAGTTGGCTGCCAGGAAGTATGCTCGAATCGTTGAAAAGCTTGGATTTCATGTTAATTTCAAGGATTTCAAGATTCAGAATCTGGTTGCTTCTTGTAACGTTTTGGTCCCTATCAGTTTAACACGTCTTGCTTGTCATCATTATGAGTATGCAACATATGAACCAGAGTTGTTTCCAGGATTAATTTATCGGATGAGACAACCCAAAATCACAGTATTAATTTTTCCATCTGGAAAGCTTGTTATTACTGGAGCAAAGGAGAGGGTTGAAATAGATACAGCTTTTGAGAATATATATCCTGTTCTCATGTCTTTCAGGATAGACAAGAAAGACAAGTAATTTCGTGGAAGAGCAGCCAGACCAGTTTTCCTCCGAAATTAATTGTTGTAATAGTCCTGACGTTGATTAACTGGTTTAGATTTTCTTTTAATTGTAAATCCTCAAGGAGAGGTGTTTTCATCTCAACTAGTAAAATTTCATCTCAACTAGTAAAATATATAAATCTTTTTATCCCTCGTTAAGTATAAACAAGTTGTTAGCTATTTAAATGCTCAGAAAAATGTAGAAGGAGGCCCAATTTGAAATATTTCTTTCGAAACGATCAAATAGACATACCTACATTACATATATCCTGATGACACAACGTCCACATGCATGTACTAGTACTAACAAATTAAACAAGATGAAATTTAAATTAGAGGCTGGTCAAGAAAACATGAAAGAGAGCAGCATGTACCATTAGTAATTCCATTTCTTCCTTGTATCGCTATGTACTTTAGGTATTATTCACAGAAAACTGTAGGACTATGAAAATTTGTGAGCTGCCTAAATGAGAAGTGCTCTAACATAAGCCCCGATGACATGGTCCAAATGTCGAACAATGATGGGATGACAAACCATGTCAAAAGAAACCACCTCTACTGAAATTCAAGCGGGGTCAAGGGTTGAGTATCAACAACCTGACTTGGGAACATTTACATCTGGAAAAAAGATATTGTTTCTTTGATGACTGCTGCTGACTGACTGAGCTTGCACACTGCATAATCCCAGAGAGATGCAAGTTCGCTAGAAAGTAGATGGCGTCAAGAACTCATAGAAATAGACTATGAAAAATCCCGAACCAAACTCCTACAGCCTAACAGGAAATCCATAGTTGTGGAATGTCCTGATTGTTCCATTCCACCCACCTGCAACAATCACGAGCCCCCATGTATCTGATAGGGTTGTGCGATTGTTGGCACGACTGTGACAGAGCTGCTGCTGGTCATACGTACAATACTCATCTTCCAAAACTTCTGCATCACACAAAGGAAGCTTTTCTTCAGGCCACGTGGCAGAAACCTTGCAGGACCCATCAATGGAGAACCAGTTACCAAGAGAGAATCGTTCTGAATCTCTGATCCAGGAAGCACCCTCTATTTGACCCTCTGTCGATGACCGAGCCCGGCAATCATTAATATGTACGTGCCTCTGATCTGCAACCTGGCCTAACCAAGGTAATGCAACAGACACATCTTCACAGAAGAAGTACTCGCAAGAACGAACAGATTTTGTATGTTTCGATGTTTGGAGGCAAAAGCCATTGTAGTTCCAGACATAAACATGACAGTCTTCTCCAACTGAGATTATATGTTTCCCTGTTGAAGTAAATGATGCCGACATCTGACTTCCTGATTTTGGCAGTCCTGCAGTATTCAAGGAAAATATTAATTTATGAAAATTGTGACATAAGGATCAATAGGGGATAATTATCTAAGTATTGACAACACATGCACAAATGGCAAAGCTATAGTTTAACCTTCAAGCTTAGTGCATAGATCATGATAATATTAAATATTCAAGGCTTGTCTAATACTGCTTTATATATTCAATGGATGCGTTATAAGGAATGCCACCAAAAGATTATATATTCATTGGATGTGTAATAAGGTATGCCAAGAATTAAAGCTTATGCAGGGAAAGGTATATGTACAAAAAGATCAAAGCTAGTACAGCTGTGAAGGTTGATAGGAAGTGAGATCAATTCAGATCTCTCTCTCTTCTGCATCTCTCAAATTTAGTCTTGCAATATTCTAGTAAAATGCAATGTACCTGTGACTGGGACACATGTACTTGAAGACATGGTGCATTATCAGTAAATATTCATATGGATCAGCTTTTCACTCTAAATATATTAAAGGCAGTCCAAGAAAGATCTAGTGTTTCTCTCTTCATAAATTAGACTGTGAGAGGTAAAATTTAGTCTACTAAACAAGTACACTGTAGCTCAACATGAAAACAGAGCAAGAAGCAGCTGAAGGACCGGCCTAACATGTGAAGATCAACACCATTCAAATGTGGGACCATGGGTAATGATGTAAGGTGCATCCATTTTCCCAAGCAGAAGTATAAAGAATGAATATAAGGTGGTTATAAGATATTACTAATTTAGTTCAATTGCAAGTTAGGTTATCACTACATGATTTTGCCTTAATTGTATCTCCCAATCCTAAGGAGTTACATTATACTGAGTCCTTACCTTTAAATTTACGAACGATATCTACCCCATCGAATATTCGGACCTTGGAATCTTCAGAAGTTATCATAACTTTGTGTGGTTCATCCTGGGAGAACTGCAAGTTGGAATGAAACTAATTATTAATGAATGAAAAATATTAGCATAAGCAACAGACATACAGAACGAATAGCTTCAGTTTAAAACCTGAATACTTGTGATTTTGTTGCCAGAGGTCTTTTTCCTGCCATGAATATGCATCTCGGCCTCCAAATTAACATGGCTGCCTATATCACCAAAAAAAGAACACTCAGGTAGAATGAAAGGATATTTAGGTGCTGTGCCAAAAAAACAAAAGGAACAATTGTACAACTAAAATTGAATAGTACAATAGAACTCTTAACATGCAAAAGGTGATACCTGATGCTTCATAAAAGTGGCAAGTGCCTGTGATGGAACCAACGACAAATTCCTGCCAGAACAAAAGGACATGAACTGATTACCATCGCTAAGTTGTGAAATCCAAAACAATGTTTTTAGCAAAGAATATTAATTCAAGTATTCAGAACCACACCTTCCCATCTGGCCGGAAACATATAGCAGTTATAATGTCCCGCACATCCACCCAGTCAACAACTCGCTTCTCAGACACTCCCCAGATCCTAACTTTTCCATCTATAGAACCACTGATGAAGTAATTGTCATCAATGGGATTGAACTGTATGCATGTTACTGTTTCCATCAAAACAATAAGCACGATCAGAAATTTAGACTGTGGCATTATGTATTTGAGAGAAGAAAAGAAATCAATAAGTAGAAGGAACTATAATATAAATAAAATCACAGAACAGGGGATGATAGGATTAACTCCTGTCATAGTTACCATAGTTATTATGATGGAAAACATTAAGACATTGATCGCAGCCAACTTGCCATAGTCGAACAGTTTTATCTATGGAAGAAGAAACAAGCAACTGCAACCAAAAATTTGATTCAGTATAACAAAAACTAAAACAAAGGTCTAAAGCGGAATGAATTAAAATAAGATAGACTGCTAGGTTTCTGCAGGATTGACTCACATTTGTAGTGGACCATGCAAGATCTAAAACATCGCTTGTATGGCCATGAAACTCTTGCATTGGTGACTCCTCAATCTGAAAAATCTTATTCGGAATAATAAGCGGTGAGTGGATTGACTTTTTTCTTCCAAATCCTGACTTTCCTTTGTCTACCTTTCTATCCAAATTGCCCTCAGCCATGAAAGGTTTACTAGAGGCATCCGTTGATGTGACACGCCATATACGTACTACCCCATCTTCACCACCGCTTGCCAAATACTGACCATCTAGGCTAAACTTCATTGTCCAGATGAAGCCCTTGTGAGCTTGAATTTCTTGTCGCATGTAAAGTCCTGTAAACTCCATGTATTTTTTCTTGTTGGGCAGAACAGTCATTCTGTTTGTTTTATGTTCTTTGAGACTTGATTTTGATACCTTAGATGCACGTCTACTTACTCCTCCTTTCCTCATGCTCATGAAGTGTTTCCACCATTTCTTGAATTTCTTCCTATCAACTTTAGCATTTTCACAGGCATCCCATTGTGCTTGGCCTTCCTTTTGTTCACATCCTTTAGTAGAAAAAAACATCTTATTCTCACTCTCCAGAGCCATGTTCTGTTCTTGATCAGATTCATCAACCACCAAATTGGTTTGACAAGTCATTTCCCTATCACAGCAAGCCAAACTCCCTTCTCCAATGTTAATAGAAGAAAATGAAGAACATGGGACAGCACCATTGCAGTCTGTGATTCTCTCCAAGTCCTTTATCTTTGATGACTTCGCAAACTCAACCAGATCCATTCCAAGCAGAAAACATTCACGTCTTTCCTTCACACTTCGTGGCTCATTTATCCAAATTTCATAGTCTGATTTCCCACCCTCCAATTCTTTTGCTACAACTGGCTCTTCAACCGACAAGCAATCCAGTGAATCAAAGAACACATCATTTTCTCCCTCATCAGAGCTCAGCATGTCTTGTACTTAAGACCAGTATTCCACATCAAAACAAACTCTCCTGATACTTCCTCTATGCAACCCAAGAAACTTCTTAGAAAGCCTTTAATAGCTTTCAAAGCCCCAATTCACGGACCGAGTTTTACTCTCTTGATTATGTAAATAAGGGGATTGGAACCAAGTAATTCAACAAAATATACAGTTCCAAAACACGGACACATACGAGGAACCAACTTCTAATCCAGCAGACCACCAATAGCAACTCTTCTTAGCATGTTATAAAACTTCAATATTTATGGATCCCAATACAAAATTAA
>NW_018397255.1:5918410-5962662 GCF_002168275.2 Theobroma umbraticum | reverse complement strand
CACTAAGGGTAATACATATATATATATATATATGTCCCTTGACTGGAAAAAGTAGAAAATGCCATGAACAATAGAAAAAGGATTTAGTTCTGTTTTTCTTGTCTTGGTTTTTTTTTTTTAATAAGCTGAGGAGGTTCACTTCGAAATTGAGAGAAGATAAACTAACATGGGATGGCAGTCTTTGGTGGATAAACATGATTATGCATTTGGAATATTGATTCAAAAGGAAACCAAAAACTATTTGTTTCACTTATATTCTTAGATTTTGCATTCAGTGTTCATATATCAGAAACTTACTATTGACAAGTCTATCCACATTTTTTTCACTTTTTGCAAAGGTTAACACACATGTCTTCTTTTTGGCAAATAATAGTAGCTCATGGATAATCTGGTTTGAGCTCTAGACTACAGAGGAGAAGGCCGAATACTTACAATGGCATTGTTCATAATATCATACGATTTTGAAAGTGATTATACTTTATATATGTATTCGGTTATATATTTATTTAAAAAATAAAAAATTATGTATCGATTATTGAATTAAATATTCTGATGTTATATTTGATTATTTAAATTATGCCTTTTTAGATCATTTAGCACTATTTATACTAGAGTTTGTTAGTTGATTTTTTTTTATTGAAGTTGTTAATTAATTTCTAAAACCAAATTGCAATGTTTTTCCTATACAGGCTAGATGCTTGGATATGAACACATGAGAATATAGCTTTGAATTCCCTTGATAGAAAATAAAATGACAGAAACCATGAATGGCAAACCCTACCTGGCAAGCATCTGTTGTTTCTGACAAACCAAATTATAATCCGCACGGCTACTTATTTGGATTGGGGGCGTGCGAGTGGTGTGATCTAACCCTCGACACTGGTGTAAAATTTTTTTATGGCCACTGTACTAAAATGATCTGGCTAAGCTGGTTTTTTTTCCCTCTATTCTATTATTAATCAATAGTATATTCATAGTGGATTATCAGCAAGTTGCAACAAACAGGATCTATAGTGACAATGAATACAAAAAGTAGAACAAAGAGGAAAAGCCATCCACATCTGATTGGTTATTTGTTTATTTCAGATCGAGAATGATTGACAACCAACTTGTTCATTCTATCTCTATCGCATTCGCTCCACCCTGTTTAAGCTTGCGTGTTTCCTTTTTAATAAAGAGGAAAGACCAGGCTGTTCCTGCCTATCTATGATTCAGCTTTGTAAAGCCTAATTTTATCTATTGAATCAGGACGCATGCCAACTCTCACTCCACACACTGAGGATTGGCCTTTTTCTGGTACAGCAAGATTAACAACGTCCACATTTTGGAAATATTGAACTGTGGGAATATCTATCTTCTTATACTTCCAATTGGCTATAAATCCTTTCAAAAATCTTATGTAACTGTGTTTTCAATCAATTAGAAATGCTAAGAAGAAGTAAAAACTATTAATAGCAGCAGATATAACAAAAGCACAAAGCATTGCAACTTAATTATAACTGTTTATACATTATCACTATATATAATATTTAACATTTTTAGGGTCACCTCCAGCTTAGTGCCGGGAAACTTGGAAAGAAAATGACGATTTCCAAGCTCTAAAGCTGATTCTATCTTTATTCTATTATGCACTCTTTCCTCTAGCTATTGAAGCAATCATTTTCCGGCTATAGTAGGAAGATCACTTCTCACTCAAAATAATAATAATATATATGCAGGGAGGCTCTTATTCTTCCACACCCTTTCAAAATTTTTTTTAAAAAAAAGGTAAAAACAGATATATTCCCCTAAAATCATATGGCTTGACAAACGCCAACCAAATATAAAGACAACCCAAAGTTTTCAAATTTCTCACCAATGGGTGACAAACAAGAAAATCGAAAAGGAAAGCTGTCATTTTGGCTGCACAGTCTTTTTCAACAAAAGAACAAGGGCTCTGTCCTCCATGAATACATTAGGCAACAGCCTCATCTTTCAATTATTTTTGGTGTTGGCATTTCAAATTAATGGTGCCTAGATGATTTATTTCCTTCTTTCACATATCACATCTTCCCAATTGCTTCTTAGTACAGTACTCCACTTAACTCCTTGCTAATTAGTGGACCTGTCAAACTGTTATTCATAATAATTTCTTGAAAGTTTTAACATCTTTGGTTTGTCCTTAGTTGCTTTGGTCAATTCTCATTTCTTTCCTTGGTTTCTCTTTGTCCAAGCAAACAAATCCATGAAAGAGAAATCATAACTTTCACAGTCCTAAATGATAGGATATGTGTACTATCCTGTGGCAGAATGTTCTTAACAGTAAAAAAAAGAACAGAAACACAAGTTAATTTCCATGAAATGAATGATGGAAAGGTCTACAGCTATGAGTGAGCTACTTTGTTTTCCTATCCATAATAACAAATAATCAGTGCATAACTAAGTTCTTAATGGATATTCCAATAGATAGAACTTGAGAGATTTTATGGAAGTCTCTAGTTCTTATTGAAGAACAGAAAAGATTTATATATGGGAGAAAAAAGCTGAGCAAATCAGATAGAAAGAAGTAAAGAACTAACCTCAAACAACAATGGTCTGAGTTCCCAAAGTGCAAAGGTGACCTTACAATGAACAGAGAATCCCCACTGTAAAAGTGCTAAACGTAGATATGTGGAGGGAAGAAGGAGAGTCAAATGCATTTGGTGAGTTTGCCAATCAAATTCTACTGTGATATATATATATATATATATATATATATATATATATATATATGTATGTATGGAACTTATGAAGGCATATAGCCCAATTATAGCCACCTAAGCTTTGATTAGCCCCTAGTTGTTAGGGGCATATCTCCACTCAATCTTCTCTCGATTTCCTCTCATTTAATGCCAAAAGGTGCATTTTGATTTTTATAATCCCGATTATTTAATATCAATTAGTACATAATTAAACAACTCATATGACATATTGCAATCAAGCCCCCCGGCCAGCTGCCAAAATAGTGTTGTTAACAGTTTCCTTTTCAGTTTGTTGTCTTGTATGTTCGTGAAACATTGAAGTTGCTTCCATTTTGATTAAGATAGTAGACATCTGGATTATGCCAAATACTCATGTCTTTTCTTCTTTTTCCTTCTTATTGGGAAGCATCTTGGAGTCTATTAGGGTTGTTTAAGATAGTAGACATTGAACTTAGTGCTTTTGGATCTAAAAGCTGGGGAAACATCTGAGGTAGTCTTTGTTAACATGTATTTTGCAGGGTACCCTTTAAAGTTTCTATGAGAAATCACCACATTTACAATTAACTCTGCATTTGAATATGAAATAACATTTGTCCTTAGTATATTTGTAGTATTTGTCTAAATAATACGCCACTTCTTTCTTTAAATAATTTATGACAAAGTTTGGTTGCGTCGGAAAAGGTTCAATTAGTTTAAGCACTAATTTTCAATAAAAATATACAAAAATTGGTTTCTTTTGTTTTGCTTTTTAATAATTTGGTATTGCATGTGTACAGAAAATCTACCTGAATACTTGAAAAAGGGCTTGAGAGAGCAATCTTTGCCATATAAGCATATCAAATCCCCTTAGTTGTTGAGGACATATCTCCACAAAATCTTCTATAATTGATGATTTGGTATCCCTTGCTAAGCAAAAGGTGTATTTTGTTTCTATTATGGTATCCCTTGCTAAGCCAAAGGTGTATTTTGTTTCTATTATGGTATCCCTTGTTTGCAAAATTTACTCATGGTAGAGGTGTCTATGAACCAAGCTACCAATCCTAATTCGTGACCTCAGCCCAACTCAAGTCAAGTTAATTTGAACATGATTTATCAAGTTCAAAAACGACTCAACTCCATCTGATATATATATATATATATATAAAATAATTATTCTTATTTAATTTTTCTTTTAAAATATAAAAATGATTTTGAAATGTTTTAATAATAAATTAAATTAATTAAAATGGACGGGTCAGGCCATATTTCCAATAAGAGTAGTACTTTAAAAGCACCAAAAGCATACTCGAAATTAAAGCTTAATTCAGTTAATTATATAAATTCTCAATTTTTTTTTAAAAAAATGATATCATATATGTTTTTGGGCTTAATTTAGTATAATAACATAGAGTATGTATGTATGTATGTATGTATGTATATGTAGCTCTTTACATGATAAGTTCTACTTGTTAATTAACTTGAATACTTCATTCTGATCTAAAAACAATAAACCATGGCATTGCTAATATCATTTTCTTAAGCATATGTTTTTCTACTATGAAATCACATAATTCCCATAAATCCTGGCATCATTTCATGGTCGTAGCGCTTATCTTCTCTAGCTGCTCTATCTGTCACAGTCTCATCTAGATTTAGGTAAAGCTTTTGTATATTATTGTTGAATCAATCACTTTTTCATTGTTCGTTTGATGATTTTGGTCACTTTGTTCTTCTAAGGAGAGAAGATACAAGGAGCTTTTGAAATTAAAGGGCTAAGCAGCAAAGCACGAGCACAAGGGGACACCAATGCAATTTCGAGCATATATGAATTATACTGTAACAGTCAAGAACGGATTTCTCACTGGCTAACCAAATCTAGGGACTATGCAGCAGGAGCAGCAGCGTTTTAATATTTGATCAACATTGAGAAGTTGACCCCACCCCACATGCTCAAGGGCTTCTTCAGCTGACTTCCTTAAAATTAACCTGAGCACATTCTCCCAAGTCCCAACCATTTACTTGCATGCCTATGAGCTTATCTTATCCTTTTCAACTTTCAAGGTCCCTTCCTCTGATTTTCCTTTGAATCATTTTCTTTGTATTTGCTTCGCTGGCATTTAGTCTCTTGGTGGGAGCATGTCACTGGTCCAATATTTAATTAAAAACAATTAATTCTGATTACTACATATGATTAGGTCAGAAGGAGACCGCCCTCGAGATACGAATATCCTGGATTAGTTAACTAATTATATAGATAGGTAATTAAAGCCAATATCGGTAGGAGCATGTGATGATATATTTAGCCTACCTACTTAATGATTTTTCTTTTAACATTGCATAACTGCACTATCATATCTTCATTGTTTTTAACTTATTAGATTATCCTCATATTTTGTCAGAGATATTCAGATCAAATTACTATGCAAAGCCTTTAATACTACAACATTATACAACTCTAACTAAGTTTTCCTAATGGTTGCGTTGATGCAAAAAGAAAAGAAACCTATTCAATGAATATTAGGATGACCAAGACATATTATCATTTCAAAATGAGTAATGTTATTTTGTTCGATTTTTGAGTGTTTATCAATTCATAGATAATATCATGTAATAAATAATAATTTTATGAATACTTATTATTTAAAGATAGTCAGACAACTGTAGACCCTTCAGCATTAACTATGTTCTTACCCAACTAGAGAATTGTGGTCAAGAGATTACAAGTTCTCATGGCCCCAACTTCACTGAGATGCTGACTTTTTAGTGGCGACCTAATTCCCAGCTAACTTCGGCTTGATTGGTTGCCTTTTCAAACATATGCCCAAATACGAAAAAGAAGGGTACAATATGTACTATAAATTACCAAAAAGCAAAAGAAAATGGAAGAGAAAATGAACGGCAGCAGAAGCATGAAAGAGATCATTGTGTTATCCAACAAAACATGGTGTTTCCCTTTGTTCGAGGGATTTTCTTAGCTTAAACACACATCCAAGGAATGCAAATTATGTGGCCTAAATTTACATTTTGAACATGCCGGAATGGGTATACAGTTGTACAGGAAAAGTAATATGATGCCGATGTAGACGTGTCGTGCCGCCAGTGGTTGCAGGCCCTGTCCCTACAGAAAAGGATACAATGCCAACTTCCAAACTTTGCAACCTTGGTATTAAAATGTTCATGGAGTTGGCATGGAACACGTTGCTTCTCATTTCTTTTTTTCTCTCATGGGCATGATTGCTAAAAGGACGTGTCAAAAATTTTAAATGTACTTCTGAATCATTCTTTTCTTTTTGAAGTTAAGCAGAGGCTTTTGAAAGTTAATGATTGACTGGAAAGTGCTTTTCACATGGAGGTCCAGCTGAATTCAAACAAAATCCTCCTCCATTTCCATGCAAATGCAGCTCATAGGGAATATGTGCACCACTGAAAGTGAGGTCGGGGTCAGCTCTTCAGTCAGAACATGCAAGTTTCAGCATAGTGCTAGAGAGAAATATTTGTTTTGATGCAGGAGATTGGGGCCATGTAAGATTGCATGGACATTCAAAATCTTGTGAAAGGACCCCATAAAGCCGAATTCTAAGCTGCATGCGCTTTGCATTAGGTTCTCTGATTTTCTTTTCGAACAAGACCGACCATAGAGCAACGCCTCTAGCCTTGCTATTCGCTTTGCTTGGTCAACCCACCAAGGAGGAGCCTTAGTGGATTTTGAATTACTCAAAATCCTTTTCTGTCATTTCCTATGAAGAAGAGAATGACAAAAACGAAGATTGGATACACTTAATTATCTTGATATATATTAAATTAAAAATAAACCCAACCCTACGTATCCCATCAAAGGATCAATATTTTTACAAATGATGGTCCATACCATGTGATAGAACTCTACTCCTCACTATTCCCCAACTAATTAATCTTATCCCCTGATGTGATCAATATTTTACATGTAAAATTAAAGTTCACAACATATTATTAACTGGATTTAACTGTCTTTACATGTGTTGAATGCATTAGTTAATTTAAAGTAAGATGCAGTTTTGGTCTCTAATCTTCTAATGAAGTGTCATTTTGATTGTTAACTAAGCGTTCTATATATTTAAAATTCCAAACCTTTTATGGGGGTTTTTTTTTCTTTTGTTTTTGGAAGGATCAACCTCAATTAAAATAGATAAAGATATATACTATATGTGCCCAAAAGATTAAATTGCAATGGGTTTTAAGGAATTTGTAACTTAAATGGATCAATTCAGAAGGCCATGACCAAAGTGAAATTAATTTACTAAAAATTAGTTAAAAGACTAATTAAGCTGCGTTTTACCATCAAATTTAGTTTTAAAATAGGTTTCTCCACCTACAACTGATTGATTTTAAGTTAAACACTCAAATTTAATTTCAGAATTCCATCCTTTTAGCACCCTAATATGTAATTTGAAAATAGAATCTCAAAGGTTCGTTTTTTCCTTCCAAAAATAGATTGATGTAAGAATGTATAAGCTCAACAAAAGCCAACTTAGTGTTCAACTAAAGAAACCCAATCGCCTGATCTATATTCTACAGGCATGCTGGCCCATTGTTATAGTAGGCTATAAAATTATGTGAACAAAGCTTGGGCAATATGGCGTAGATTTAGGTATGCACTGGTCTTTTGGTTTTCGGCTTTTGTGCCAATTAAAACAGAAGCCTTGATTGGCCCATGAAAATTCATATCCAAGTAGAAAAGCCCAACGTTCTTTTAATAAAAGATTGTACCAGTAGGAAGGCATTAACTCATCACGTATATAGAATAATTATTACATTAAAAAAATCAATCAATTAAATAAATAAATTAGCATAGCATTGGATGAAATCCATTATGATTGTAATTGAACCGATATAAATTTTAGAACGTCTTTCTCGCCATTAAAATAACATTTTGTTGACGAAAAATTTGCAATTTTGCTAAGTAAGCATGCCTTCATATATGTATATTTGTATATTAAGGAAATAATCATTCTACACAAAACAAACAAAATTGTTAAAGCTGCGATTGCTTCTTAATTAGATTCAAGTGAGAAGAAGATGCGATGATCTCCTCTGGGACTACTTCTTTCGTCCAGAAAAGAAAGGATCTTGAACAGAGGAAATTGAGCAAGTCTAAGGGGGAAGAACCTTTTATTTTTAGTATAATGTTTGAAAAGGTTTTTGAATTATTTTAAGAAATTTAAATAAATTCCTATTTTTCTATTACATTCAATAAAATTATTATACTTTATTTTAAATTAAATAAACTTTTATAATAATGATTGATTAATTATTATTAATTAAAATGTCACTTGTTATTTTCATATTTATGCAATATTGATGTCAAAGGAGAAAAATTTCACATAATTAGGTTATCATTCTACATCAACATATCACATTATCATCATTATTATATGTCAACATTAGTACCACTTGACATAAAATAATAAATAATATTTTAATTAATAAAAATTAATCGATAATGAGCCATAAAAGTCTTTTGATTGAATGTAATAAAGAATAATAAGTTATTTGAATTTTTTTAAGTAATTTAAAGGTCTTTTTACTTATTATGCCTTTAATTTTTAAAAAAATTGGCCAAATTTTTTTAATGACTTGCTTAGTTAATTTTAATGTTTTCTGTTGTTTTTAACAAAAATCCTACATGCTCAAGATTTGAAACAAAATGCCATGACATTGATGCAGACCTGTGGTGCATGATATATCTAATAATACACTAAATTTAATGGAATGAACTGAAATACAGAAGGGCCCAATTAAAACAACTTAAAGGTTAATAATCAAAAGCAAACGAACATAACAAAGTTGGGACCGTGGGTTCAATCCACCTACTAATAAAAACCAAAGGATTTTTTTTTTTTAGGTACAAAATCCAATGGTACGTATAAAGTAAAACAAGATAAACTAATAGATAGAAAATTATCTTTTAAAGCAGTGATGAAGTTTTTGAACTCTATAAGCAAATTTAGAAGGTTGTCGTATGTTTATTAAGAACTAAGATAGATTTTAAAAAAAATCATTAACATAGGAAAAATTATTCTATACACGGTGGAGTATTGAACTCTACATATTGATTAAGAATGTTCCCACATGTTAATTTATTAGGGTATAATTACAAATATTAATAAGTTATCAGAATTACCTAATGAAAATTAGATATAAAATAATTACTAAAACACAATAAAGTATTTGTGCATAAAAAATATGAATAAGTTAACATAATTGCCTGTGGGACATCCAATAAATAAAACAAGATATATATATATATATATATATATATGACAAAATAGGGGTAAAATTAATTACTAAAACACAATAAACCATTTGTGTATAAAAACTCTTTGATTGAAAATAATGAAAATGCATTCAAATTTGACATCTGTATTAATTGCAAATAACAATTTTGTATAAAGGATATATAATTATACACATTTGTAGATGGACAAAATTACACTGTGAATCTTTTAGTAGAATAAGGACAACTATTTTAATTCTAATTATAATAAAATGATAAGCTTAAGCAACATAATCCTCAGAGGAATTTCACATCCATTAAATCATAGGGAAGGTTCTGTATTTTTTTTTCCTCTCCAAAAAGAAGTAAAGATGTAGATTTACTAAGCATAATGTGACGAAATTCCATTGAGTTGGAGACAAAGGAGATAAGACCCAACGACTTTACGTAAGTAGTAACTGTTCCAGATTCTCAAAGGTGACAAAAACCTGCTGTACTCTTGTTTTTCGAATTTGAAAGGAATAGGCAAAGGCACTCCAAAAGGACAAAACGTTTGAAGACATAATAATTAAAATGTCACTGCGATCCCATGTATGGCCTTTGCCCTTTTGTCTAATCAAATGATGAAATGTTTTGTCAACTTAATTACGTGATGAATGTTTCTTCGAAGTGGATGGTGCGGTAATATTGAAGAAAGAAAAAAACGAATCAAAGTATTGCGAGAGAGTAGTGCATGGTGGGGTGGGTTCAGAAGCAGGAGAGGGTGGCAATGCCATTGCTTGCATTCTGCCCCTACCACTCACAATGGATAACCAGTCATTTCACATCCAAGCACCTAATTCCACTTGAACTTCCATGAAATAGATACCATCCTAAATAATATCTTACCCAACCCAACAGTAAATACTAGCAATCATTCCAAGTTCTTATCATCTATCTTTCTTTCGATGCAGTCCAAGAAACCAACAAATTAAGTCCTTTTATGTGCAGGAAAAAAGACATAATCATGGGCATTCTTTATCTTATCATATACAAATATAAAGAATTTTATTATTTTCAAAATTGTCAGCTTAATATATTAAATTTAAACCTTTCATAACTGATATTATTATGATGTTTGACGACTAAAATGTTTTCTAATAAAGAATTTTATGTAGAAGATATTTTTGTGAAGAGAAATTTATATTAGGTTGATTCTATTTGATTTTGCAGGTTGTTTTCTTCATAAAAACATGTACGCATGTCTTGAATTTGATCTTTTGACTTTGATCTTACTATTGCTTAAATAGGATTAACATTTTCTTTTACTCCTTTATCGTTAACCTAAAAAATTTTACATTCGAATATTTAACTCAATAATATATATATTTCTACTTAAAGAGTTAAATTCAAATCATCTCTTTATCAAACTCTTATAAAAGCCTAGTGCATCCTAATGTGACCATTATTTAAGATTGGTCAAAGTATCCCACAAATCTCTATATTATAGTGTTTTCATCAATTTAGCTCATCTATCTAACAATTGATTAATTTAGTCTGTGTATTTTCTGCTTCACTTTGTTTAAATTGACCATTAATGGTACTTGCATATCAGACGATGTTAACGTGTTATTAACTTGTCAAAGTATAAAACTTTTTTGTCATATCATAGAAATTAAATTATACAAAACTCTATATTATACAGACTAAATCGAATAAAGCTTATATTTTATTTAAAGTAATTTTTACTTTATAATTAACAGCTATAGACATTCTATATTCTATCAGGCTTTTTATATATAAAAATTTGATCATAAAATATCTCTTTACCTATGTCAAACAAGGTAACTTCCAAAAGATAAGTAATTCCAAAAAGCAGTATACTGTGACATTAGTCTTCACCCTTTTGTCACTCTTTTTAATAATAATAATAATAATAACAAAAACATTTACAAATTTTTATTTTAAATTTTTAAAAAAATTTCTCTCTCATGATAGGATAGATTGATGGATACAAAGTGACACAATCCCTTTCCCATTTTGTTTTCCCATTAGGAATGAACTCTTGGAGCGTCTAAGATCCTACATTAACTTCCGACGCCGCCCATCAATTGCCCTTCCTAGCTCTTAAGAGCGAAGGAGAGACGCTATCGCCCGTTCGCACCTTTAAATTATGAGCCAGAAAACATGACTCTTTCCGAAGCCCAAAGGCCGAAGCTTGACACAGAAACGTAAATTGCCATGAGCCCTTCGTTCAATAGGCTGACATGACATCTTTTTTCCTCCAATAGTTGAAGGGTGGCGGGCTGAGGTATTACTGTTAACTTTGACCCAAAACCAAATGGCTAAAGAGAGTGACAAGCAAGTTTGAGCAGGTGCGTAATATGATTAGATTATTTTCGCTTTCACTCTACTCCCACTGTGTTGGAAGAGTTTTGGAGAGGGAAACAACAAGAAGAAGAAAACAAAAACAGAGGCAATAACCCTGTAACAATCATCAGGTTCCTTTTTGCTCCTGTAGGCTGTAGTTAGCATATCAAATTTTCTAAGCCCATCCCATCGCCCATCAACTTCAATATGAAATTTCTTCGGATTTGTAAAGTTATCCACTGAAGCAATGGTGCATTTGCACTGCAGTGCATTGTCCCCACTCCCACAAAATCCCAAATACCATTCAGCTTCTTTGCTTCCAATCCATCAGAAGAAAACCCCTCCTCTCATCTCACTCTAATAAAAGGTCACGTGAGATGTGTCAACTTTGACCCAACATTTTAGCCAACGAATCATGACAGCTCCCACTACATTACAACCAACAATTTGCACTCCAATACCCCATCAAACATTAATTTAACTTCGTTGTTTTTTATTCTTGTGATTATCAAGCACACAAGATCCGATGGTCCTCAAATTGCCCCAACTATGAATATAATAATGCAAGCAAAAATTATTGCATACCAATTATAAGATGAGCAAAGATTGTTACCATAAGCAAGTATTGGTCTGCATTTTTCATTAATTAAGTAATAGATTCGTATATACTCACACAATAGTTTAATTTCGTTATGCTTTTTGATTTATGGATCCAAATATTTGAATAAAAACAAGGCTTATGTAAAGGTTTCCCCATTTCAACAAACGTAAAAAAAATGAAAGAAAAAGAAGAATGAGAACCCCAAAAGAAAAAGGTGAAAGGGCCCTTCAAGTGCTTGGGGAACCATCCCTTCCCAACTTTTGATATGCATGTTGCAGCCAATCCCAAAGCTTTTCAAAAACCCAAAGCCAATACAAGACAAACAAGCATTGTTTATCCTTCTGAGGATGTAATTAAGAAGTTTACAGTGAGCTCATGGTTTCAGTGCAGTCGCCCCTCTTTTCAAATACCTCCCTTTTGATCTTAGATTATGGCTTTTTTTTAATCTAAAGTGGGCGCATTCTCAAGGGCTAATCTTTCTAGTTTCCATATTATGAAATAGAGAGATTGGGAAGTGGTCAAATCTATCTCCCTCACTTTTAACAAATTTCTCTTTTCAGATTGTGATTCCAATCCCTTTCATTACTTTCTACCATCGAAAAACAATTTGTTTATTTTTGTTTTTAATTGAAAAGATAAGTGCTCATATTACAGTCAGCAAAGCAACCCCATTTCAGCAATTGCGGCACTTTGTCTGTGTCTGTCTTTGCTCCAAAGCTCCTTGTTTTCTTGCTTTTCCTCTACTTAACCCTCCCGCAATACTGGCTTTTTCTTGTCAAAGTTCCTCCTCGTATGTTAACTCCTTTACCTCTAATCTCCCCTAGCCTGCCCAGCCAGCAATCTTGCTTAGTTTTATAAGTAAACAATTAACCAAAAATAAAGGAGAACACCCATATCCAATTCATTGCATCGCAAATGCTAGCTCACATGGGTTTTACTTCTCGCCCATAGGTTCTATGTTGACGGCTAGAGGCGAATGCAGTTATTATATGCATTATGCTTATATTATTGAACATCAGAATCCATCAGCACCACAAACAAGTAAAGCAATTAGACATCAAATCTTCTGGTCAACAACTCTTTTATAGTTAAAAAGAGTACCCTTGACGAAAAAAGCTATAAAGGATTGTTCTATTTAGCATTAATCGACTTTAAGTTAGGGGGAAATCCGTAACATATGAAAATTTTCTGGTGTTTCCCCTGACTTGCTTTTCTGTCAACAAATAAACAATTAGTGCTACAGCGAAAAGAAGGGCCATGACTGGCTCATACTGCCATGTACAGTCCCTTCATTGCCATGAGTAGGCAGTGGCACAACTTGAAGCTGCTCTGCCACAATTACATCTATTTATTGAGTTATTGAATGAGCCTCCTCTTTGTCCTATCCCAGTCGAAAATCAAATCAAATCTGTACCTCCTGGAATTCAGCAAACAAACAACCAAGCAACAATTTTCCGAGTCCCAAAACATCAAGCTACAGCTAGTTGGATCCTTTAATGCATATCCTTTGATTCATTCAAACACCCATCAAACATTAATAAAAATAATCGAAGAAATTAACTCCCTAATTAAAATCAAATGAATTTCTCTTTTTTGTATTCCACTAACAAAATTTTCCTTTGATTTACAAACTTTTTTTCTTTTTTACTCCTTTATTTCTTTTCCCCATCTGTTCAAGAAGAAAAGAGAAAAGAGAATGCAGAAGCAAAATTCCTCAGAAGGGCATAATATGGGTAGTCTTAGTATCATAACTTGATAAACAAGACTTGGAATTAACCCGAAAAATCTTGAGCAAGTCCGCCGACATTTGCCTAACCGCAGGAGAACAATTGCTTTGCATCAGCAACAAAAACTTCGTCATCCCGTTGCTACTAACCACCGCTTCTTGCGCTTTCTCGTCGCTAAACAAATAACAAACGCTCCAAAGTATTGTCACCGCGTGCTCCGTCGCTTTGCTCGATACTTTCAACACTTTCTTCATAATCGCTTGTAATAATATCGTATCATGCCATATCTCTGCCTTCCCTTCTTTGCAAGACGACAACGTTTCGAGCAGTTTTAATGACTTCTCGATTATCGAAACTGTCGTATTCGGTTCGGATACGAGGTTCTTAAGTTCTGGGATGGTTCGGGATTGGACTAGTTTGGTTTTTATGCGTTTTGGCATTGTGATTGCGATCAAACAAGATAAGCTCGCTTCGATCAATCTCGGGTCTTTCTCTTTCCTTATTGATTTCACTAATTCGGATACTAATCCATCTTTTTCGGCTATTTTGAGCATGGACTCACCATCGACGGCGATGGACTCCAGTAATCGAACCGACTGGATTTGCGAATCTAAACACCCTCCTTGTAAAACGAGAAGAATCGTCGACAAGCAATTCGATTCCAACAACGGCTTCTTGTCCAAAATTTTACTTGACATCAAATCCAGAATCTTAACAACTTGTTCAATTAATTTGATGTCCGAATCCGCATTCCTCATGAAATCGAACACGGCGTTCAAAAACCCGTCCATTCTCGCGAGGAATTCGCGGTTCTCCTCTGATTCTTTCGCGAAACAAACGATCTTCGCTAACGATGAAAAGCAATTGTTGTCGAGCTGTTTGACCAAGACTTGGACCTGATCTTGAGAAGGAACAACGACTGAGGTAGCCGCTGAGTCGGCTTCGACTTGACGGCGAGCTACTGAGTCTGACCAGATCTGAATGAGTCGTTGTAAATTTCGGTTCGGAACGAATTCTTTGCTTTGGAGAACCTGCATCGTGGCCGGACACGTGTTGTTACCGCTGTCTAGCCACTGTTGAATGCTGGCTCGGTCGTATGTTACGCCCGTGCACAAGCTCACAGGGGATTTCATCACGTCCAGCGATATCGGACACCGAAAAAAACTCGGAACCGTAATGTACAAGTCGTCTCTTCTCATTTTTTTTTTCTTTTCCTCGTTTGGACAGCAGGAGAGTAGGAGAAAATCGAAAAATTCACAGAGAACGTGAAAGACGAAAAAGGAAAGAGAAGTGGGAGGTGGGAGGGGGAGAGTGGGGTGGGGGTTTAAAGAGGAGAGAGAAATAGTCAAAGGATAAGTGACCTCAGCAGTTTTGAAAAAAAGGTTATTTGAATTTCTTTTTTAAAAAATATTCTTTTTCTTTTTCTTTTTTGTTTTTTCGCTCTTTTTGAGTCGTTGGTCAAAGGAGGGTGAGGTTTTGGAATCAAGGGTATCTTTACGCGCGGCGTTGTTCAGATTTTAAGATAGAGGACACTAGCCGTCGGATGAATGCCAGAAATGATGTTACGGATCACGGAGTAAAATGGACGGTGTAGATTAGATGAAGGAGAAATAAATGCGTAGAATAAGGAGGGGAACGTGGGGGAATAGGATTGGGGCCCACGGGAGGGTTCGGTTGGTCGGTCTTGATTGCATCATTTGTACGTTGAGGAGACCCGTGGACCTCTGATTTGTGGAAGGGGATTTTTATGCTTTTTTCTTTATTTATTTAATATTTTTATAACTTATATTTGTGGAAATTTTGTTTCTTTTTACTCTTTAATTTTATTCCCGAAAAGGTCTACCTATATTCGCTCCACCTTTTGATTTTTGTCTCTTTCTCTCTTTTTATTTTGAATAAAATGTTTTATTAAGAAAATCGTTAAAGTTGAAAATACTGAATTCTTGTATTTTATTTTGTGGAAATTATACATGATTTGGTTCAACGATCAATATCTTAATGTTTAAGCAATTTTTAGTGGGCACTGTTTGCCGTTGGGCAGCAGGTCTTTTAACATGAACCGTAAGTTTCAAACTTTGGTATTGTTTGATAAATTGAAAAAAAAAAACACTCATTATTAAAAGATTAAGTACTATATTTTTAGTTCAAATAAATTAAATACTGAATTTATTATAAAAAAATTGTTTGGTATGTTATTAAAAATTAAATGTTGATTTTATTAATTTTTTTTGTAAAAGAAAAATATAATTTTATAAGTATCTTGCATTAATAACAGTTTAAACAAGAAAGAATATTAGATTAATATAATTAAATAATAATTTTTCTTTAAATAAAATTGACTTACTAGTTACTTAAAGAAATTTTCTTGTGACAACAAATTAAATAAAATTCTCTTATACAAAACACCGAAAATTTTGAACTTCATAAGTAACTTTATAAATCTAGTTATCACATCCATTGTGTTATGATTAAGGAAACTTATATATTAAGACAATAGTTATTGAATGATGATATGAGAATCTTATAAATCTATTTATAAAATTTAAAATTCTACTTTTAATATATAATATAATAATCCACTTATAAATAATTCTTTTATGTAAAGAAAATTCGAATTCAATATTTTAAATAGAGATACTCGCAATTATAATTTGAATAAAATATTCAAATACAATAACTAATACATATTGAAACCAATAAGTTAGGAATTATTGACTCATTTATTACCGAGCATGGAGTCGGAAATAATAATATTACAGCTATTATTCTGTAGTAAACGGAATTTATGAGGGCACTTATGCTATAGCTAGAAGTATAAGGCGTGCACTTGAATCTAGGACATGATTGCAATAGCACCGAAAGCTTGGAATAATGGAGGTCTAGGGGCACCCAACATTATTTGCCTTGATAATCTACAAAGGTTCATCATTTTATTTTTTCAGTTTCACTCACCTTTTACAGTTTTTACTTTAGACAGAATTTAATTTCCTGAGCCAAAAGATAGTTGGAATGCTATCTGACTGTTGTTATTAGAATTGTCTAATCATGGGTCTAACTACCACTATCTTAGTGTAGTTAAAAAAAAAAACATAGTGGGACAATTTAAATCCACATAAATAACATAATTCTAAAGATAATCAAGTTGAATAAATTAAAGTCATCAGTTATAATTTAAATATATATATTTTTGTTGTATGAAATTAAAATATTTTTTTTTCTTGTAATCCAAAAGAATTGATAAAATTCAGGACTCCTCTTTTTTTTATAATATAAAATTAAAGACTAATTGAGATCTCACTTTATCTTCAGGAAACTTTAAGATGTATTTTGAGCAGTGAGATTTATATGCTTCATGTTTACTTGATTTAAATCGCATGGGGTGATTAAAGTTTATAAATAGATCAATTATTCATCTGAAGAAAAACGTAAAAGATAAAAGGAAAAAGATAGATAGATAAATAGATATATCATTTCCAGTTCTTTAATAGAAAAATATAATAAATCTTCGTCTTTTGATACTATAGGAAACATTTCTTTGTTGATAGCACAAATGTAAACTAGTAAATTCTCCTGTTGAATTAAAAGGACATGAAAATAGCCAGGCTTGACATTGAATTTTTGAATATAACATTCAAAATACATTCTCAAATTTTGCAAGGCGTGCGTATTTACTTTATTAACTCTTTCAAAACCTTGGCAGCACCTTCTTCAAAAAATTAAATAAAAAACTTGATAACATCATATTAAAAATAAAATAAAATATTTTAATTTTATAATTTTTAATTATAATTTCACATAAATACATTATTATTCGAAATAGATAATTTTTTAAAATACTATTTTCTTTCTTCACTCTTTTTTTTCTATTTTCTTCTCTCATATTGATCTTCAACGCTCCTTTACACTAGCCGACCATAGGTTGGAGTCTAATTGTGAAATGCTAGGTCTAGTTTGATCTCCCTAGAGAAGCATAATTTAGCTGCACTCCCCATTTGGTCACGCATCCAAGAGGGGAGCACGATTTGGTTAGATCTGGAGCTTCCTGATTAAATCTGGTCGATGATGCTCCCTTATACAAGCTAATCACTCGTGACCAAATCTGGTTATAGAATGCCAGATTCAGTTAGATCTCCCCAAGAGAGCACGATCTAGCCACACTTCCCATTTGGCATTGCACCCCAGAAGGGAATGTGATCTGGTCAGATTTGGCACTTTTCGATCAGTTTTGGCCACGAGGTGATTGGCTTGTGAGAGGTAGGAGAGAGAGATTTTTGTTTTGAATATGATAGAAAAACTTTAAAAATGAAAATTTTATATAATTTGATAATTTTTAAAATTAATGAAAAGTAAAATTTTTTAAAAAATATTATTACGTCATCAAATTAACGAAAATATTAACAGTTAACTAACAGTTAGACTAATGTGTTTAACGAAAACTATTCTTTTTAGGTAAACTGTCCATTATGAATTCTAATAAATCCAAGTAAAATTATGATTAAAAGTTAAAAGAATTAAGGTATTTTACCTAAAATATAAGAAAAATAAAAAAACTTAACTCCTAAAAAGTTTCTATTTTATGATATTTGATTCAACTAAACTACTCAGTAAGCTTTTCAATATTGATTTAAATCAAAACAAGTCATTAACCTTAATGAAAATTTCACTGGTATTAAACCTAATGTTAATTGACTTTTTTTTCTTTAGTGACATATAATATGACAAGTTAACATAACCACCTAATCAAATAGGTTGAATTTTTGGACACCCCACTCATCAGGTCATATGTGACATGAACAAAAAAGCTAGTTGACATTGGGTCTAATAGATGATTAAATTTTTATTAGAATTAAGGGTTTATTTGAACTTAAATTAAAGTTTAAAGGCTCATTTGAATGTAATCAAAAGTGAGTGACTTAGTTAAATAAATTATCCTACTACAAGGAATTTTTTTAGGGTTTGTGCCAGAAAAGAAACGACATTAATTGCACCTTTGTTGTTGAGTATAACTTTTAATTTAAATCTCCATTTTTATATTTGGCAAAACATCAGTTATCGACACAAAAAAAAAATGAAACAAAAACACTCATGTAAATTTAACATTAACATTAATTACAATTAGAAAAGAAATAAAATGATCAACAAAATCTTAAAAGAATTAAACAACATAGTAACTATTTAAGGTGTCCATGGGCTGTGCTGGACCCGATTGACACCTTTAAAAGTTAGAGCTAAACTCACTCATTAAATATATTATTAAAATGTTAACAAAATCTTATTAATGTTTTTCAAAAAACTTTTAAAAAAAGTATTTTAATTTTTTTAAATAATATTATAAAAATTTTATTCTCACGTGTTATTTTGATATGAAAATATTATTTTAATTCTTTCCAACAAAACATAGATGATCCACCTAAGGCTGTTTTCTTTTTTATAGAGATTTTCTCTTTTATATGTTCATTTTTCTTATACTTCCTTGGTCTCATCTTTTTCTTTATCAGATTTGAATGGGTTTGAAAATTAACAAAAAAATTTCCCTTTTTTTTAAATAGTTTGATGTTGAATGGTTTTTAGTATCAAATAACAGAGAAAAATTATGAAAAGTTAATAAAAAATATAAATAGCCTTTCTAACCAAAAAGAAAAAAAAAAGAAGAAGAAATGGGCTAATCATATACTGCCAATGCCCTTGGATGAAGGATTTACAAGTTGCTAGTGATGTAGGCCCATACTAAAGTTAATTGACAAAGTACGTTGATTTCGTATGACAAAGACAAACGAGGTTTTTGTTGTGCGGCTATCTGTTGTGTGATTGCTACACATTTGTTTTTCATTTTTTTCAAAGATGGAGACTTACAACTCCAAACAAGCAAAATCGTGACCCGAAACCTAACAACTACGGCTGTTGGGTGATGCTAATTCCACTCAAAAATCCAATTGGGTGGATCTCTTCCATACGGCATTTTCTTGTTTACCACTTCCAAAAGTCAGATTTTTTGGTTAAGTGTGTTCAAACTTTAAATTAGGACGACTACCCTATCTCTTACTTGAAGACTTGGGATCAATTGTGTTAAAAGATGCTTTGTTTCATAAGAAACTTGTTTTGATTTTTATTGTCACTGTGTGAGTAGCTAGGCATGTGAAACCCTCGAATAAGTAACATGAATTTGTGTTTTAAAGATAAAGGATCATCCCAAAATTCATGAATACAAGATTAGAAATATTGCTTCTTCTTCTTCTTCATTTTTTTTATTGGCACCAAATTTCGGTTGGGAAAAGCAAATTGAGTAGAGATGTGATGCGGACGTTTTGGACCTTTCGGTTATGATATCTTTGATTGAACAAACGTTGAAGTCATCGTTTCTTGTTCGATGGATAGATAATAAATAAACCTCCATTATATTTGACACAAAAATCTTAGATCGCAAGTCACGTTCAAAGGGAGAGTTGCTTAAAACTTCAAATCAAGCTCACCTCAAAATTATTTTATTAAGTAAAGTACATTAGCACTGCATATCTTTCTTCTTTTCACTTTGGTGGCAACCCTCTGCTCTGAATTTATTTATTTTTTGGTCATTTTCTTTTCTACCGAATTTGTACCAAAGAGATCAATCATGGGTTGGCCGTAAAAATCTTAGATCACAAGCCAAAGTTGAATGTTGAAAAGAATGCATTGGTTAGATATGAAGCTAACCTAGAAGACACTGTAAAAGACGGTCCAAGCTAAGGACATCTACCACAAGAAAAGACTAAAAATAGGACGTATGCCACAGCTTGAGGCCAGCCAGTCTATATATATGCTCCAATTATTACTAAAATATCACTTCAACTATTTAGAGAACGGATGCCAAAAGAATAAGGGGTCATTGAGTGTAATGCACATAAAAAAGAACTTGTTAAAGTACGTATAATGAATTTGCATTCGAGTCTGAAGTTCAATTTCACTTTCAAGTTTTATTAATGGTTAATTTCCTTCAAAAGAACAGCAGTCGGTTGTAATTTTGCGTAAGAAAAGGTTAAAAGAAAAGTCATATTGGACGGTGATATAAAATACCATATGAATGGCATTTTGCAATATGACTTCTCACCCCCATTACTACTTAAAAAGGTAGACAGTAAGTCAACCAAATTAATATTAACCACAAACTTGTTTGACTTAATTCAGATTTTTGTGTACATTACGTGATAACCGTTCCCCAAGTTCTGATAAAATACTGTACTGACCTTTACCAACCATGAACAAATAATAATAAATTAAAGAAAACGGGCACTCTCAAAGGAAAGGGTCCTATATATACATATGCACATTTTAAACTTGTTTAGTAAGTCACTGCTGTTGTAATCCAGCATAATCTAAATTATGGTGCCAGGATGTTGATATCCATTGAACCATTTGAAAAGTTTTCTCAATTCAGTTGACTATTAATGCTAGCTAGATTAGATGGAGTGTAGTGTCTGAATCCAATTTGAAGAGTGTTTTAAGCAATAAACCTTTTTGACTTGTCTGCCGAATCTGAGGAAAATTATAACATACTCTCTTGGTCACACTTTTCTCTTTAATTTGTACCGTTTCACTCCTGGTAATTGGAAAGAGGAGAAAGGAACGTAAGACACGAGTTTGAATATGGCTAGCCATAACCCAATTTGAAAACAAGGCTTGGAAAACGTTTATCAAAGGAGACAGTTTTGGTGAATGTATTGATTTTGTGCTAAAAAGGTTGGAAAAGCGATCTTTGCTTACACGGCCGCTGCTTTGAAGGGACTGTATATGAGCATGATTTAAATGTAGCTTGCAAGACACAATCAGCAAAAGTACTAGATGATGTTATCAATTGAGATATTGCACGTATCTCCACCAACGTGGAACACAGCACTCATTGCCCACGGATCCATTGTCATTACCACATTGTTTTTCTATTCCATGGTTTCAACATTGACAGTTAAAGTTTAACAAAGCTTTGTTTTTCTCTTACATATATATTTATTTTATACATTAAAGATAGAGTTTTTGTACCTCACATCACTACCAACTTTTAAAGGGTTATCACCTATTCTTTTACTATTTATGTTAATTAATTAGTTTTTTTAATTATAACTTGATAAACATATCACAATCTTTCAATTCATTTTAGGAAAGATTTATATTTGGAGTGCATTGTGGATATATAACAATCATATTTGTTGCCATCACCGTAACGTATAGGGTTCAATTTAACTTTAATCTTAAAAAAATTCTCATAAATTAAATAAAGCAGGAATATAATTATTTTTAGGTCCATATAAAAATGTAGTCTGCGAGTAAGTAAAAATATATAAAATATAAACTCACAACATATTTCTTTTGAATAATTAAAGATTAAAAGTCGTAAAAGGAGATGGTTCTTTGTAAAAAGCACATGAGACATTTGGTAGTGGGAGTGGATATGAATCCCCCCATTTCAGCAGCCGTCCATGGACGATTCTTCCGAAACCTAAAAAGAAAAGAAAGGAGCTATGAGAGGAAATGATTTATTTAGCTGTAAACTGTTGGGTGAAGGTCAACCCTTTTTAGCTGAGGCATGCGGGTTATGATATAGGTCATCTATATACCTAATAATTTTAGGCTTCGGTAATAACTAATATGAACAAGAATTTATTGCCTTTTCTTTTCCTTCTAACAAAACAAGTTTTGTTTCTCTTTGTCATTCAACTAATCATCAAGTACAAGTATCTTGAATTTAATCGATCATGTCACAATCTTAAGGAAGGGATCATTTTTTTTCCCATCATCAAGGGAAATTTTGTGAATCTTCAACAAACACTATACTTAGAAACAAATATAATATATATAAATAAACAGAATTCATTTCTTTCATAAATATATATATTCTACAAATGAATATTTAATTCCTTTTTGGAGATTTATATCTAATTTAATTAGTACTTTCGGTGTCTCATAAGTTATGGGGTCATAGAGACACCCTCAGCTTTATCTATAAAGATTAAGAAGTTCATCATTGAGAAGAAGAAAAAAAAAAAAAAAGAGAAATAATTGAAAAGCAACTTCTTGAGGTTAAAAGCACTATAAACGTGGGCCTGATCTGTTAAAGCCTATTTTAGAGATATGGACTTGAAGGAACAGGTCCAGCCTCTCTGGGGTTGAACTGTATCATCCTATTTCCATCATTGTCTAGTAGTCACACAAATTTTCAGTCAAACTAAAATCAAGAACATGGATAAGAACTTCATCAGTGGGACACTCAATTATTGAAATATGAAAATTTTAAATTCCAATTTTGAGATTAAAAGGTGAAATTTATGATATAATAGAATAAATATTTTACATTGGGTAACTCAAAATCACATATAAGTATATATATATATATATATATATAAATAAGAAAAGCAAAATCACATCCAAAAATCATTCGATAGAAGGTACTGTGATTGATGATCACTGAGAGGGAAAAGGTGTCTCACATGAATTATCCTCCCTGGTGTCTACTTTTATCCTTGCAATTATAGCTTTTTATAATGCAGTATCTTTACCCTGGAACAAGGTACAATGCTGGAGCCACAAAATTTGTTTTTAGAAATGTCTAAAGGAAATGGAGTACAGGATAGAAGTAAGAGAAAAGGAGGATGTCTGACCATATGTTTTATTATCTCTGAAAACATAATGGACAAATATCAGATCATGGCAGTTTGCTTTTCTGAATTAGATCCTTCTTATCCATGCTCCAGTTGGCCACACATTCTCTTTAACCACACTTGCACTCATGTTTCTACCACTTGCCTTCTTCACTAGCAATTTCTTGCCTTCATTTTTTTTTTAAGTTAGAGAAAAGAAATTCAGAATTCAATATTTTAAACACAACATATATATATATATATATCCATGTATTATTGAATCACATATTTAGGTGAGTATCATTTTTGTTTATATAATATATAGTATATGATTTTGTTTTGTGTAATTTAATCTCTGTTATACTAAATGTGAGGATATAATGGAATAATGTCTATCTATAAATACAACATATTATTATAAATGAAATAATATTACTTTGTATTGAAATTAAAAGTGGGAGAAAAAGAAGATTTTGTATTCCTTGTGTCTTATTTTATATGTTCATATTTAATTTTTACGAAATTTAAGAATAAAGTTGTAACTTTAGTGTATTTTATATAATTTTCTTTTAGAAAATTCTTTATAAATTTGGTGTTTTTTGGTTAAAGTCAAAATTTAAAAAAAAAATCATGAAAATAAATTTAGAATATAAAAGAAAAGAGTACTACATTTAAAAAAAGAAGATAATTTTAAAATAAAAAAGGTGAATATAAAAAAAAATGAGACGGATATGAACTATATTTTACACAAATGCTGGCTTTGGCCTTAATAATTTTCTCAAATGAATCTAACAGTATTTGTACATTAACTAGTACTTTTCACCATTAAAATAAAATGTTAATGTTTTCATTTTTGGGATGGTTCACTAAAACTATATTTGTTTTTTTTAAAATTCACTCGTATATAAAACTCTTATTTTTATTGAATTCCGTATTAATTTTCATTTATATATTTTGTATAAAATCATTGGGTTATATTAGGACTTAATTTTGAGTAAGATGCCTATCAACTTGAATGTAAAAATTAAGATGATGAGAATACTACTCTTGTCCAAGATATCTGTTTAGGAAACCTCATTTAAAAAAAAAAAAAAACAGTGATATTCACTTATCTTTACTCTTTACATATCTTTTTAAATTATTTAACAAATTACATTTATAAAAAAGGAGGTGCAATCGTGGGGAGAACTATTACTTTAATATGACTACTAGAATAAAATTTTTTTGTGTTCAGTTAGTGCCTCCCATACTGCTTTCTTTTTATATATATAATTATGCATCGCGTGTTCAATAAATTTTTTATGTTAAAATTTTAATTAAAATTATATCAATTGTTGTTTATTTGTAAAAAAAATTAAATAATATATTTGAATATTTGACTCATTTGTTAATGTATGATGTGTATGATCTTTTTAAAGAATAATATTCGAATTCACTCCCCTTAAATAAAAAAAAAATCCAAACCAAAAAAGAAAAAACCTCAAAAGTTTCTTTCTCAATTTAACGATAATAATATTTCATTGAGCTTTGCGTACATACGTCAAGTGTTTCTCCTAGCTTGGGATTGTTTGGATTTTAGCAAAGTAACCATAATCAATACAGTGTTAATTAAGATATTAATATTAAAATTTTATTAAACAATGCGGTGTAAAATTATAAAACAAGTACAAAAACAGGCACCTAGCGAAGTAAAAGATTTTTATTCTGACTAGTATTCATGGCAATATCTGACACTTAACACCTTTTGTCGAATTATTTATTTTTCACCTCCGGAAAAGAGAAATGAGTTGATTATGTTGTGTGCTGCATGGGATGCTCGTGATATAAAATCTGGCAAACGTGAAAAAATTATAGATCAAAGCTGCAAATGGGCTTGAAACATTTTCAGAGCTTCACGCAAATAGTAATGTGACCTTGTACGGTGAAAGCTAAATGAGAGAAGAGCTTGTAAGGTAAAATAAATTGCCGTCTGTAAATTCTTCAGTTGTCTTACGTCAATGTCATTGTATTTTTATTGATAGACTGATTCCCATTTAAACCTAGTATATGGAAAATAACATCCAAAATTTTTGAATTTTGGTTCCTCTTAAAAGCATCCAATCTACTCCTTTCATTTTGATTTTTGTTTCTATAAAAACATTGATGAATTTATGATTTTACATGAAATGAGATTAAAAAGTAATTATAAAAATAATTATATTATATATATATATATATATATCAAGTTTTATACATATTATAATAAAAAAATTAAAAATTAAAAAATAATACTCTCTTGATTTTACCAATGCATAAAAACTAAAGCAAAAGAGAAGAAAATTCAAGTTAAACTGTGCCTGTATCTTTTTCAGAAATTAATTAGCTTCTTTCCTTTTACTTGGGGGAAAAAAAATTGAAGTCCAATTTTTTGAGTAAGAAATATGAACATCTATTATTTGATTAAATGCAGGAATGCTATTAATTACGTTGCATTCTTTTGCTATTGTGGGCGAAATCAAGCCTGGATCATGTTGATTTTCTTGAAAGCCTTTCCTTGTTTAGTATTTTCTTCTATGGAAGGACGTCATTTCCACAAGCGTTTAGCAATTTACCCTTGCTCTTTCCCTTAATTGTACTTGACGACAATTCCTAAAGCATGAAGAAATCTTTCACCTCATCTGGCAGATGGGACTTGGGGGGGATGAATCTTCTCCTCAAGAGAGATGCAGATTTTTACAGATGATGAAAGCCAAAAAGGAAAGAGAATCATGTGATACAACAGCTTGTATGTTTTCACTTTACCTTCACACTCAAAAAATTGGGGTCCAACCCAAAACATACTTTCGAATGGGTGGGGGCAATCTAATTACATGACTTTAGTGGTACATCAAAAAATTTCTATCCATTCGAGGGACTATGCAGAACTCCAACTTTATGAGTTTATGCCATCTAACCCAGAGAGAAAAAGGGGTAGTCCAAATGAACTTGTTGTTCCTCCATCATATCTTCTCTAGTAGGACCATTGGATTGGATGGTTTTGTACCATGAATAAGACCAATGCTCTATTTCTTTTCATTTAAACTCTTTTTTATAAACACTACTTTTTGCTTTTGCTCACTGTGAACCGGGTTTCCTCACCCATATTTGATCTTCTGCTTGGGAATTCACCTACATGCTTTAAAATAGTATAAAGTAAAGCAGGAATGGTCTCTCCACTCTTTATTACATGCCTTCTGATCTTTCTCTTTTTAATGGCAAATGACCCCTTTTCTTGTTTTGCGCTTCCAAATTATTATTGTTATTAATTTATTTCAATCAAAAACTAAAATTGAAACTCAATGAGTGAGCATAAATAATAATATTCTCTTGGTTTTTTCGTTTAAAAATTTGGTGTGATGTATTGTTAGTGTATGCCTCAGTTGACAACAGTTGTTCGTGTGAACTTTCTAACTGCTCCCGTCCCGAGCAAGTGATAGAAGACCATGAAGGGACAAATCCATGAAACAGAGGTGATGGACCTCCGGATCAGGTTGGCACTGATTTTCAATGCCTAATCTCAGAGTTAAGTTGGTGTTATAAAAGTAATCCATGAATCTATTATTTTCCAAAGACTGACCAGAAGAGTGAAAACCAAGTAATCCATTCCAGGGAAAACTTTCATTCAGCTAGTAGAAGGAAAAAAAGGGAGACACGGAAAAATGGGGGCAAAGGTTATTAATGAACCTCATAGGTTTATCAGGATATAGATATACGGAGAAGGGTATGGGTCTACCTGAAGACCCCTGACATTGCATTTAGTTCTCTCTCGTGGTTGGAGTGTGAAGAAAGTGCATGTCAAAAGCTCTGGCCATTTTCCTCTTTGCATTCTCTGCTTCTGTCCTACCATCGGGAAATTAATTGCTTCAAACGAAAAGGTCTGCCCCTGTCCCTAACAATGTAACACCAATCCACCATGAATATTAAGCTAATAAATTACAGACCCCTTTTTAATCTAGTGCATGAATCGTTTGGTTTTTCTTTCTTCAAACATCTCTAAAATGACAAAGTAGGGTCATTGGATTTGTAGATCATGAGCAAGTGGCTGCCATGAACATGAACCCTGATAGATCATCACTCCCCACAATTCTTGTGACATATTGTAATTTTCCTCAAAAGAGGACCGGTAGCTATCAACGGAGAAACCAAAAAAAAATTGAAGGGATGGAGATGGATTAAGGTCAGTACTATACGTACACTGAAACTGCAAAAAGAGGAGGAAAGGACTTGAAATATATGTTTATTTACTGTTATTGCACATTGACAGAGCTGTGCTGTCCCTTGAATTAGGGCAACGGAGTATAGTGGAGATATATATATATTAATATACAAATATTACATGGGCATGATTGTAAGTAATTTTTATGCACGTAAACTTCAAATCAAGGCCTACAAAGGAGGAGTGGGAATTGGCAAAGAGACAAGTTATCCAGATATGGGGGTCTAAAACAACAGTTGCAATTCTTGTAGTCGGCCATTAATTTGTAGTGGGACCAAACACTCACCTAACCAAGGGAAAAAAGATGACATAGCATAACCCCTTTCACTTTATTTTGCAATCCTTTTGCTCCCATCTGCTCTTTTCCTTTTCTTTTCTCGGCATTTGTCAAAGAGAACCATTTCTTTTTCTATTTTCACTTCTCTTCTCTCAAGTGTATTTTTTTTTATCACTTTGCTTGCCCATATTAGAGATTAGACCCAATTCTGAAAATAAAACAATAAAGCTTTTTTTTCCCTCAAAGCTCCTTAGCTTTTTGCTTCTAAACTTACTTCTTCTTCTTCTACTACTACTACTACTACTACTACTTGTAGAAGCATCTGATTTTCTTTTAAAAGTCACCTCCTTTCCTTTATCTCTCTCTGTCTCCCTCATACCCCCCCTCCCATCTATTTCTCTCTCTTCCTCTCCACCACATCACGCAAAGCAACACGTACTCAAAAACACAGACACAAATCCAAAGGCTCAATCTAATACACACGACCTTGCATTGAGTTGCCCATATGTTATTACTTGCTCTCTCACCACCACCCTTTGCTCATCAAAACCCCCCAAAAACACAACTATACAAGCCTACCGACTTACACCTTAGCACTTCTTTTCTCTTCCCCTCATCTCTCCTCCATCCTTCTCGCTTTGCTACCACTCTACTTCAACTGCATGACGATGGTTCAATGTAGAAGGCAACTGATTCTACTTCTCTGGCTCTTAGTAATGTTCACTTTTATTGTTTGCCACTGCCATGGTTCAAGAACCACCAACGTTTTCAAAATCAAGCCAAAATCTCAGTACACAGGCCACTTCCTGGGGTTCTTGCCCAGACATTTTCCCATACCAGCTTCGGGTCCTTCAAGGAAACACAATGACCTTGGCTTACAAAGCTGGAGATCACCATGAAGATCGCAGCAGAGAATTATTCCTAATAATAGAAAGAAAGGTGATCATGACTTTTGTTTTTTCTCTCTCCTTTTTTGGTTCTTTTAATTTCCTTTTCATTTTTCTTATCGAAATGAATGAGGAGTTGGTGGCTACTGTATATGGAGTTGTTGGGTTAATCATTTTTGGAGGCTTGGGTGACCTTGTTTGTCAAAAGGAAATTGTAAGTTTCTCCTTTGATGCTCAAAGGGGGAATAGTTGGTTTAATCTAAATCTTTTTTTGAGTGTGCATCAGATGTAGAAAAAAAAAAAAAGAAAAACTAATAGCATGGCAGTAGTTCTAATTGCTGGATTTTTTGGTTGATATCTCCTCTCTGTTTGTATGAGGAGAAAATCTTGTGTATAAAAAAGATATAATTATCAATACATGCAAAATTTTCAGTTATATATATTTTGCCTCTTCTTCTCAGCTTTAAAGCTAGCCACTCTTTTCTTCCTTTGTATCCTTAATCAGAAAGCCTAATTTGTATTCTTAAATTAGCAAATACCAAGCATTAATCTTTTACTCAAGGTGGATATATATTTGAGCTTAGACTATAGTGTTATTCATTGGTGTTCATTGACTAGCTTGTGGCTGGAATTGTTGGTTCTGTGTATTTATCTGAAATCTTTTCCATTTATTGAAAGAGAGCTAATTAATGTGCCAAATATTGAAATAGTCAAAACTGCCTTACTAAATTATATACGTACCTTTGTTTCCAAAACGTACGATATTTAAGGACCAAAAAAAAAAAAAAAAAAAGGTTGCATCATATTTATCGTAACTCGTAGGTAAGGCCACCTGAAGCTCACGCCATGCACAGTTCAGATTAGACAGTCGCGATTATCCTTAGATTTTTTCCTTCTAAGCTTACAAGACAGGTTGAACTTATACAGACTTTCTGCCACTAATTATTTGGAAAATTAGTGTATAATTGAGATTAGGGTCCAATAATGTTTATGAAAAAATAATATCGCATATGTACATGTACGAAAGAATATATATAGAGATATATATTTCTGTCTAAAGACTCGGATTAAAGTTATTCTTATTTGCAAAATTTAAAAAGAAAAATTATATACACAAGTTTTTCTATGATTAAGTTCAAAAATAGCCATCAACCTCGCAGAGGTTGAATGATGAAAAAAGTGTACTATTTATGTAAGAGGTTCGTCTAGCTACAATACAAGGAAAAAGCAACAAATTGGCCCAATTATAACACAAGGTTTTCTTTTGTATATTTCACATCATATTATCATAACAAATGCAAAGAACTTGATAGCCTCTATCAATTCCAAGTTGCCCTTTCATTGCCTTCCAAGGTGGGGCTCTTGATGGATCCAAAGTTTTGGTCATGGTTCAGGGCTCCATTAGATTCGTCTGAAATTTTTTTTTGAATTTTTGGAACAATGGGACATTGATGCTTCTATGAGATGGGGCGTGTTTCGTATCATTTCTCGTGTATTTTCATTAATTACTATTATTTTTAAAATTAAAACGATTTTAGAAGATAAACAAAATTTCCCTTAAATTTTCAAATAATTATAATTTCTGTCATCATCTTTTAGTTAAATCAAAATTTTAATTCCATATAACATAACTGTTTTAATTAACGGACTTATTTGAGGTTCCATTGTCCGGTTTTCTTTTTAAAAGTTTAAATCCATACTAAACATAAAGGTTAGTTTAATCTCAAGAGTAAGACTTTACTTTTTGGGAAGCAAAAAGAATATTATTGATTAAGTGCCGAGTTTATTCAATAATTAGGTAGATTCAGGATCAAATGTTCGTTTACTTAACTTTAAGAAAGAATAGAGGGGGGGTTGAAATCAATGTGAATTTTAGTCAAATTGACAACGTAAGCTATCTGCCACGTCCGTTACTGTCTTCCTTTGAAAATTTTTGGGCTGGTGAGGATTTCAAAGGGACTGTTTGGTGGCCGGTGGGTAAAAAAATGGGTTTCAGTCGTGGTTTCTACTTCAACCTCTCCATTATATAGTCAAACGTGTTGGTATTTATTTAAGACCCCATGTGATCTTGCTGACTTTTTTATCCTTATTGAAGGAAGAAAAATAGCTTAGGGCCCGTTTGGGGGTGGTTTTTCTTTTTTCTTCTTGGTCGTAGAAATAAAGGGGCCCCCATGTTGAATATTGCCCTTTTGCTTAAAAGAGCTATTTCATTTGGTACCGTCCTTTGACTGAGACTAAAATAGTAATCGATTTCTTTCCCTGTTTCATGGCAGAAAGAATCCGAAAGAAACCCAAACAGTAACGCAATTAAATAAAGAGTTAGGAAATGTAATCATCGCAATTGCACTAGAAAATGTGGGTCCAAATTATTTCCTGCCCAACTATCTGTTATTGGAATTAAAAAAAAATTAGAGCTTATGGAAATTAATTACGTTGAAGAAATCCAGCTAATGATGATTTTCGGAACCTAAGACGCTTACTTTTGCCACGTTTTGTCGTTTAAAGACGGCGAATAATGAACATTTTTTATTATATGCTAAGATAATGCATAAAACTTAGCTTTCATTTCCTCATGAATGCGTCCCCCAAGTTTTATGATGGTAATGCCCAATCCACTATTGGAGGAATGATTCATTGCCCAAATTAAGGGCAGGCCTTCATACAAATGACACAATTCAAAGTTTGCTGTTGTAAAAGAAATTAATAATGACCAATGACTGCAGCCAGCAAAGGTTAAAAATTGAAGTTTAGGCCCCACCGCCATTAATTACTGAATCTAGCTTTTTAAAGGTTGGGAAAAATACATACTAATTACTGGGAAAAATTATTCATCCTGTTAATCATGAATGAATTTATACATTCAAAAATGATATATTCTAGTGGTATATATATATATATATATATATATATATATATTAATGGTAATTGAATCAACGGAATCCTCTTTATATTAATGGTAATTGAATCGTAGATTCATTTGTGTTAAATTATAATTTAGTATAGAATTTGAGGAGATTAGAAGGTTTTATATAATAATTTTTCAGGCAAGACATGGATTGCAATAGTGAAAATAAGTGCATACAAAGAAAGCATTAATTAGTACAAAGCATTGAAATCAAAGTTCTGTGATGCCTTGGCGCATATATCTATAGCTGGTAGACAGCCAGGGAAATTTCTTCCACAGGTTTGATGCATGAATTATTGGAAGTGTGACAAACAAGTTTACCTAATCGAAATCATCAAGGACAAGAGGGCGACAACAGAAGAAAGAAAAATTTCCTGGAATGGATTCCAGTAGAGTGGATATCTCAATTGCAATGAATAATTGTACAAACAAATCCATAAAGGAAGAACACTCTAGCAATAAATGATATGTCATATAACTCAGAAGCAGTTGCATGCCCCTCCACTTTCCACTTTTTGTACAATTTCGATGGCTACCCCATATATGTGTATATATATATATATATATATATATCTGCTAACTCATGACTCGTATAACACATAATTATGGATAATTACTGTATATATTGCTATTTGCTACTCACATTCACATGGTTTATGGGAAGGATATAACTTACTTGTATATTTTGGCTATGTCTTAATGGAAGCATCAAGAGGATATGAATAATGCATACCAAAATTGAAGAGAGAGTCCATCATGATGTGTTTAGATGACTTAATGGACTCCCAAATGATTGATGCCCAAAAATATAATGGTGAATTCAATAATGGGATTTAGGGTTTATAATTACCCTTAATTTACTCCAACAATTATGTTCAATATGAATTGCATGTGTGATTAGAAAAGATTGAATTTTTTTTTCTTTTCTTCTTGCAGGCAATTAATTTCTCATGTTCCAAATAATATAAGAGTATTAATCTTATTCGAATGTGGCAACTTTCGTTTGTCACTCAAATTATTCTAAATCATTGTTCATTTTCCTTTTGCTGAATAAAGCATCATTTACATTTCAATTTTCAATTAATTGGATACGAGTTGTGACATTATTACATTCTGAGCACTTAAATGAAATATACATTCATATTCTATGATTGTATATAATGTACAAATCCATTAACTGGCATACACCACCTTATTCCATCACATGAAAGTGAATCATTATAAAATATATCATCATCATCATCTTCATCATCATTTACCCATGCCATTCTGTGTGCGGGTAGAAATATCATTTAGGCATTGTTTGGTCGTTACTATTTCTTGAAAAATAATAAATAATTAAAACATAACACGTATCAATCTTAACATATATAATTGTTTTTATTTATAATGTACAAAACATAGTCTACTCATTTGCATATGACACCTAATTTAAGCATTGAATTACTCAACATGATGATTCTACTCATAGTGCTCCAGGGGAATAAATGGAAAACAGTCTCATTTGCCTCATAATGCTAACAGTATATACACCGTGGTGTTATTATTATACCAATATATATATAGGAAATTAGGCAATTATTTATATTGGTTACATTTTTTATAAGCAAAGAAATGTACCATCATTTAGGTTATATAGAGAGTTGACAAATTCTGAAAAGGAGGAAACAGGCACCAATGCTTTTGTTTTTTTCTTGATTTAATTTTTAGTAAAGCATTATCTATTTAATCTCTGTTAGGAGCTCCATTATTGAGATTCCATTCATGTATTGTCCTATATCTAAAAGTGATTAAAGGCCCAAACGTGCGCATATATAATAAATCCAGATTAATCCAAATACAAAATGGAATATAATCACACTAATAATGTTGAGAATCTAAAGTTTATATAATTTAAACAAGACCCAAGAGTTTGACTCGAGAGTAACTAAATACATGTATGTTCTATTTAGAGAATTCGGTTCAATTTCTTTATCTAAAAAATTCCAAAAAAAAATTACAAATAAAAAACATTTGTGGGCCTTTCTTTACCAAAATCAAAGCATATATGAGCTGAGGTGAACCATAATCATCATAAGAAAAAGATTTGCCTACTGATTATGTATAAGAAATTGCAGCAGAGAGAAACGAGAAGTTAAAACTTTAAGAATACTGAGTAGAATCACAAAAGGAGCTGCGTTTAAGCTTTCACATTGGAATCCCGTTTGACTTAGACAGCTCAACATGTCTTCTGTTCAAAGGCAGAAGTTCATTTGATCTTAAAAATATTGCAGAATCCCAGCTTTGTGCCCCAATCGGTTGCAGTGCTACGAATTTAGTATTGGATCCGACATAGTCAGATACTATGACATTGGACCAATTCATCTCATGATTTAACCTATAGCTTGGGCCTGGGCTTTGCTTAGGCTTTTGGAGCTTGGACCTTGGAACCTAGTTCTTGATTCACTCTTGATCGAGAAAATATATACATCTTCTATTCCTTGATATGTCATCAAGTACCTATACACTTCCCAATCAGTTGAACCGATACAATACAAATCCTAGAGAAATTATGGTTAAAAATGGCTGACAGGAACAACATCAGTGGGAATGTGTTGCTACGATGAGTGGTTTGTTGCTATGAAGGTGATCATACAACGAGTCAATATCCACCTGGAAGCAATAGATTTAATCCTTTTTGCAGCAGGATTTAACTCTACAACACTTATTTCCTTCCGCTGACAAATGAATTGTCTGATTATCAATGTGCCGCCAAGCTAAACCAACCCTTGAACCTGATGACCAAGCATTGAATAAAGCTTCGGAAGCTTCAACTGAGAACCCATTATTGCTAAGATCTAACACCTGCAACTGCTTTACCATGCCAAGGGCAGTGGAAAGATCTTGAATGAACTGGCACTCCATAGACGAATTTCTCTGGCATGAGCTTGCACTGCTGTTATCGAACTCACATGCAGCTGTTCCTACCCTTACCTCATCATCTTCGCTATCAGCAACTTCAAGCTTACCGCAGTCTGTGTTAATAACACACACGCCCTGCTCACCATCACTTTGATTAAGATACGGTTCAGATATGGTGTGGTCTGGCTGTAAGTACTCTGAGCTCTCTTTTGTCAATTTATCACATTGTATAGTTAACTGCTTATTTGTATCAGCATTATCAGCAAGATTGAGCTCTTCTAGAGAGTCATTCTCTGCAAGGAAAACCAACTTTGAAGTCAGAAAATTAAATTTTGATAGAAATATTAAAAATCACAGTGGAATCGGTAATTTAACCTGCTAGTGCCTGAATTATTTGAAGAATTCCAGCCATCCCCAGCTGACACTTGTTCAGGATCAAAACTTTTAGACAACATTGAGGATTGATAAGCAGTGACGCTAATGCATTGCCACCCTGTGTTCATAGCTCCAATCATATTCCACAGAAAGTAATCTTAAATTCAAAGCTGAAGAAAAATTATGGCATCAATGGTTCTCTTATGTTCTATCTTATCTTCACAATTTAAGGTAAATCCACATAGTGTGCACAGAATAAAAGCTATTGATTTCCATTACATACTCTCCAAAATAAATAAAAATGATCATTATACTAGCCTAGAACAGATATACTGCATCTGTGTCTCAAATCCAAAATCCAAAACCTGCAGTTCATACTAATTTTAAACAGTTTTTTGCAAGGCACTTGCATACAGCAAAAGTGTCATAATCTGATATATATACAAACCTCTAGCATAATGGGATTTCCTCCAAGGTTCAGCTCAAGAATGCCACTAATGAAAGCAATGTTGGTGTTAAGTTCATAAACATATGTAGATGTTACTCCACAATAAGACAGATCAAGTTTCAAAGGCTCCTGAGTCGAGCTGAACAATGATCGAGTCAATCCTAGTGCTCCATCCTGCAAATGACATCAGAACCCAATCACAAGCAGAAGAACAAAGTTAAGCCACACACTTGAAGCAAACTAATATTGAAGTAAAAGAACTGGGAACATGAAACTTTGCTTACAGTTCCTATACCACTGCCCTCAAGCATCAATCGTGACAAACATGAGGTTTTAGCAAGGTAGCAAAGGCCATCAACCACAGGCTTGCTTAGTTTTAAGCCATTTAAACTAAGATCTGAAAATCTGAAAAAAAATAATACATCAGCAAGACTGAAGCTTAGGTGCTTCTGCATTTATAAATTATAAACTACATCAAGAAAAACAAAACAAAAGTTCTCTGTATCTTAAACCTCTTCATTTTAGCAAGTTTGCCCAATAAATTAATGATGGCATTCCCAGATATAGGGTTGTTATATCCTGCCAAAAGAGTGATGCTTAGAGAGCTTTTCCAAAAAAAAAATAAGGAATTATAGAGGATTATTCACTGATTTGATAAGCATACCTATGAGAAGTTGTGATAGTACAGATCCAGTATCAAGTGCATCAGCAACCTTTTGAATTGTTCTGGAAGTAATGGAACAGCGCTCTACATTCAAGCTGTACAGGGCTAAAGATCAAAGAGGACATCAGCTGAAATATTCAAGCAAAAGAATCTATATTCAGTTAATACAAAACAGAGATTTTTATCTGACAACACCATTATTCCAAAGGCAAAAACTAATCGATAAGCCATTTAATAAATGTAATGAAGCCTATATTAAAATTGACTGAACAGTAAGGATTGCAATTTACCTTTGCACTTTTCAAGGATGGTTGATAAATATGATCCACATGCATCAGTGAGACGATTACCAGAGATATTAAGTACTTCAAGTCGAGTGAACAGCACAGGGCACTCACAAATCTGATAATCAGGGAAATTTGAACATATTAGGACACCAAAAGAAGGTGTTAATTACTCGAACTGCAATAATTATGAATTAGAAGATTATTTTCTGTGAAGAATATCAGCATTCTCGCAATATTTAAGTATAACATTCAAATATAACTACCATGCTTCAGTGTTGGGGAAAAGAATTGAACCTTGAAATACAAAGTTACAGATGAAAAGCCCAATGCCAAACAAAGGATGTTGTTTCATTTAAAAAGAGAATGAAACAAATAAGACACTTTGAAGCTCTGAACTTGCAGAATGAAAATGGTTTTAATGTAGCTACCTACCTGGAATAAAGCAGTAGGACCAAATCGATTGCAATGCAAATCCAAAGTCAAGTCACCATATTTTTGGCCTGATGATGAAAAAAATTGTTGGAGTTTCTCCATTGTTGCATTTCCTGGCAAACAGCAACCAATTGGACCACTAATAATTAAAGGAATTCAGGATAATTCATTTTCAAGAAAAACTACAGCCTGAAATAATTGAACTAATTTTGTTCATGAAATATATCAAAACAAATGGTGAATAACAACTTGTAGACTGACAATACATGCAAACTTTGATGAAGATGGAACGGAAATGGGATTTTATACCTAACAAGTTGTGAGAAAGGTCTAGCATGGCAACCCCTTTATGCGTATATAAGGCATTCAACAATGGAGTTACTGATATATCTTGCAGTTCACATTCAGACACATCAACATCATCCTCTATCTGGTACACAAAAAGTAAATAGAAAATTGAATAAAACCATTTAGGCTTCCAAGTGTGATGTAATAGGCTACCCTGCAGCAATTTGTACAATGCATAACAATATAAAGTATTGCATCACCAAGAAACTACTATTAAATCTACATTCTTACCTCTGAAACATACAATTTTTTAAGCAACTTCATATTTGGTGCCTCAGATAATTCATTGCAGCTGTCAATATACAATTTCATCAAGCGCTTCTGGACCCATCCTGTGAAGATAACTCGAGATGTAAATCATCTCCTAGCAATGAAATTCATATAAGGAAAAAGTTAAAACAATATGACAACTATAATGCACAGAATAATCTGGCTAGCTATTTCTGGCTTGCAAATGTTCTAGAAGCCTACAGCATCATACATGGTCAACATTGTTTCTTGACTGTAGAATATTAAGATTCATAATTCAGTTTGGGGAAACATCTTTGGATGATCCTTACTCTAAAACATCTCAAAGAAGCATGCACAAGATAACCAGTTGACAGAGCACAAAAATCAGGATTAAACAGCTAAAATGGTACTTTGCCATGTTAAAAATTGAAATCCTGTTCATATAACTTGATTGACACTAATCCTTCACACAGGAGTTAGTGTTGGCAATTTGACATGAACAAGAAAGAAATGCACTACGAAACAGGAATAATTTAGCTTAGACACAGCAGCACCAAAATAAATGCCACAGTAATTAGACCTGCAGGAACTACTAGAATCTATGATAACATTACTTCGGATGATGGAAGTCAATTGTTACACATACCATCAATAACAACATCAACCAAAACCTTCCTCAGATGATTCCTTAGAGAATCAAAGTTTTCAAAGGATTCCAGAGGTCTTCCACCACATTCTATGTTCTGAATGATGGGCAACAGACCTAAGAAGACACCATTCACAAAACTGTAAGAAATCTGGACAGAAATAAAGATAATTGAACAAGTGAGAGGAGTAACAATGCAGCAATTACAGCAAATGATGAGTAAAGAAAAAGGAAGAAAGAAGTGATGATAGCAACCACAAGAACTCTTCCATTCCTTTCACAAGAGTTTCATTAGTGCCATTATATATATTTATTTAAAAAATTTGTGCCGAAAGCAAGTCTTAATCGTATGCAAAAGTGCATGCACTGTTGGTAGTGTCCTTAGGCACATGTCCAACATTTAACCATTTCTGTCCCCAATTCAATATTAAGAAGAGTTGTACAATTCTTTATTGCCACCGTTTGTGACTTCAATTCTTCATATTAAAGCCAGTTCTATGACATTCCACTGCCAAGCAACTTCAATAGTATTATACTAAGCACGATATCTGTAAAAGTACTATCACTTTACTTCAAATAAAGAATTTTGTGAGACATGCAATATTTAACCAGATTTTAAGGTGGTGATTGGTCAATATCTTGAATTACTTTAACATCCTTTCGTATTTCAATTACTGCAGAAGCTTAAAGATTGCTACATTCTTGACAATGCACGCAATTCAATCGTAACAAGTTGCTCTGTCATTCTAGACCAGTTAAGCTTTCTACTGTTCTCACCCACCCAGAATTTGATTAAGAAAGAAACTGGTAAATTTTGACAATAAGTCCTTACCCTTTGATCTCTTCTCCACGGGAAGCTGCAAATAATATAAGCAAGCTAGTTCAACCTTCAAAGACTCAATGCTTATCTTATCAGCAACCATAAATGAGCTCAATTCCACATTTATCATGCTGGTATCAACTTTAAATGTTATGCAGCCCTACAGCATAAGCAGCAGAATAAGCAAACAAAAGAATTCATAATTATAGCAGCATTACCTAAAAAGGCATCTAAGAAACCATTAAGGCCGCCTGTGCTCCAAAAAAATGCACATGAACAACAGAGATTTTTAACAGTCACTTTTTCATTAGAACATTGCATTCAATTTTGCAGACACATTGTTGGAGTTCTAGTATAAGGAGAAGTTAAAGGATTAGCCACAGATTTCAGAGAGAATGGACCAAATACATTTTATTTCTTGACAAACATGTCAAAAGAAAAATGCATAGGCAGCACTACCTACTCATTTGCACATTTTACATTTTCCATAAAAAGAATGACAACAATCACTGACCAAATTAAGCAGTACATAAAAAGCATGAGAAATACTAACATCATCCTCATTATCAGTAGTATGCAACTTGAGATGAGGAGCATTATGTTTGTGCGATAAGTTCTCAGAGGCATTGATGTCACATTTCAAAGTGCTGGCAGCAAAACCAGAAACAATAACAACTTCGGCATCACTCAGAGATCTGTTAATTTTTCCATTCGAAACAGTTATATTGGGGCTCACGGATTTGTATGAACAAGTGCTTTCTTCAACATTGAAAAGATTGCAGTGCTGGATGGGACTTTTGGAGGGAACTGGGGAGAAATCCTGCGAAACAAAAGGAGTATGCAATTAAGCACCAATTTCACAAGGTTAACAATATTCTTCAGGACTACTCCAGTTGCTTATATACCTGCGATTTATAATCAGAACGGACAGGACCACTTTTACTCTTAACTGCAGTCAGGGAAAATGATACATTTAAATTATTACCGTAAACCTTTAACGGGAACAAAAGAATGTATGTCAAATACACTAACAACTCACATTCGTCTGAAGCAGCAACATTAACTGGACATTCATGCAGCCTTCTTGAAGAGCCTTCTACTTCATCATGCATGTCACCTTCATCATCTGAGAGGACTACACGAACACGTTTACGACCAACAACTGTTTGCTGATTACTTGTTGATTTGGACAAACTATTTGGAAAAGCTTCATCTGCCTCAGTAGAACTATTGTATTTTCCTGAGGGGGCTGTTTCAGTTTTGGACAATCTTTTGCTGGGTCGGATAAGTGAAATTAGAGGTAAATCATCATACAGCTCTCCACTAGCAGCTAAAGATGCTGATTTGTTAGAATTGGATTTACTCATCACCCCTGAGTATGCATTAGACATGTTATCTGAGCAATGATCATTCCCTTCTGTGTCAGTTTCAGAGCAGCAATCCATTGTGACATGTTTTGCTTCAAGCTCCTTAGTTTTTGACTGTTTCAATTTGTCAATTTCAAGCAGCAACCTCCTACAGAATAGCAATGGTCTTAAGCAAATAATAAAGACCAATGTCTCCTAAGTCCAAAAAGACAATATCATGAATCTATATTTGGCCCTTAAAATCTTTAAAATCTAAAAAAATTACCTTTTGAATTGTGGAAACTCCAATTTTCAAAAGTTACAAGCTAGCAGCTAAATAATCAGGGCTCATGTAAGCAAATTTACCTGGCCTCTTCAACATGGTCAAATCTTATCATGTGGCTATAATGCATATTCTCCAATGCAGAAATCTGAACAGAAGGAAGCTTAGCTTTAGCAGCAATCCTGCAGTATGGTAAAACAGAGCAGAAATTAAACTTTTAAACTAATAAAGCAAGTACAAGTTAAATTCGTTGATTTGTTTTGAAAACTCAAAATAATGACCTGGTGTGCTAGGATGATAATTATTTACACATGCAAAACAAATAATCAGAAATTTAAGCATCTACTTTGGTTGCAAACACTTGCAATTTGCTAAAATGGCACAAGACATTGATTTGGAATACCTTATTGTCATAACTTCAACAATCAACAACCAAAAGGAAAAATTAAAGCATCAACCAAAAGGAAAAATTAAAGCATCCGATGACTGCAAAAGAAACAAAGGTAAATCCTTTGATCCAACTACTTAAATTTAGATTCAAATAACTTCGCAACATGAAAGATGGGGCTCAGAAATGCAAGGTCTGTCCTGAAGCCTCTGAAATTGACACTTCTATGTGTATTTATGAGAGCTCAAAGGGAAGACCTCAATAAAGGATCTATTTCCATTGGTTCCAAATAGTAGGAAATGAGAAATTCTTGTTTACTACTTTTCAGAAACTTATTTGCCATTTTTAAAAATTTTTCACCGAATGATTTTCAACATGACCCAACTCCAAAATTTTGAAAATGGAATAGTAAACAGAAAGCAAAAAAAATAAAAAATAAAAAACTAAATGGCACCTAAGAAAGTAAAGATAGAAAACGTGACCTGCAGCCCTCTTGAAATGCCTCAAGTGCTCCAGCCCAATCTCCACTGCAGTCCAAAACATCACCGATATTGATTTTTGCCAATGCTTGACCCTGAAGTTAACAACAGTTAATAATTTATCCACCTCCAAGTATAAAACACATTCAAGAACAATGCATTGACTGCAAAACCCTTCCCTAGAGCAGGACCAACAACATCTCTGAATCCCAAGCAACACAAATTAAGTTTTGTACTTTGATTATCAAGATCATTTACAAATAAAAAACATAAAACAATTGTTAGTTTCAATTAATTATACTTCAGTCAAACAACAAACTTGAGAATCATATACTAAACAGATCATACCACTAATACCAAGCTCACCTCCAGATTTCCAATTGACTTGTATCCTTCCCAACTCTTTGTGTACCATTTAATAGCTTTGCTGAAGTTCCTGAGCTTCTGGTATGATTCTCCAACAACTAAAAATGCATCACTCAGCTTTTCCTTATCACAAAGTTCACTTGCTATACTCTTCTTCCTTTTGGCAAATTCACGATGCTAAACATAAATATTCAAAACATAAGCAAGACAATATTGAATATGCAAGAACAAATCTAAAATACTCACCTACTACAAAAGTCCATGACATTATACAGATATTATTTGCACAATTTTACATCCTGCTAAAATATTATCAATATAAACAGCAATGCTAAAAGCAAACATGAAAATACCAATATCTGACTACACTCCAACAATAGGCTTTGATGCATATTAAGAAATTAAGATGGTTTTCTTCCACTATGGAAGCCATTTAAGAAGCCTTATATACACCTAAATAAATTAAGAAACTTATCCATCTTTTGGTTTAAGGTCCTCTTCTAGTCTAGGTTTTTCTGGACTTCTTTCAACTTTTAGGAGTCAAGCCACCCATCTTCCCTGAATCACTGGACAACAAATCTATGAAAAGAGCACCAGTAGCCTTTACAAATACATGTTTTAGTAAGCATATAAGAGAATAACTTTTTCCAGTCTTCCTTTGCCCAGGAGTATTTTAAACATTGAAACTTCCATTTGACAGTGCAAAATCTCACTTTGGACAGCCTAGTATTTTCTCTTTCTCCTACTTTTCTATGTTTTTATTTCTTACCCTTCATATCTAATTGCAGCCTAAAGTAGAGAAGAGCAGAAAAAATCAAAGCAAAACTACAAGAAACACTATCCATCCCCCAAACCCTCTAAAACCAAGCTATAACCACCTAAGTTTTTTCAGCAATTAAATCCCTTTTTCTGAGTCCTTATGACCCCTTCAACTAGTAAGCAAACAAACCATAACGGATAATCCACAACATACAGTGAGAATCTAATGGTACTGGATCATGCACATTCTTAAACATCCCTGAATTGACTTTTCTTTGCTTCTACTTTGTTGTCATTTTCTAAATGCACCAAATCTTTCTAAAAGTAGACAATAATCATTCTCATATCCAAGACAATAATCTCTTAACATAACAAAAGAGTAATTTGCCTAAAACTAAAAGCACAAAATAAATGGGCTGCAATGCCATCTAATATCATTAAGCGTCCAGAACATCTACTCGATATTGCTGTCAATGTTCTTTAGTTATATATGCATTAACATGCTCTGTACCCTTTATAGCATATTGATAACCAAAAAGGAAAAAGAACTAAAAAGAGATGGCAAAAAAGCATCCCATCCATGCTATTTATCCCATTCAACTATAAAAAGGAACAAGGAATATGATGAATCAAACTCCTCAGTCCCCGCAACCATATTCACATGCAGTATAAGACAAAGCAAGCATCAGGGACAAAAAGCTTTTGAGCAAAACAAAAAAAAAGTATATGGTAGAGCGTTGATTTGAAACCATATCAATAGCATAGCAAACACCAAAGAATTATGTGCTATTATGTCCAATGCACTTTCAGCATGGGGCTTTAGAAAAATAATGACAATAATTGGATGACATCTAAGACTGTCTTCCATGTTAAAATGCAATTATGCTTGAAAGGAAACAAAAGAAAGAAAAATTCACGTGCAACAGGAGCTAACCTTCAGCCATGCAAAGATCATAGCTGATTTCTCAATGAGACGATCTAGACATGAATTCTGCTGTAGCAGAAACTTACGCTCCTCCGGTGCTCCTTTTGCTGTAACCATCTTTCTTCTAAGCTTCTTGAGATTCTGCTCTTCTTTTTTCAGTTCATTCATTACATTAATAGCTTCCTTTACAGTATTGATATTTTGATTGATTTGTGCTGCTAAAGCATCCTCATCTTCCATGGATTTTGCCAAATTAAGTGCCTTCTGGTAGCAAAGTATTGCCTCATCATACTTTTGTACCCTGTAATGCAACTCACCAAGATTAATGTACCCTTTCGCCTCCCCTTGGCAGTGCCCAATTCTCTTACAAATTATTATGTCCTTCTCAATGTGTTCACGAGCTTTTTCCCACCTCCTCAACTCAATATAAACATTTCCCAGATTGTGATGAAGCCTACTACGCCCATCATCATCCTCAGCGACTTCCTCTTCATCGCATATCTCCAAACCTTTAGTGAGGAATTTTAGTGCTTCATCCAAGTTATCAAGGTCCATTTCTAGCATTCCTATATTATTGTGTGCATCAATATACTCTTTGCAAAAAGAAGACTTATTATTAGGGGGGTTCTCCTTGAGAGTCTGAGCAAGCTCCATGGCACACTTAAAATACTTTTTGGCTTTCCGAACTGAGTAATGGTCACCATCAGATTTTAAAAACATTTCATGGTAGGTACGCCCAAGTTGTGTGCTGGCTCTTTGCTGCTCAACAAGATCATTGGCATCCTTAGCAAGATCCAAATGTTTTTTCTGCAATAAAATTAAAAAAATACTGTAATTATTTATCAATCAGAAATGTACCGAACTAAATTTTATTTTTTTGTGCATATGAGATGCACTGGGTTTTGGGCTATACATCAAGAGGCAAAACTCTGCCATCCCAATCCCATTCTCAAGACTTGAACCTAGGACCTCCAAATTGAAGTCTCAAGTTCTAAGTATTGGAGCATCCTCTTGAAA